>NC_132803.1:3297500-3625000 GCF_048594095.1 Paramormyrops kingsleyae | reverse complement strand
AGATCTGGGTCCGTAACTCTGACTTTTACATCCATGAGCTGGTATCCCACCTTCTGAAGACACACCTGCTGGCTGAGATCTTCTTCGTCAGCATCTTCACATCGCTGCATGATCACCATCCAATCCTAAGGGTGCAGGTCTTTTTTCATAAGTAGGCAAAGAACATGGAAATATCTGGGTGATGTAAGAGTTTAAGGACACTTCCTTCCTGTGTCCACATTCAGATCTTTGCTGTCACCGGGCGATACACAATCCCAATCAACGTAGCCGCCAGAAATACACTCATCAACAACACTGGTTTCTTTATGGAGGTTAGATGGACATTCTGTTTTTTATTGACATGAAAACAATCTAAAAGGTTTCCACCTTAATATGCAACAGATCATATTATGCAGCACAACTGTTGAACTCAGTACATGTGAGTCATACAGTCTCATTTCCCTCACAGTACACAGGCTTTGGCATGGACGCCCAGTGGGAGGTGTTACAGAGAGCAGTCAAACAACTGACATACAAGAGCCTCTGTCTGCCTGACAACCTGGAGAGCCGTGGAGTGCAGAAGCTGAAGAACTATCACTACCGGGATGATGCCATGCAAATCTGGGATGCAATATCTGAGTGAGGAGCCTCTTATTTTTTGTTGATTGTGTGTTGTGACAGATCCAATCTGTCACCACTCTGCCAGGGGCCTTGGGAAGAACAGGCCACCTTTACTATTGTACATTAGCCAGATACATTGTGGCTTCGGCTTTTTGTCACTTGCTGTAAGCGTTGAAAGTATCATTACATATTGTCAATGGCATTAATAGTACTTATGGTCATTTCAGATTTCTTCAGAAGGTTGTTGATACATACTACAATGATGACAGTGATATTAAAAAGGACAAAGAACTTCAGAACTTCTTGTACTATACTCACTCTTATGGACTTAAAATAAAAGGTAACACTGTCAATAACTGAAATAAATTTCTCTTTCTTATTTATTTAGGTAAAGTATGTATTTATATTATAAATCACAAAGAAAGCATCACTGGTGATGAGTTTGTTAAGCATTAAGGAAAGCCAAGAAAGATTTTTTTATGCATTTTATTAGATTTCCCTGAAACAGTGGAAACTAAAGCAGAAGCAGTCAAATACCTGAGCATGGTGATGTTTACCTGCTCAGCTCAGCACGCCGCCGTGAACCACGGACAGGTAACATGGCTGATAATCACAGTCACACCATCCATGCATGATAAGATCTTTATTAAAGCTGTAGCAAAGTTCAGCCATATACTTTACCCTCCCTACAGTATGATACTTACGCTTGGATGCCAAACGGTCCCACAACAATGAGGCAGCCCCCACCAAGGAACGCGGACGAGGTAGATGAGGATTACATCATGAATACTCTGCCTGATATGAAGACGACCCTGCAGGGCATGTCTGTAGCCCGGTTCCTCAGTCAAGCCACTGAAGATTTTGTAAGTGCTTATCTGTTTGCTGGTACTGAACCTTTTCCAGTTATTCCTTGATCCCTATGTTCTTATCCCTAAATGACTCATTCTTCTCTGTTAGCCTGTACTGGTAAGTGGCCTGATAATGGATGGATTGATTTGTTCTGTTTACTTTTCTGTGTGATAAAAAGATACTGAGTCACTGTCATTTTGCACCAATTTCATGGCACTTTATTGTGGAATCTTCTTTTCAAGCTTTAGTGTAACAAAGTAAACAGCCTTGTTCCTCAGTTTTCCAATCTCAAGTAGGTTTGCTATTGGAAAAAAATCTTAACATAATTTATATCACTCAGCCCTCCATGCTGCCCCCCATAGGTTGCCCTGGGAACTTATGCAGATGATGTATCCAACGATCCACATCTGAGGGATGTGATCAAGAATTTCCAGGAAAAGCTAAATGACATTGGGGAAGAAATTAAGGAGCGGTCAAAGAGTCAGAGCTTCCCGTACGAGTATCTGTACCCAGGTGATATTGAAAACAGCATCGCCATCTGAAAGATGGGGGCATGACCCAGAATATAATGTCCTTCTTTGTTTGTTTGATAACATTACTCAAATTACTGAGTAGTGGCTGGTAGATATTATTACAGTCATGTTCCGCATAACGACATTTTGGTCAACAAAGGATTGCATCTACGACGGTGGTCCCATAAGATTATAACGGAGATGAAAAATTCCTATCGCCTAGTGACATCATAGCTCAACGCATTGCTCACGTGTTTGTCGTGATGCTCATCCAAAGAAATCTACTGCACTGCCAGTCGTATAGAAGTATAACAGATACAATTATAATAACTCATAATGATAATAAAAAAACTATGTTACTGGTTTATACATTTACTGTACTGTACTTTTTATCATTATTCTACAGTGCAGGTCTGCTCTTTCTACTTATAAAAATGTTTACTGTAGCCTAGGCTTGTAATAGGCTATACTATTTAAATTTGTGAAAGTATACTCTAATATTCAGACAGTGACTAAATTGCCAAATCACGCATTTCTCAGAACGTATCCCTGTCGTTAAGTGATGCATGACTGTAATTGATAGTTGAAATTGAGCACATAGAACATAGTTGGTGTTGGTGTTGGGCAGAGTATCACCTAATCACATGTGGCATTGTAATCCCTGGGGCTTTGGTCTTCTCCTAATCTGTATTTAGTCTGCATCGTGCTGGATGTCCATAAGGCTGCAGGCTGTCTTGGCTCCTATTCCTGATGTTCCAAACTGTTGAGAAATATGGAGAAGTGAGCAAAGACACATGTAGGACATGCCTGTGAGCTGTGGGGGGAAATATAGCAATAATCAAGGGGGCTTCATTCATTTTGATTACTGTGTTCTTTACATATATTTTTGATTTTGCCTGAGATATGAAGCTCATACCTACAGTACAGAATCACTAAGATGGTTAAAGGATCACCCCCCCCTCCAAAAAGAAATACTTGGCTTCCACCTGTGATCATTTGTAATCATCCTGATGAGTTCAGCATGAAACAGCTGTTCCTGGAGCATTCCAGTGCTTGGAAGTGAAACTGAAAGCAAACAATCAGCTATGGCAAGCGGCTGCCAAAGATCTCAGGGATAAAGTTGTGGACAGACACAAGTTAGGAGCTGGATACAAAAAGAAATCAAAGGCTTTATTCATCCCTAGGAGCAGAGTAAAGTCCATAATCAAGGAATGGAAAGTGTTTGGTATTATTATGACCTTCCAGGTCAGGCTGTCGCTCCAAACTGAACAGAAGAGCGAGGAGGAAAGTGGTCACAGAGGCTATCAAGAGGGCAGATATAGTAATCTTTGGCAAAGAGTGGTCATTGTGTGCATGTGACAACAATATCACACATGCTCCACAAATGTAGCTTGTATGGGAGAGTCGCAAGAAAAAGTCAGTCCTGAACAAGGGTCACGTTAAGTCTCGATTGTGCTCGATTTGCCAAAAGGCACCTTGAAGAAGGTGTTATGGTCAGATGAGACCGAAATCACACTCTTTGGTCTCAATGCCAAAAGGCTTATCTGGCGGAAAGTCAATAGAGCTTTCCATCCAAAGAACAGCATAGCTCAGGGGTGGCCGATCTTATCCGTAAAGGGCCGGTGTGTAGGCAGGTTTTTGGGATAACCTGTAGGTCAGCTGTTCAAACTCAGGTGTGAGGACTCTTCAGCCAATTAGTCCTCTAATTAGTAATCTAATTAGGGAGTTGCAGAGAAAACCCGCATACACGCCGGCCCTTTGCGGATAAGATTGGCCACCCCTGGCATAGCTGCAGTAAAGCATGGAGGTGGTAGCATTTTGTTGTGGGGTGTTTCTCTGCAGCAGAGACTGGGCCATTAGTCAAAATACTGAAGCACAAAGTACTGACACAGGGGGGGTAATCCTTTAACCATCTGAGTGATTTTTTGTTTTCTTTTTAATGTTTTCCTGGACTGTTGCTATTACAGTATGTCTTTCACTTGGTTGTTATAAGTTGCATTGAGTAAATACAGCTGGGGAAAAAAAAAACATTGTGTGTGTCTTCATTTCCGGATGCAAAGCAACAAAATGTGAATATTTTGAATGGGGGCGATTCTTTTCTATACTCACTAAGTCAGAAGTCCTATGCATCAAGTTTCAAGTCAAGTCTCAAGTCTTACTTCTTAGAAGCAAGAATGTCAAGACATGTTAGACACTTATGTTGCCGGGGAAGGTATCCACGAAACAACAAGCAACTTCTTATGTGGGATCTTTTATTAAACAATGAAAAGAAAATTACAATTTGGCCTTCGTAAAAATTCAAATTTAAGAAAACCCTTAAATCAGGCAAGCCAGAAGTTTTATAAACCCCTTATTCTCCTTCAAAAGTAGAAAATAAATAAAAAGAGAAAACGGGAAAAAGATCCCCAATACAATCACAGTAGTGGCAGTCCTGCGCCAAACCAAATACATTACTCAGCTTATCCATAATTAAATGTTTCATATGCACTACGCTGTTCATCCAACAAACACTTTTATCAGTCATTTCTCTACACGTGGCTTCCTCAACACATCTCTTCACCAAGGAACCACCACCCACTGAGCTCACCAGGCCAGACCACCACAGTGTCCACGCTCAATCCTCCCTCATCTGACTTCCTCCTAAATCTAACGCTTCTAATTCCTCCTTGGTTACGATAAACCCCAGGGATTTCCACAAATGCCTCACTAGTAGTTCAGACCGAAAGAGGATCCCTCTTTTTCCAGTAAACGAATGTCCACCACACCCGAACACACTTCCCTTTTTCCCTGTTCACAGAGTGATGACCTCACTCCCCAGCGCCACTCCCTTAAAGGAACTACGTTCCTCCCTGTATTTCCACCTGGTTACACTTAAGCAAGTCATGTCAAGTCTTGGCCAATCCTCAAGTAATTTCACCTTTAGTAACTATGATACATGTAACTGTGGTCAATTTAATACTAATTTTGTCCATGTGTATGTGTTCCCTGCCTCGTGCCCATTGCTTCCGGGATAGGCTCCGGACCCCCCGCGACCCAGTAGGATAAGCGGGTTGGGCAATGGATGGATGGATGGATGTATTAATATTTGTATCTCCCTAAGTAAAGAGTTTCTGTAATAAACAACTGAAAGTAGAAATAAAATGTCTTTTACTATTTTGAAATTTAGGCACATTTGCTATATCTGCCACTGCATTTTGACGTATTCAGCAATTCATATATAAAACTATTGTAATGAAAACTTTGCAGAAAACTGAAAAATGCTTTAACGCTGTCACACACGCACTGTATCGGCCAGTATAGAAACAAATAATACTATTCCCTAAGTCTGTTATTAGGTCAAATTTTCACCTTGAACTGACAAATTATTGATGTTATGTTCACAGATGATCTGATTCTTTCCAGTGGTTCTTTGGTGTGAATGAAGGGAACCTTGTCGTATATGAGAGCCATACTTTATACCTTCATGCCCAACTTTCACTGCCTGCTCTCAATGCACTGCACTCCTCTTATGTGAACAGTGAGAACAAGCCAGTCACAAGAGGCAGAAGCTGTCAGCGTCAGGGTTCTTAAAGAGTTAAGTGTTACCCTATAATTCTCCTACTGATTATTTTGAGGATAAACCTAATAACCTTTGCCCATAAGAAAAAAAAAAGAACTGTTATTTCCATCACTGCATAATGTTCAGGAGTGTTATGAAGCCGTGCATACATTCGTTATTACAAACCGCGTAATGTTCAGCAGTGTTATGAAGCCGTGCATACATTCGTTATTACAAACCGCGTAATGTTCAGGAGTGTTATGAAGCCGTGCATACATTCGTTATTACAAACCGCGTAATGTTCAGGAGTGTTATGAAGCCGTGCATACATTCGTTATTACAAACCGCGTAATGTTCAGGAGTGTTATGAAGCCGTGCATACATTCGTTATTACAGACCGCGTAATGTTCAGGAGTGTTATGAAGCCGTGCATACATTCGTTATTACAAACCGCGTAATGTTCAGGAGTGTTATGAGGCTGTGCATACTGTACATTCGTTATTACAAACCGCGTAATGTTCAGGAGTGTTATGAAGCCGTGCATACATTCGTTATTACAAACCGCGTAATGTTCAGGAGTGTTATGAGGCTGTGCATACTGTACATTCGTTATTACAAACCGCGTAATGTTCAGGAGTGTTATGAGGCTGTGCATACTGTACATTCATTATTACAAACCACTGGCTTCTTTCATGGCAAGTTTCATCACCCTCTGCTTGACGATGAAAATACTTCTCAGCAGAAGGACTTTCCCCTTCTTTGGACAATAAGAATCCAGAGCTGCGTCATCTCGAAAGGCAAATAGAGAACTGAGCACTTTGCGACCCTTAGGGTTTACAGCAGGGTTCTCCAGTTTTGGTCCTTTTGCAGTTTGCAGATTTCCCTGCTAATTACCAAGGTTAGTAGGTGTGTTTGAACAGGGAAATCTGCAAACAGTGCTGAATTCTGCCCCCCCAGGACTGGAATTGGGGAACCCTGGTTTCCAAGTTCAGGAGGTTGTTCTTTTCTGTTCTTTCAAGCAGTTCCCAGCAGCAGCATCTTTTTTGACTGCTTGTTTCGCAAGAGATAGACTGCAGAAAAAATGACCTACAGTAACCTTTCTGCCACACCCTCCTGCTCCTTCAGTCAGCTGTAGCACAACCCACTCGCCTTTATTCTGCTCTCTTTCCTGCCTGCCTGCCTGCCTGTATAAACCTGAAGGCAGTGAAAAGATCATGTTTTCCTGTCTCATAGTATCTATAATCTGATACAATATTTTCCAGGCTTGCACAGAATATACTGTTTGAATGAGACACGACCACGGCGGATAAAACTAGATAAAACTTCCTTCGGCACATTTAAGCTTTAAACATTTTACTTGGAAAGGCACAAACTATGATTTGCTGGTAGATTATTCGTAATTGAGAAATAACAGACTTTTTTTTCCTTTTGAACAACATTTCAGCTGTCATATAGATCAGCTTCATATAAGGAATCTTCCTAGCATTAGTTCAAATACAAGAACTCGTGGCCATAGGTGGAAATTAGCGGGAGAACATTTCAAACTGGATTTAAGGAAGCACTTCTTTACACGGCGTGTAGTCAGAGTATGGAATAGTCTTCCTGATAACGTACTGAAAGCTGAATCCTTGGGTTCCTTTAAATCTGAGCTAGATAAGATTTTAACAACTCTGAGCTATTAGTTAAGTTCTCCCCAAGCGAGCTTGATGGGCCGAATGGCCTCCTCTGGTTTGTATAGTTCTTATGTAAGGAGCAGGTCATCAACAGTGTCTTGCTCAAAGACACTTCAATGATGTCAGGAGGACCAGGGGCTCAAACCTGCAACCCTCCAGTTGCCAAACAGTAGCACTACCTCCTGCACCACCATTGCATAGGATAACAGGATCAAGTGTTACGACCCTGTCTAGGGGTTAGGGTGTAACAGATGAAGGGAATGGGGAAAGGGGAACGAGGGGAACACAGGGTGTGGTGTACAAGGGAACACACGTGGACAAAGGGGATATTTTTATAGTTTTTTATATTTTATTCACGCAAGACAGACACAGAACAAATGGTTTAGTGCAGAAAGACTCAGGAGTGATTATCGCCAAAATAAGAAACAAAAACCCACTTGTCCAACACAACCCAATGCTAGCTTAACTAAGTGTAAAACCAAACAACAAGTGATACTCCTAACTCCCTATCCAAAAACAGTCACAAAAACTTCCAAACAAAACTGGCAATCACTCCCTAAGCACCAAACAATCATACAAAACATACACACAGTAAAGCGTCAAAGTGAGAGGGGCGCGCGAAGACGTAAACCAAAAGCAAGCAAAAAGATCGATAACCAGAAAAGCAAGCAAAACCGGGCGAAAGTACAGAAAGGGGTAAGGCAAAGAATCGTAAGTCAGGGAAATCAAAAAGTCATACACAAATATCAAAACCAAGAAAACAATCCAATAATAATCAAGTAATGAGCTAAGCTCCCGAAGAGTGTCCTGGACCGGCTCTTATCCTTCTCCGGACGGAAATGACGGAGGCCAAACAGGAAACGAAGGCGGGGTCCGGAGGTGGAGGCGGGGCCAGGACAGGTCGAGCGGGCATGGTCGTGGGCGGAGTTCGCACGTGGAGGCGGGGTAAAAACAACGGCACGTAACACCCCCCCCCATAAGTGTGAACCTCGTAGGATTCACAATTTCTAACCCATTTAACATCGTATACAAAAACACATTTCACAATCATCACTAAAATCCACAATATACAATTACACAACCAAATTACAAATCCATCAGGAACGTGAGGGGGCATCTGCCACAAGGTTACTGGCTCCTCGATAGCTGGGACAGGACGCAAGGGCGCAGGGGGAATCACTTGATATGTTTTCCCTACCAGCTGACAAATGTGACACGAACGACAGTATCTCTTAACCTCCGAATTTATGCCCGGCCAATAGAAGTATTTCAGTACACGAGCGAGCGTCTTTCTAATGCCTAAGTGTCCAGAACACGGGTGGTCATGAGCCAAAGTTAGTACCTGGTCTCTAAGGGTACACGGAACTACTATCTGGAATAGTATAGCCCAATCTAAAGGAGTCTGAGGAGGTGTCCACTTCCGCATCAACAGACCACGATCTACAAAGTACGCCACAGAATGGTCTGCTAAAGTCGCTTTTTCTACGGCCAAATCAAAACACTCCGTCAGAGACGGGTCAGCTATTTGAGCTGCGATCAGATCCGTACGAGTACATACTTCATCTATACCCTGAGGTAAAACTGGTTCTTTCATGGGTGGGGGACTAGCACATGGGGGCAGGATAGGTACATCACGTTCAGCCATAAAGGAATCAGCTAGGTCACTGTCCGCTAATTGCCGTGCTTGGGCCCGAGTAAGGACACAAGCGGGAAATGCACTAGGGAAATCGATCTCTAAGTTGTCAGAGCCACTCTCTGGTTCTGACGCTACCTCAGGTAGAGGAACTACCTTACCTCCCGCAATGTCATTCCCCAAAATAAAAGATACACCCGAAACAGGAAGTCGAGGTCGAACAGCAACTTTCACAACACCCGAAAAATCATTGGTCTCTAAGCAAACCTGGTGGAGAGGCACTCTCATGGTTCCTAACTCGATACCTTGGACTAGAACGTCATAACCAGCATAGGATGAGTCATCAAAATTTAACACAGTGTCCAATATGAAGGACTGAGCAGCACCAGTGTCCCGCAATATAGTGATGGGGTACTTCACATCAGAGTTTCCAAGTGACACAAAACCATGGAATACAAAAGGCTGGAAGGAGGGTTCAACAGAGTTAGGTGACATCGGAACATCAGAAACAGGAACACAATCCGTAACAAGTACCTTTTTCACATTCGAACGAGCGTTCTTGCGTCGTAACGCAGGACAAACAGAGATGAGGTGACCAACTTCATGACAATAAAAACATTCTCTAGTTTCTACCGGTGGGGCCATCGGGGCAACCTTCGCAGGAGGCGGCACCGGTCTAGGATGGAGCTTACGAGGCAAAGGAGTAGGGACAAACACAGTTCTGTGGGTTAATACAAACTCATCGGCCAGGGTAGCGGCTTCCGCAAGAGACATAGCTTTCTGTTCATTCAAGTAAATAACCACACGATCAGGCAAACAATTTTTAAACTCCTCTAACAAAAGCAGTTCCTTGAGTTGATCGAAGTTAGTCACACCACTAGCGGTACACCATTTATCAAAGAGGAGTGACTTTTCCCGAGCGAATTCCACGTGGGTTTGCGAGGCGGATTTACAAAGCTTCCGAAAGTTCTGCCGGTATGCTTCGGGCACTAACTCATAAGCCCTTAAAACAGTGGCCTTCACCACATCATAATCTAGACTCTGTTCTAATCCAAGAGCCGAACATACCTCCTGAGCTTTCCCTACGAGTTTGCATTGAAGCAAAAGCGACCAAAGGTGCCTGGGCCAATTCAAAGTGGTCGCGATGCGCTCGAAGATGGGGAAATATGCATCCACTTCATTTTCTCTAAATATGGGCACGAGTCCAATATGGCGACTCACGTCAAATCCAATGTTCTCCTTTTCAGGAGATCGAGTTAAACCCAGCGGAGATTGAGGATTAGGACGCACGTTCTCGTCCGGCGAACCTACACCGGCACGAGCGGTGGAGCGAGCAGTTTCAAGGGGCGAGCTTACCTTCCGCGGCGGAGGAACAGGCTGTGGCTGGCCTACCCTCGCCCTTTGCACGGCAGCGTCCCGCTCTGCTTCCATCTCCAAAGCCCTAATTCGTAAGATTTGGGCTTGGCAGTCCTGCTTCTTAATCTCCAATTCGGTTTCTCTCAGCCGAATTGTGAGGAGGATCTCCTCCTTAGACGAGCCGAGATTCTTGGGATCCATGCGAGACCCTGGCACCGGGCCTCCGGCTTCCGCCGTCGTAGGCGACCGGGCTGGGCTAGGTGCAACACCCGAGAGATCTCCAGGCTCTGGCAGGATTCCTTGCATAACCAACTCGTCGTGCAGGACCTGCTTAATCACCTGCTTCGAGGCACCGACAGGGATCACCACGTTGAAGAATCCCGCTATGGCTACCAGGTCAGACTTCCTGCAAGCCTCAAATTGTTCCGCTGTGGGGTTCAGCGTAAACTCAAGCAGGTCGAACGTAGCCATACTAAACCTAGTTACACAAACTATCCCTACCACAGATAAACCGCCAAGCAAACCCGAAAAACACACAGCAACCGAGTGACAACACAGAGGGATGATGCAAAACAGTGAAATCCCAGACAATGGGATCCCGGACGAGCCCCCAATTCTGTTACGACCCTGTCTAGGGGTTAGGGTGTAACAGATGAAGGGAATGGGGAAAGGGGAACGAGGGGAACACAGGGTGT
Organism: Paramormyrops kingsleyae; assembly: GCF_048594095.1. Classification (NCBI taxonomy): domain Eukaryota; kingdom Metazoa; phylum Chordata; class Actinopteri; order Osteoglossiformes; family Mormyridae; genus Paramormyrops; species Paramormyrops kingsleyae. Next base: position 3,614,144 of record NC_132803.1, on the reverse strand, counting down.
GGTGTACAAGGGAACACACGTGGACAAAGGGGATATTTTTATAGTTTTTTATATTTTATTCACGCAAGACAGACACAGAACAAATGGTTTAGTGCAGAAAGACTCAGGAGTGATTATCGCCAAAATAAGAAACAAAAACCCACTTGTCCAACACAACCCAATGCTAGCTTAACTAAGTGTAAAACCAAACAACAAGTGATACTCCTAACTCCCTATCCAAAAACAGTCACAAAAACTTCCAAACAAAACCGGCAATCACTCCCTAAGCACCAAACAATCATACAAAACATACACACAGTAAAGCGTCAAAGTGAGAGGGGCGCGCGAAGACGTAAACCAAAAGCAAGCAAAAAGATCGATAACCAGAAAAGCAAGCAAAACCGGGCGAAAGTACAGAAAGGGGTAAGGCAAAGAATCGTAAGTCAGGGAAATCAAAAAGTCATACACAAATATCAAAACCAAGAAAACAATCCAATAATAATCAAGTAATGAGCTAAGCTCCCGAAGAGTGTCCTGGACCGGCTCTTATCCTTCTCCGGACGGAAATGACGGAGGCCAAACAGGAAACGAAGGCGGGGTCCGGAGGTGGAGGCGGGGCCAGGACAGGTCGAGCGGGCATGGTCGTGGGCGGAGTTCGCACGTGGAGGCGGGGTAAAAACAACGGCACGTAACACAAGCCTGTTGGGGTCGGGGCTGTTGGGGTCGGGGCTGTTGGGGTCGGGCCTGTTGGGGTCGGGCCTGTTGGGGTCGGGCCTGTTGGGGTCGGGCCTGTTGGGGTCGGGCCTGTTGGGGTCGGGCCTGTTGGGGTCGGGCCTGTTGGGGTCGGGCCTGTTGGGGTGCTGAGGCGTCACCTGCTGCATGGCGGCACTCGGGTCCCAGTTTGAGGCGGCCCATCTGGGTAGGTGTGTGGAACGTCTTGTCTCTCCAGCATAATGGCCATCTTCCTATGGTGTGGGGGAGTCTTTATAGGTTCGGTTGCCTGTGAACTCCTCTGTCGCGTGTTCAAATCCCGCTTCCTCTGTTTTTGTATTTTCTTCCTAGTGTTTCTTTTGTATCAGCTTAGTCCTGTGATTTTGTATTCGGTTTTGGTTTCTTGTTTTGAGCCTTAGTTGTGTTTTATCAGTTTTTGTTACTCCCAGTGTTAGATTCTGTCTTCACTGTTTCTTGGTTAGTTCTTAGTTTCCCTGTTTAGTACCTTGAGTTAATTATTAGTTTCACCTGTGACCTGTTTTCCCAAACCCTTGTTGATTAATCTAACCTGCCCCTTGTTAGTCTTGTTTCCCCGAAGTATTTAAGTCCCTGCCTCTGTTCAGTTCTCCAGTGGTTTTTTGTTTGTTGGAAATCATTGAAGTTTGTTGCTAAAGATAGTTGTGATTGGTCCTTTGCCTGCCAACCTGTAGTGATGGCAAAACGAAGCTTTTCAAAGCACTGAAGCTTCCTTTTCAAGTGTGTCGAAAAATGGTTCTGTACTCGAAGCCTTCCGAAATGGTGACCATTAGTGACACCAAGTGGTCAAATAAGGAAATAACACTTAATTTTGAGTGAGCGCAATGAATCTGAATATTTATAAATTGACAAAAATTCTAATAATCTGTAGTGCGTCATGAACATTAATGACCTGGTGAAATTGAATGTGATTTCTTGTGGACTGGGAAACCATTGACTTAACTGGGAAGGGGTGCTTGTGTAACTGAAGAGGGGTCATTAATCTACAGATTATTATTCAGGAACAGTATTTGTTCAACAGTGCAGGGGCTAAGTTGGTTACGTTTTTTATTCACCTCTTCTCCTGCTTTGGAGAATACCCGCTCACATGCAACGGAGGACGCTGCAGTGCATAAAAACTGTACTGCAAGTTCGTGTAAGTGTGGATACACAGCCTGGTGCATATCCCAGAACCTCAAAGGGTCTTCAGTATGTGGTATATTGGGGTCACTGAGGTTCGCGCCTCTTTCACTTTTCTGAAGCAGTCACGTGGTTGAGTGCAGAACGAAGCTTCGGATCACCATGGTCACGTGTTTAGGGTAGAACGGAAGAAGCATCGAAGTTCTGCTTCAGAACGCACTGTATCTTTTTTTTGACACATGCCTCGGAGCTTCAGTGTCAAGCTTAACATCACTACCAACCTGGTAGCCCTTTTCCTTTTGTTTGTTTGCCTTAGTTATCCTTTTTTAGTTATCTGCCTGCAGCATGCCTCGGCCACGCCCCAAATCCATCCAAGTCCGTAAGACCCTGAAGGTTGCTGAGGGTTCTGTGTGTGTTGCTGGTGTTTTGAAAAGGAGGTGTTTCATCTTGCAGGGCACCCTGGATATTATTGAGAGGAGTTGCAGCGCAGGACTTGGTGGCATCTCCAGACTGTACTGGGAACTGAGAAGGACGGCTGTGACAAATCTGTGAGCAGGTGACACACAATCTGTAGTGTAGTGACCCATGTTCTGCTTACAGAGGAATCAAGGCTTTATGCGCATCTGGATCAGTTCATCGGAGACCTGCAGTCTGGGCAGGTGATGGAATTGTCCTTACGGATGACATTGCAGTGGTGACCCACTGGGCCGGCTACTTTGAGCAGCTGTTTAAAGCTGATCCTCCAATCAGCATGTAAGTCCATGGTTCTTGAGGCTGGTTCTCCAATCAGCTGTGAACCACTCGGTCTCACTGAGATTGCGTGGGTGGTGAGTCAGCTGGGGGTAGGAAAGGCCACAGGGATCCATGGTATCCAGGTGAACTTCTCCATGGTGGTGGTACGGCTGTCCTCCTGGTATTGCTGGCAATCTTTGCTTTCATTTGGGAGACGGGCGTCATCCCAACTGACTGGAAAACAGGACTTGTAGTCCCTATATGGAAAGGGAAGTATGACCACCTGGATTGCGGCAACTACAGGGGGATAACACTGCTCTCAGTGCCGGGTAAGGTCCTTGCTAGACTCATCTTTAACAGGATCCGTGATCACTTGGCTGTCAGCGGCCAGCGCAGCCTAGCTCTCCACCTAAGAAGTCTACTATCGACCGCATCATGGCAATGAGGGTTCATATTGAGTGCAAATGTGAGTATCGGCAGAATTTCTTTGCAGCCTTCATCAGTTTTCGTAAAGTGTTTGACTCTGTTGATTGAGTTGCCCTGTGGGACATCCTGAGCCTTAGTGGGATCCCCCCCGAAGTTGCTGGACATCATGGCCGGCCTGTACACTGGTACTGTGAGTGCTGTGCAGAGTGGAGGCAGAAACTCTGCGGTCTTCAGTTGATTCTGGGGTTCGTCAGGGGTGTGTTCTTGCTCCTACTCTGTTCTATGCTTGCATGGACTGGGTGTTGGGCCCGGATGTGGGGTCCAGCAGCTGTAGGGCATCTAATGGTGAAAAAAGATTTACTGATCTTGATTGCTGTGATCTTTGCGGGCTCTCAAGAGACTGATTGAGGAGTCTGAGTGTTTGGACTCACGAGTGTCCTGAGTAAAAACCAAGATCCAAGCCTTTGACTTCTTAGGCACAGACATCAGCAGTGTGTCTGTCTGCGGGGACCTCGTTACCTCGTTACCTCGGCAGTGACATTTATGTCTCTGGTGATTCTTTCCATGAAGTCAGCTGACGGATTGGGAGAGCTTGTGGGGTCATGAGGTCGCTGGAAAGGGGTGTGCGGCGCTTTCGATAACTTTGCAAGAGGACGAAGGTCTTTAGGGAGCACCAGGACTCTATCTTATTATATGGCTGTGAGAAATGGACGCTATCCAGTAACCTGAGACGACTGGACTCCTTTGGTACTGTCTCTCTTCGGAGAATCCTTGGGTACCGCTGGTTTGACTTTGTGTCGAATGAGCGGTTGCTTGAGGAGTCCTGAATGAGGCACATTACCTGCATTGTAAGGGAGCGTCAGTTACGGCACTACGGCCATGTAGGGTGTTTCCCTGAGGGTGATCCGGCTCCCAGGATCCTCACTGCTGAGGACCCAAGTGGCTGGATCAGGCCGAGGGGACGCCCACGTAACACCTGGCTGCGGCAGATGGATGGCCATTTCTGGAGGGTGTGACTGGACCGAGTGTCTGCCTGGGGGGGGTCATCAACTGGGATCCCGAGGAGTTTCGCTGTGTGGTGGGTGTGGCAACGCGCTGCATCATAAATAAAACAATTTATGTGTATTTTAATTTCTGATTATTCTCTCATCATTGAAGTGTAGGCTACGTGCCTGAGGATTCTTTGCTGTGTCCGTTTGCCTATGATCCTTATAGGATACCAGGCACAGTCAGAACAGCAGAACCCATCTGTGACCCATAGAATCCCAAAGCCAGGTCAGCATGGAAAATGCTAATAAAAGCAAAAAGGAGTGATTTGCAAATTCCATATTCACCCTGTAAAATATTAAAAACACTATAACACATTATGTGTTATCATATATACTCAGCAAAAAAAGAAACGTCCCTTTTTCAGGACTGTGTATTTCAACAATAATGTTGTAAAAATCCAAATAACTTTACAGATCTTCATTGTAAAGGGTTTAAACAATGTTTTCCATGCATGTTCAATTAACCATAATCAATTAATTAACATGTACCTGTGGAATGGTCGTTAAGACCTTAACAGCTTACAGAAAGTAAGCATTTAAGGTCACAGTTCTAAAAACGCAGGAACTAAAGAGACTTGTCTACCGACTGTGAAAAACACCCAAAGAAAGATGCCCAGGGTCCCTGCTCATCTGCGTGAACGTGCATTAGGCATGCTGCAGGGAGGCATGAGGACTGCTGATGTGGCTAGGGCAATAAATTGCCATGTCCGCACTGTGAGACGCCTAAGACAGCGCTACAGGGAGACAGGAAGGACAGCTGATCATCCTCGCAGTGGAAGACCACGTGTAACAACACCTGCACAGGATCGGTACATCCGAATATCACACCTGCGTGACAGGTACAGGATGGCCACAACAACTGCCCGAGTCACACCAAGAACACACAATCCCTCCATCAGTGCTCAGACTGTCCGCAATAGGCTGAGAGAGGCTGGACTGAGGGCTTGTGTGTTCCTGGTGTGACTCGGGCAATTGTTGTGGCCATCCTGTACCTGTCACGTAGGTGTGATATTCGGATGTGCATGTTAATTAATTGATTATGGTTAATTGAACATGCATGGAAAACATTGTTTAGACCCTTTACAATGAAGATCTGTAAAGTTATTTGGATTTTTACAACATTATTGTTGAAATACACAGTCCTGAAAAAGGGACGTTTCTTTTTTTGCTGAGTATATATTTCATTGTTTTTTGTAAATATACACTCATGTAAAATCTGATGACTGCAACAGGCTCCAACAAAGTTGGGACAGTGGAGTGTTATCACTGTGTAGCATCACTGCTTCTTTCCATGACACTTATTAAGCGTTTGGGCACTGAAGACACCAGCTTAGCACGCAGAATTTTTTGCCACTCAGTTGTAGACTTGTATGGGGCTTTAGATTATTGTATCTTGCACTTTATTATAATCAGCTATTCTCAATTTGTGACAGGTCAGGACTACAGGCAAAACAGACTAATACCTGCAGTCTCTGCACAGCCATGCTCTGGTAATCCTGGTAGAACATGGGTTGGCATTGTCCTGCAGGGTGTGTCTGAAAAAGGATCTGGACGGCATCAGATGTGGCTCCAAAACTGGTAGATATCTTTGTGCTTAAATGGTGCCTTCACAGATTAGCAAATTCCCTCTGCCATGGGCACTGACACATCCCATAGTATAACAGATGCTGGCTTTGTACCTGACGCTGATAACATGGTCCTTGGCTTTTTCAAATGTTGACCAGAAAACACAATCCCACTCTACTAGTATCTCAGATGAGCCCAATATGTGTTTGGCCTGATATGACCTATATGGGCCCAACCCAGGTAACCCACAGGGGCCCATACTAAATACCTGATATAAGCCCATGTGTGATTGCCCTGGTAAAACCTATATGAGTCCTACACAGGAAACCCAAATGGGCCAACCCATACGTGACCCAGATGACTAACTTAAATGGGTCCCAATTGAATTGCCCAGTATAAGCCCATGCCCAGTTAGAACCCATAAAGCCCTCTAATAACCTTTATGGGGCCCACATGGGCATGTTGGCTGGGTAAATAATATCCCCTCTGGTGATGAATTGAGTAGCAATCAAAAAACAGAGGATTTGTGCAATGGTTTGGCGCCCCCTGCTGGGTTGTTCCATGCCACATGCCCTTAGATTCCAGGATAGGCTACAGACCCCTCCGCAGATGCTGAACAGCACAAGCGAGTACAGAAAATGGATGGATATATGCAATATAGATGTACAGTAACAAGCTGAACAGTGAATCAAGGTAGTGTAATCATATGTTACTTTAGCAGTATTAAACAGTGTAGACTGATGCTCGGAAAAGAATGTGTGATTCACCATGTTTGGGTATAACCTGCTTTATCTGACTGAAACACAATGAGGTAATTAGTGTTGGACCATGAAAATGTAGCAGAAGGAGCGCAAGAGAGCAGAATAGGGGCAGAAGCTCCAACTTTCAGCCTAATAGATAAACAGTAGATTGAATATACAGATTCAAAAATGGAAAACATCAGGAAGAATGTCAACAAAAGATCATGAACAACAAATGTCCTTGTACAAGATGATCAGCTGATCCCAAATCCGCTAATAACTGGGCTGTCTTCCGCCATTGAGGGGCCTGGGTCCATGTATATTGTGTAGATCTGAAGATCTAGATAAAGGCTTCATATGTAGAGGCTGTGTGTAGAGGAAACATGCCCACACAGACATATGACTAAGCAAGGTGCTGGACTGCTGATTCTGGCCTTACAATGTTCAGGCTACCAGGTTATGACTATAAGATAAACAAAAACCGGGTTTAAGTTTATTACATGATTGTAGATTATTTATTTTCAATTTATTCCAATGGTTTGGTATTCTTTTTAAATAACATCCACATGCATGCACAGAGTATAACACATGGACACACACGCACACACGCACACACTCACACACTCTACGTACTCATATCTTTATGGGGGCTCTCGGTTCATTTCTATGGGCATAACCCAAATTTCAATTATCTTAATGGTTCCAAAACTACAGTGTTTTGCGACTTTTTATGAGTTAAAAAATTTCAAACTGAATTATGTGTAATTGAAACACATACAATGAACATAATGGACTTGGACACAAAAATATGCATTCCATGTCATTGACCCATCACGAAGAAGGAGAATTTATTAGGTAAAGAGGGTTTCAGTTAAACTGAAAGAAATTCCGTACCGAGAATGACAACATTGATCCCAATAGAGCCAGAACACTGGCAGCTGGGGCCCCATTAGCCGCAGCTCTGTAGTACAGAGGGTAATTGTGGGCAAATTGTGTATCTGCATAATGCCGGTTTTCCATAAAGGTGTTGTCATAGCCGTAGCCGGGCCGTAAATTTCCCAGTGAGCCGATGCCGTAGCCCAGGGCTGCCCCGCCCACCATGCCTGCCGCCGCCCCCACCGCCGCCCCCGCCGCTGCCCCTCCGGCCATCTTTAGCGCATTCCGGCCTCCCTTCTTCCAGGACGAGGGAGGGGGCTTGACAGCTCCCCCCAGACCGCGTCCTTTGTCCCAGCTTCCACGTCCTGATTCCACACACGGGACCACTGTCATTGTGAGCAGCGTCAGTGCCCAAAGGGGGAGGAGCCACCGCTGGCCAATCATCTGCGGAGCTGCGGATGACACAAAAGCCGACAGGTGAAGGAAGCCTTATTCAGCTGAGCTCAGTCCTTTCAAAAAACAACAACAGGTATCTTTACCTGAAATATTAGCATAACAAAAATGATTATTTCAAACCAGAGATAGAATTATAGAAGTTATAGACTTCTCTCCATGATTTCTAAAATATAAGACACCATTCAACTAGACCATACACCTGGGAAAGTTGAAGAAGCCCCAACCTGGTGAATCTTCCTGCCCATAACTTGCTTTGCCAGACCTGGTACCCGCTGCCAAAGCAGCATCTGAGTCCCATCACTCAGTCCCAAACAAACAGACAGTCTTTCCTGTCGTCGCTGTCAGCGCTTTCACAACAAACCACGCTATGCATTCACTCCCCAGTGAACAAAGCAGCAAAGAAGAAAAGAAGGGTTTTGTTCAGGCTGGGTCCTACTGGATCCCCGTGGTACGTGTCATGGTGCGGTACGTGTCATGCTGTTGTTTACTGTCGCATCTCGAGATCTAGAGTCATTGTTTTCAATGACAGCTTTGCCAGAAAAAAACCTGTCATTATTCTTTTTCCCACTCTTTATATTTATTTTGTAGTGAACAGCAACAATAACAATGATTTCTTTTCCAAAATAAATATACGTGTCTATTCTGCACTACACAGAGTGCGCTCCAACAAGCATGAAACTACAAACTTGTGAAAAATCGTGTGATTTTTTTTTTTACAGCAAATAGCAATATATAATGTATATAGAATGCATCATGTATAATGTACATGCAAAAACAATACATATGATGAACTTTATTGATTCCACTGGGAAATTCATATGCATGCAGCAGCAAGATGCATAAGTGCAGACAAGCAAACATATCGTGCAAGAATGCAAGAGCAATAACCAGAGTGCCGAGAAGTAAACATAAATGTATAATATGTGCTTCATAGTCAAATATAACGTATGTATTAAATATGATGAGTAATCACATTTCAGTTAAAACCATTTATAAAGCACTGAAGCCATTTTGAACTGTGAAACATGACTGAACGTCGAGTGCAGACTTTACCTGATGACGACTACAGCAGAATGCAGAGCTTCTCTGTGGATGCAGATGAAGACCAAGGCTTCTGCTTCTCTCTCCTGAGCTTCCCTGCTTACTGATGACCGCAGACAGCCTCTGTCACTCACGTTACAGCGGCCAATCGCTGGCCACCTTCTGCTTCGAGGCACGCCCCGGATTTCCAATTGGCTTTGAATCAATAGCAAATGACATGCACTTTCATGACAGGATAAGTTACTATGATGGCAATTACTCTGCATATACTACACTCACCTAAAGGATTATTAGGAACACCATACTAATACGGTGTTTGACCCCCTTTCGCCTTCAGAACTGCCTTAATTCTACGTGGCATTGATTCAACAAGGTGCTGAAAGCATTCTTTAGAAATGTTGGCCCATATTGATAGGATAGCATCTTGCAGTTGATGGAGATTTGTGGGATGCACATCCAGGTCACGAAGCTCCCGTTCCACCACATCCCAAAGATGCTCTATTGGGTTGAGATCTGGTGACTGTGGGGGCCATTGTAGTACAGTGAACTCATTGTCATGTTCAAGAAACCAATTTGAAATGATTCGAGCTTTGTGACATGGTGCATTATCCTGCTGGAAGTAGCCATCAGAGGATGGGTACATGGTGGTCATAAAGGGATGGACATGGTCAGAAACAATGCTCAGGTAGGCCGTGGCATTTAAACGATGCCCAATTGGCACTAAGGGGCCTAAAGTGTGCCTAGAAAACATCCCATTACACCACCACCACCAGCCTGCACAGTGGTAACAAGGCATGATGGATCCATGTTCTCATTCTGTTTACGCCAAATTCTGACTCTACCATTTGAATGTCTCAACAGAAATCGAGACTCATCAGACCAGGCAACATTTTTCCAGTCTTCAACTGTCCAATTTTGGTGAGCTCGTGCAAATTGTAGCCTCTTTTTCCTATTTGTAGTGGAGATGAGTGGTACCCGGTGGGGTCTTCAGCTGTTGTAGCCCATCCGCCTCAAGATTGTGCGTGTTGTGGCTTCACAAATGCTTTGCTGCATACCTCGGTTGTAACGAGTGGTTATTTCAGTCAAAGTTGCTCTTCTATCAGCTTGAATCAGTCGGCCCATTCTCCTCTGACCTCTAGCATCAACAAGGCATTTTCGCCCACAGGACTGTCGCATACTGGATGTTTTTCCCTTTGCACACCATTCTTTGTAAACCCTAGAAATGGTTGTGCGTGAAAATCCCAGTAAATGAGCAGATTGTGAAATACTCAGACCGGCCCGTCTGGCACCAACAACCATGCCACGCTCAAAATTGCTTAAATCACCTTTCTTTCCCATTCTGACATTCAGTTTGGAGTTCAGGAGATTGTCTTGACCAGGACCACACCCCTAAATGCATTGAAGCAACTGCCATGTGATTGGTTGATTAGATAATTGCATTAATGAGAAATTGAACAGGTGTTCCTAATAATCCTTTAGGTGAGTGTATATCTTCTGTCCACTTCCTCAACAAGCGGAATAGAAGTCAAATGTGTATTAATGTTAATCTAGTATGCTGCAAAATAACTAAGCAAAATCTAAACCTACAATTAAGTTTTGCAGTTGTGTTCTAAATATTTAATAATATTACAATATAAATATATAATATTTAATATGATTTTTTTTCTGAAAGGTTCCTTATAAGAAGGTTACTGGACCAAGCAGCAGAAATAATTGGCTTTTAATAGGACTAGTAAGTGTCATTTTGAAATGGCAGAGTAAAATCGCCACATTGTATGTATTTCAGAATAAATTTCAGACAGCAGCAGAAGGCCAGCTGACAAAAGTAGTGTGTTTTTGGCAGATCTATCATGTGCGGAAAAAAGGTACATGTCACCTGTCTGGAAAATTAATTACGCATAGCAGTTTGTACTGGAGTCTCGTGCGTAACGTGACGTTAACCTTTGACAGGTGACCCTTCGCTTTTCCATAAATCGAGATGATGGGCTTGCAGTGTTTGTCTCAAATACCCCGGCATGGTGTAGCGTCTCTATTGTTCCGATCCTCCTGTGTGCCGTGCCCCCTTGCTCACCTCGTGTGGAATCCCCATGTCCCCAGCTGTTTCCAGTCCTGTGATTACTACAGTATGGTATATTTAAGTCCATGTCCGAGTCTGTTTCCCTAGTCCAGTCATTAACGTCAGTAACGTCGTTTCGTGTTTCTGAGTGTGCTTATCCCAATTAGATCCCGTGTTCACCCGACATTCTCTGCTCCGTGCCCCGTGCAGCGTTACACATGGAATCACCCAGCCATAGCAGACTGGTGATAGACCATGAATGTTAGCTATGACGTCTACCAGGAAAGTGCAGCAGATCACCTGAACCTCACAAGCTGAACATCACTTACCTACCTGCTGATATTTGGACATCAAGCTTAATTTGTGTAGAGGGTGTTTAAACTTGGACTCCCAGAGGCTTTTGTTCCTGTCCCTTGTCTTCTGGTTTCTCCTGTGTGTGTTTGTATGTCTAAAATGCTCCGGGATGCCATGTTAGGGAGGCCATTTTATAAAAGCAAAGGCTTGAGATGCGACGTGGTGGCAGGGAGACGCACAGCATAGACCGCTGACTGAGATCCTTAGGAGCCCTGGTGAATGTTTAAAGATTTTGGCAGCTCTCCTCCTCACAAAAATAATTAAAATAAAGTTAAAAAAAAGAAAAATTGCACGTGGCCGTATTTTCGGGTGAATGGCCAACTTGCTGTGGTGAGCATGATTTTACGTACTGTAGTCTTTAGACCAGCGTTTCCCAGCCCGGTCTTTAGGGACACACAGACAGTCCATGTTTTTTCTCCCTTCCAGCTCCCTGACTGCGGATCCCTGAGGGCCGGATTGGGAAACGCTGCTTCAGACGTATACAAGGTCATGCTAGCTATTTATGTGCTTTCAATGCGGATGGGACAGAGATTACTGCGTTGTTTATTTGTATTCATATAAATCCTGGGATTTTATTGGTTCACAGTACATATTGCTTTTTCAAGACCTGATTTCATTAGACGTATACAGGAAAGCACATAACTCACCCAGCAACACATGACAAGAATTTTTTTTCCCTCTGAAATTCAGAATGAAGGGAATATTTACAACAAAGCTTCCTTGTCATCAAATGTGTCCGGGATTCACGACCTTTATGCAGAATCACACAGTGAGATTGACTCAGAAAGAGATACAACAAAGTATGTTTCTATAAAATACTGTATGTGGTGCCACTGTTTGTGGAGAGCAAAAGGAGACACAAAGAATTCCTCAGAAATGCTCGAATACTGGCGAAGACAGAAGCAAACAATCAAAAAAACGACCAAAGTGTGCAGCTTTGTCATAGTGAGACACTGGGAGAGTGTGGATGTTTTGGGGCTAGAAAGGTTGTAGGGCAAACCTGTAATCCATTGGTAAGCATGTAAATTTTTAGCTTAGAGAGGGATACCATGGGCAATGCTCCAGCTCTCTGGGGTTTTGGCATTTTTGAGCAATGCCACCATGGGGTTAATCTTCAGTGTCTGCCCCCTGAATAGCGCGCTGAATAACATGATCCCAAAAACAAAGAAACCTGGACTCCTATAAGCTATTACAGGAGCTTTCCCACCAGAGCTCAGTCTCGACCGGGAACTCTTGTAGCTCCTGGCTACCTTCATGTGTCGCTTTCCCACCCCAGAACAGGAACCGGGACCTTTATGCTAAACACAAAATTTCATACAAAACTACACACCGCCACCGTCAAAATAACTGAGGATGAACAATCCATTTTGTTCGTTACTGGGGGAATCGATTGCGCGGTCTAGAAAAACAGCACAAATCACATCAAAATGGGACACTGCATTTTAATTATATGGCCCAAGACATGTTTATTCATTATTAACTCTGGCCAGCAGAACCATCTTTCATTTCCCACAGAATAAAAAACAATGTAACATTATTCCGCTAATAAGCGTTGGCAAGTTTCACCGACACCGGCGATATTAGACAGAAGTATATTGGTTATCAATCGAATTTTCCAATGCAGAAATATGGAGACGCAAGCAGAAAGGTAATCATTAATGAATTTAATGTGACTGAGATACAAAAATAATTCCATGTGCTCAGGTTTTCCTCTGCTACTCTCTTTTCCGCCCAATACCGCATAACCTCCAAGTAAGCCCCAGTGCTTGTGGTCAACCAATCAGCAAAGTTAATTGTTATAAGCCCTACCTAGTTCCTGGTCAAGAAAAAATAGCTACTCCATACTAGGGACTACAATTGGGCTCAGTTCCTGAAAAAGGTTCATGTGGATGTTATATCTTTTTGCATTGACAACAAAACAGTGGAGTGGAGAACACCTGCGGGTTAAAAGGACAGTCCTGGTTGGAGAACCCCTGGGGGTTAAAAGGACAGTCCTGGTTGGAGAACCCCTAGGGGTTAAAAGGACAGTCCTGGTTGGAGAATCCCTGGGGGTTAAAAGGACAGTCCTGGTTGGAGAACACCTGCGGGTTAAAAGGACAGTCCTGGTTGGAGAACCCCTGGGGGTTAAAAGGACAGTCCTGGTTGGAGGTGCAAAGACACAAATGCCATGCAAGCTGTCAAACAGCTTTCTGCAGCTGTGTATCCCTGTGCTGGATTTCCTCTCTTTCATACACTGACACACACGCTCACACACGCATGGAGTTCCCATCCACACAGCACAGCACAGCACAGCACAGGCACACCATCACCAATCCTCTTCACTACACATCTACTCTGATGTCTCTCATACTCTCTGTAAAAAAAAAACCTTTACAAATTGTGCTTGTCTGAAAAACAAAAAAAAATGTAACCCCCCCCCCCACCCCACACCAAAAAAAAAAAAATCTATATCAGTTAGATCATTTGGGATGAAAAGCAATTTAGGCACTTCATCAGGAACAGGAAAGTGAGCTGATTCAGAGACCCTAACAGGGTATGGTAAAGACGGAAACTGGAGATTGTCTCTGTCCTCCTACTGCAGGATTCTCAAAGCTGATAAAAATTTACATCTGCTCCCGGGTGTCTGTACTTCCTTGTCTTCTTCCTCTTTCAATTTGGTGATGAAACGCTGCAGGACTGGCATCTCAAACTTTATTGAGCCACCTAGAGGTGAAAGTAGGTATTACATGGTCTGTACATTTAAAGCCCTTTGCCACATGGTGATGCCGAACATGGATGGCCTGGTTTGACCCTCCATGATTGCCGTAGCAACAAGACAGCAGAGGAGCTCATTGATCAGTAGCCCAGCGTCGGAAACTTGGCTGGAGGAAGGCTCTCTGCAGCTGTGTGCCTGAGCAACGTGGGTGGGCTGGGCTGTGGTCGCATTTGTGGGAAAGCACGTGGCATTTTGGAAACCTCACGATTACATGACAAGGGCCCTTGGGTGGATTTTGAAATTGTAGGTTTCCTTTCCAGTAGAGATGGTACGGAAAATACTGAAATAAGGAAGCAGCAGCCCAGCAATGAAGCAAGTAAATGAATGTAAGAAAAATAAATTAATTATGACAGCATGGAGAGACTTCCTGTCCTTCCTCCTGAAGTAAGATGCCTTCCATCACACCATAGACTTCCTTTGAGACTACCAAACTCCACGCTCTTTTGGACATGTTGATGCCATCTTTTCTTCGAAAATGGCCAGCATTAACTAACTCCGATCTCCTGCAGATCCACCTGTGCTTGAAACATTTCACGTTGCTTGGCAACCCTGCATCACATGCGTGAAGGACCGTCTGACAGAACCTGCAGCTGCTTCTCGATCAGGCAGCGGAGAGATGAATACCTAAAGCAAGCAGAGAGATTAGAGCTCAGCATGATCTGTGTCTATCACGTCGTTTAAAATGCCTGATCAATGCTTACTGGAGACCCAAAACCAATAATCAGTGAGTGATAAATAGCAAGACTGTTATGCTTTTGTCCCTTTAATGCAACTGAAATGTCGAAAAGCTTGAAGCCACGTTCATATGAATTTTTTCCCATTACAGACATTGAGTACCTGCTCCTGAGTTTCAGAACCTCCCTGTCTTCCTCCTCTTTCAATTTGGTGATGAAACTCTGCAGGACTGGCATCTCAAACTTGATGTACTGAGCCACCTGGAGGTGAACGTAGGTATTACATGGTGTATAAATTTATAGTCTCCAAGTGAAGCATTTTTTTAAAGTTTACACTTATCATTTGAGCTAAAAAAGAAACATTTATTTATACAAAAATTTTTGACAGAAATGCCATTCAAATTATTTAGACTGTCCCCGACTTGCGATTGGGTTCCGTTCGGACAGACAGATTTTACGCAGAAATGGTCATATGTCAGAAAAAGATAATCATACTGGTTTTTATGTCTAAAATGAGACTGGGAGATGCCTGTGAAGCTGGGATGGCCGCACTGCCAAACAGTACATGCCACAGTAGCACACACTAGTTATTGTAGGTACTGCTACCTGAAATTAATGTTTACATACATTTGCTTAATTTTTAAAAAAACGTCAGTCGTATGTGTGAGTTGTCATATGTTTCACAGGTTGTAAGTCGGGGACAGTCTGTATTTGTACGTTTGTATTTGTACATCTACGATTACCCACAGCAAAGAGCTGGATAAGAGCCTGGTGGTCTTAATGTCTGATGATGGTTAATGCCTTACGTCGTAGGGGACCTCCTCTCCCAGGTCCTTCTCCATGAGGAAGATCTTGCTGACCTGCTCACACGGTCCTTGGAGCACACGCACCACCAAAGGGTGGTCGGTGTGTTTCAGCTGCACGCGCTCTGGAACGCGTGTACACACGCGTGCGTAAACATGCACAGATGCAGCACAGTTAATACATGCGTGGAAAAAGTTTTTGAAACTGACCATCAGTGATTAACCTTACAAGACGCATTTAGAATCTATGTACTCCTTGTTTGCAAGGAATGGTGGTTGGGATAATACATACAATATATACAATGGCAAAGTTGTGTCTATAGAAATGGTTAAAATTACCCATGTTCCTGTAATCAAAGAACAAGGTAAGAGAAAAGACCTTAGCAAAGAAAAACACGATGACTGGAATGTATATGAGGGGAGCCCATCTAGAAATAGCTGTAAATTAGAGCATAGAGTCTCCTTTGCATTGAAGCTGTCTGTGATCATGCTTTGTGCATCACTCTGCTTCTCTTTTGCAAAAGAAATAAATCCCCATTGCTCTAGAACCAGGTATCCAGATGACAGATCCGCATCTCCTACGGCACGTGCAGACAAGGAATACATAGAATCTAAACGCGCATGACTTGTGTCTGTAAGTGTAGGTAGACACTGAAGCGGTGGGTCGCACCTCCGCTGGTGTGCACCAGGTAGAGTGCAAAGTCCTCGGGGCTGTTCTCAATCTTGAACTTGTTGAGCAGAACGCGCATCGCCTGCTGCGTGGTCATGCAGCTGTTGATGCGGACGTTGGTGACGGAACCGTAGGCGGGAGTGAAAACTGCCGTCTGCCCCGAGGGGGTGGTGGAGGGTGGCGAGAGAGGGGGAGTGGGGGGGGGGGGGGTGCAGGACAAAGGAGAGAGCAGACATGGGAAGTATATCCACACCCCAAAGAAAAGGACTATAATGACTAGCTGCAAGTATCCTTGGATACCTTGGATAATGAGCTGCTGATTTATGGGTAGGAGTGATTTTTGGGGCAAAGTCTGGTGGCACCTGTATCTAATCACCAAGAACCTAAAATATACCTCTGCATGCCTAGACCGGGCATCTGCAGAACCATCAGCCATCTGGCTGAACCTTATGTAACTTATGTAACCTTATGTAACACACACACACACACACATATATTTAATTTTTGACCATAAAAGTCAAACATTGTCACATTGTATGAATTCTGCTTATAAAACACAAAATAAAATGTGTTTATTTTTTGAATAGGATAGGAAAGCCAACCTTGTGGTTGTAGTAGTGGCCATTGATTGAGAATCGGTGGCGCCTGATTCGTCGCTGGTCGCTAGGCGACCTTCTGGCACCCCGCCTCCAAACCCCTGCATCACTCTTTGTCCTTTGGAGCTGTGGAGAATCTTCCTCCCCCTCACCTGTATCTTTGGGAATTTGGTCTGGTTTGACATTAACAGAAAGACTGAATTAAAATGTTTTATTTTTTAACACTTTATAAAAATCAAAACTGACCTTCAGATTTCAGCATTACATACTTATTTTGTCTAATTCACCATCCTGTTCTGGCGTCTCATCTGTGTCTTTCCTGTTATTCATAATGCAGTCTTGTGATTGGTCCTTTGGGTCTGTCACTTCTTCTGTGGGAGGGGCTTGCTGCGTGGCATCATTACTGGGGAAAGGCATATTATAAAACAGACTACAAAAATGGAGGCCCAAAACCTTTGTTTACATGCCACTTTTATAGAATACATTAAAATTTCTAATTTATTTTGCACACTAAAATGTTACATAATTCTATGTTACTATAAAACTATGTCAATGTTACTACAAATACCAAATGATGGATATTTTTCATGCATTCTGATCTTTCCTCTTAGCATCCTGGATAAAAATCTATTCATCAGTGGACAGATATTTTGATTATTATAATCCTTACACTAATTACTACTTTATGATCATTGTCCTTTTCATTCCCTTAAAGGGCATTAAGAATATCTTTATGAGGCTGTGTCATACGTCCTAAGTGACCTCAGTATTCCAATGCCTTCTGACCTCTGTGTGTCAAGACTACAGCCGGAATGCCAGGACGTGGAAGAGGGCGGCGGTCTGATTGGCTCCTTGTCGTCCTGCATCTGCAGTCTGATTGGCCGCCGTAGACCCCAGGAGACATTGAGCAGACCTTCCACAATCAGCTCCCCCTCCTCCTATGTAAAAGAGAAGATATCATACAATTTGTGATAAAGCAGAAATACTGTCCAGATGCCTTCACTGCCTTGAACATGCCGGAATCCATTTTCAGTTGTTACTTTAACACTTTTTCACACAGAAGGTTAGATATAACCCTCCAGCCCTGTAGACTTGACACAATTTCTTTGACTTATTGATTGAACCATACTGTAAAGTCCATCCGTAAAATAGCTGCATGAGATACCAAAAGGAGTCACTGCAGGAAGAGAAAATGTTCAAAAGTCTAGGCATCTTACTGTGTTACCACACACAAACACACCAAGTAACAAATACACTCATGCATGATACCAATTATAAGGTCCTGCGGTCACTGTTAATACCAATTATCATGCTCTGTGGTCACCATTAACAATTAAACAGAAGCTGGGAGGTGTCATGGAACAGTGCCATAATTTCACAGACATGGAAGGACTGGAAAGCAGAGAGGGACAGGGAGACGGCAGGGAGCAAGACGGAGGCAAACGTTGTACGATGTTTTACGCTGTAATAGGGCAGAGTAGCACAATACGAAGCCATCACTGGAATCCATCAAAGCTCATGGCATTGCTTACCTCCCTGTGTCTGAGCTGCAAGTTCTGCCCCTGGTTGTATAAATTGTACGTCCTGAGATGTGAGAGCAGCATCTCCCTACAAAACAAACACCAGTGCATCATCGCGTCTTAAAGGCTGCTATTGGCTCAGTTTGTCATTTGTTTAGATGGTCCTGACAGTGAAGGTAGCAGCAGTCATTAGCGGTAGGTGGTGTGGACACCATGACTTTGCCAGCTGACGGTTGGGTTGGCTTACTTGCTAACAAACTTGTTCTCTCCAAACTCAACGCAGTCTTGTCCATCATCCATATCGGCCCAGGCAAAGCAGCATGGGGGCTGGGGAGGGATCAGGGACAGTTTATTGCTAATTAGTTATTACAGGCCCAGCAACCTAAAAACCAAGGAAATACACATAAATACTGAGGAGAGCAGTGACACAGGGCCAGTGTCCCAGGGATTGGATCAAGGCATTCAATGACCGGGCAAAAGCGAGATCACAATATGCCCTATCAGCAGAGCAAAAGCAGAACATCCAGACCAACACAGATGCCGAACAGACCAAGTCGCAACATGACAAGCTGAAGCCACGTTACTAGGAAGAGCCAAGGACGAAAAACAGCAGTAAGTCAGGCAGACAGTGTTGCCGTCGCAATTCTTGCTGCACAAATGGCAAATCCTGGCACTAGGTGAGGAACAGCTTGAGACAAAAGATTATCAGGCTACTGTAAGCAAAACTGCCAAAAAAAAAAGCTGAAGAGTAGCTTTTGAAGTCAGAGCCAATATGGGCCCTTCCTCTCAATACACACTGTATAGGGGATGCATTTATTTGGCTTTGATGGAGAGTCTAGTACTGGTTGCACTTCCCTATGCTAACCTGCTGTTCCTCTTGCAGATGCCCACATAGGAAGCAACACTGTCTCATAGACAGCTTCCTCCATCAGAAGTGCCCAATTTAACAGTGGTGCATAAAAACTACACGCTAGTCTTTGAAACACCTAACCTATCTGGGTCCCATCGCACTCCATCTCTTTCCAAAACCAACAGTGCGATGAAATAAAATGTTACAGTATAGTATATATTTTTAAAGAGCAACATACATTCAAACAGTATAAGATTTCAGTAATACTATACCCCGCACATCTGCTCTCAAAATCCCAAATAAGGATGTATACGATTATCTTGTCTTGACAACTGCCATAACTTTACTAGGAGACGATGGAAGCCACACCCACCAAAGCAGACTGAAGCCCCAGTGTGCAATGCTATGAAATATTAAAAACTAATCGAATCACAATGATTAATATTTTAGTGGTTGCAGGAAATCCAGGGCAACCAACAATCCGGACAGACCAGTGTTTGACCTTTTATAACTAGAGCAACCTACTGATCAAGGCGACTTAATTCAGCTGTTATATAAACAATACAGATGTAATATAATTATAAACTACACGTCAGTTATAAATCCAGTGGTACATGTTTCTTTGGGTAAGCTGAAACATAGAACGTTGTTATTTGTACAAAACAGATTAGAATTAAAATGAATTATTACTAATGAGCCAGTAAGTGAATAGTGGATGAAATGGGGAAAAACAAGTGCTGGTGCTCCCCTTGGTATTCAGTACCAGCAGATACTGAGAAGTGCCGGTGCTCCCCTTGGTATTCAGTACCAGCAGATACTGAGAAGTGCCGGTGCTCCTCTTGGTATTCAGTACCAGCAGATACTGAGAAGTGCCGGTGCTCCCCTTGGTATTCAGTACTAGCAGATACTGAGAAGTGCCGGTGCTCCCCTTGGTATTCAGTACTAGCAGATACTGAGAAGTGCCGGTGCTCCCCTTGGTATTCAGTACTAGCAGATACTGAGAAGTGCCGGTGCTCCCCTTGGTATTCAGTACTAGCAGATACTGAGAAGTGCCGGTACTCCCCTTCATATTCAGTACTAGCAGATACTGAGAAGTGCCGGTACTCCCCTTGGTATTCAGTACTAGCAGATACTGAGAAGTGCCGGTACTCCCCTTGGTATTCAGTACTAGCAGATACTGAGAAGTGCCGGTACTCCCGTTGTTATACAGTACTAGCAGATACTGTGAAATGCCGGTACTCCCCTTGGTATTCAGTACTAGCAGATACTGAGACGTGCCGGTACTCCCCTTGGTATTCAGTACTAGCAGATACTGAGAAGTGCCGGTACTCCCCTTGGTATTCAGTACTAGCAGATAATGAGAAGTGCCGGTACTCCCCTTGGTATTCAGTACTAGCAGATACTGAGAAGTGCCGGTACTCCCGTTGTTATACAGTACTAGCAGATACTGCGAAATGCCGGTACTCCCCTTTGTATTCAGTACTAGCAGATACTGAGACGTGCCGGTACTCCCCTTGGTATTCAGTACTAGCAGATACTGAGAAGTGCCGGTACTCCCCTTGGTATTCAGTACTAGCAGATACTGAGAAGTGCCGGTACTCCCCTTGGTATTCAGTACTAGCAGATAATGAGAAGTGCCGGTACTCCCCTTGGTATTCAGTACTAGCAGATACTGAGAAGTGCTGGTACTTTGAAGACGAAAAAAAAAGAGGCTGGTACTGGCCCACTTCAAGCACTGTCCATTTATCTACCATAACCACATATTCAGTACAGGGTGGCTGTGAGCCCGGAGCTATCCCAGAAGGCACAGGGCACAAGATATCCTGGATAGGAGTCCACCAAGAGACGGTGGATTTTGAACCCGTAACCCTGGCAATATGAAGCTACAATGAAAGCCACTGTTCCAACCTGTATGCATCCTAAGTAGCAGCAAAATGGGAAAAAATTAGTATTTTAAGAAAAAATAGAACGGGAATGTTTCCCTGGATCAGAAAAAAAAAATCTCACCATTTTGAGAAAAGCAGGAAGCTGAGGCAATGACACTGTAAGCTTTTATTTGGTGCTGGTTACACGCCTATGTGCTTCAGCTAGTGAGTCTTCATCGGGGCATCAGCTAATTAGCTGCTTTTTTTGCTACTAAGCTTAAAAAAAATATCTGTAAATGGACTCATCAGCGTGGGTCAAACCCTCAGTCAACAGCCCAGCTAAACCTGATTAATTCTGGGGTTGGCTGGAAGTGAGGCAAACGAGGCAGGAGGGGATGGACACCCCCAAGACTAATGATGTGGATCAGGTCTGGCTCCATATGGAGCTCGGTAGAATGGAAAAGGCTGATACCCTCCCCCCCCCCCCATGACAGTGACAGGCCCCCAGGCCCTGTGATCTTTTCTAACTGGATCTGGCGACACGGTTCCTCTTACAAAAAAAGCCTAATTAGACACGGTGACAGTCTGCTTCTGTTCACAAAGGGAGTCTGCAGCCAAGTCTCTGGCGAGCACATGTGGGGCAAATGGAGAAATTCTGGGCTACAGAAATCATGGCAAGGAGCCGCTCTCTGTCCCGCACACGCATATGTACGCCAGTGCAGGCCAGCAGCAAAGATACACTCTTCAAAACTATGTCATAATATCAGGCCACTATAAAATTCAGTGCGTGACTTAAAAAAAAATGTGACAAAAGCAATGAAATATTTATGAAGTGTATCTGTGCATGTGTGAATACGAGATGCACACGTCAAACTAGCAGTAGAGCTTTTTCATTTTTTTTTGCATTTTATCAGAAATTACAAGTGCTGGCAGAGTTTGCTAGGCACTGCTGCAGAAACAGACCTTCCTGCAGCACCATCCCAATACCTAAATAAAGCAGCACCGTCATAGAGAGCTTTGTGGACCAGGCAGACAATTAATCAAGAGGGTTCCCAAACCTGCAAGATCTATACAGGCCTACCTTATTATTATTATTGTGCTATCTCAGTCACCATTTATCAAATTACTTGCCTTCATAATCTTTTAATCTGGCATTCTGTTGCCTTGTATGTCCCCTCATTGCCGGGTCATTCCATCTCATGGGCTCTCTCCTTTGGCTGCTGGAAAGTGGTAAGCTCTTGGTCCTGACACTCCACGAGAACTGGCCACAGAATGCGTTCCTTGTCACTCTTTCCCACATGTTCTTTGTCTCCCCACATCTTTCACTCCAAATTCCTCCTCCTCCTTCTGTCGACACTGTGGCTCCCTTTGTCGCTCTCTGTTTACTTGGTGGTCACTAGTATACTGGACAGTTAACGTGGTTTACATTTTAATTACATCTCCCGGAAATACAGCTGGATACTTTGCCGAGGCGACAGGAACCGCTGGTATCCACATAAATTCCTCTTTCACGCGCCCATACCCCGCTTCTCCTTTTACCTTTTCCCCTTCAGCCGTCTCTTTATCGAGTTCACTCCCTCATCAGGATCGTTTTACAGGAAGCTGTAAACCTTCCTTTAAGTGAAATTATTCTGACCCCCACCGAACCACCACGTTCTCACCCTCAAAAACGTGATTAACAGGTGGCGAGGTTAATCCGTGCGCCTATTGTCGCCATCGTCATAATGCAGGTTCTAAAAACAGGGCCGGATCGGGCACCAAATATAGCGTGCAGTGCTGGGAATAAGACAGTCGGTCCTCTCATTCTGTGTAACACACACCAGCCTCCCACCATCACGTTCAGAAGCGCTGCTGAAAAAGGACCCGCATGCCGTTTGCGAGCCCCGATCGCGACCCGGTGACAGCAAGTTAACAAACCAGACTTCTCAGATACACAGGCAGAAAAAAAAAACTTAACATGAAATTATAAGTCGCTTCCTCGTCAGTAAGAATCGTCTTAACTACTTGTCACAAACATATCTTTATTTATTTGTGCAAATCAGAGCTGGCTGTATGTGAAATCTGCATATATAACAGAAAACTATCAAATACAGGTACGTGAATAGGGCTGTCTCGGTGTGCAGCATACATACATGCTCTGTATCAAACATACAATTTGCGTTTAGTGTTTTTTCCTCCACTGCAATTGTGGGTTTTAGTAAACATGGCGTTTAACTCGTGTGTGTGTGAGATTTTGGGAATTATTTTATCTTTTGCGTTTTTATCACTCCTATTCCCGACGGTCGTGCCCGCATGGCATTCACGAGGGCAAAACCCACAAATGACGCGCTGTCACAACTATAAGGTAGTCAGATAAAGGCATCGATCGCACGGGTCCGGCAATGGATTTGCCATCTTAAAATAGCGACCCACTTAGCCTCCTGTATCAACACGCCTGTCAAGAAGGTTAAAACGAAGCGGTTGCATTCGCTGCTCCTTCTTGCCCAGTACTTTACATCGTTGATAATCCCTGTTTTGCATCTGACACTTTGTTCCGTGCGTGGCTCCGTGTCACTGAGAGATGTCATACGAAACGGACCAGATAAAGGGCAATTGCTTTAACTTACCCTGGATAAGGATCGGATCTTCTCTACCGTTTCGGGTAGCGTGTTTTAATGGGTTGGATAAGATCGGCTAGGTTCGGTTCAGCAGATCGGCTTTGCTGTGTGGTTAAGGAGCGTCGCTCCCCGCCGCTCGCCTGCTTATCGTCCTTAACACACGATCGTCCAATCGGGTGTCGCCTGACGCCCCTTCGTGCCACCACCCATCAGGAGCGGCACGCAACCAAAGCCGCACTTGGCAGCTTTTAATACAGGGAGCTTCAGCCCCCCCGTCCAAGCGCAAAAGGTCCATTGACTTCCTGCGACGCCACTACGAGAAACTATGAGACTCTGCAAGACCCCTATTGATCTATGAGACAGAGACAAGTCCACTGACGGAGGAAACCGTATAGAAAGACAAAACGCACGAAGCAATTAGCATCCTTTATTTAAATAGATTTGAGGAAGATACATTATTATTGGATTTTATTAGTGTGCAGGATGTCTATTCCAAGAATTTATATCAGTGTATTTCAATATACATTTATACTGCATGGGTATAGCCTATAAACATTTGTCTTAAAACATCTTTTCTTTCTTTTTACAATTATTAACATCAAAAGAAAAACAATGCTAGAAAAATAGTCTGACAATTGTAGTTGAAAATAATAATATTGGCTCATCAGATTTAAGAATTCGTTTTAAATAATAATGTAACATAATAGTGCACTTTTGGAAGATTTAAGATTGACTGCATTTTTACTTAACCAACATTGTGCGTAAGCATAATAACAATAAAACACTAAACAAAATCAAATATTTCATTGTAATATACATATACACACCTGGCCATGTATATTACTGGACATCTTTCCCTTCAAAAAACTGAAGAGATTTTTTTCTTTTGCGATTTCATTATAAAAAAATTAAAACATTTCATTGCGGTATATCGTCACTATAAGTTGAACAGCCATAAATCAGATATAAGACATAGTGCACAAGATTAATAGCGATATTCCAGTGTCCTCCTAATCAAATAAAACGACCAGACTGATAGGAGTCCAGTTAGAGAAGCGGTCTGCGTGTGACAAGATTATTGCTGATTAATACCAGCAAAGGAGACCATCGTCTCGGGTCTTTGGAAAACCTTCACACACTCATGCTGCTCCCATCGGTCTGGTTTTACTGGCCGGATCCTGTCCGCACGGCGGGATTATCCGGATCATGCAGGGATCCATGCCGACGCCACTCAGGTGCACGATCTCGGCCTCCATGACACGGACTTATCCTCTCCTCACACAAGGTAGTCTAAGGCCACTTAATTGTCCCTCCCGCTCCCCGAGTGCAACCGTACATCCCAGTAACATTCTCATGCTTAACATACTGTCTGAAGGAACTGCGTCGAAACGCATCGTACAAGATTACTAAAAATAAAATGCCGCTCGATGAAAAAGAATATACTGTATCGGGACCACGCAGGCGATTCTCTAACTGGGTCTTTGGAAGTCAGAGAATTCGTCCTTTTATATAGAAAAAATATAACCTGCCAATGCCTTCGCAAGCATAAAATAGCATACAAAATATAACGGGACGAGGACTATTTTGGCACCTCAAAAGCTGGGCATGGTGATCAAAGCAGGTTTCTAGATAAGTCTTTAATCTGAGCCAACGCGGAGACTGTTAGATCATTAATAGCATCACCGCAGTAAACTCAAGCAAACGATAAGCTTTTCATGTGCAATAATGACTCTTAGGTTTCAACGTTAGAAATACCCGCTGACAGCGGCACCATGTTAATGGTACAGTACCTTGACAGATCAGAAACTAAAAAATAATTTCAACAGTACGAAGACCAGGTTTTCCCCTTAGAAGACTCACGTTGTCAGTACGGTATGTAAAATAACTTATTTTATCGCGGTTTTAAGTTCATGAGAATTTCTATCCATAAATAAACTATTGCCAGCAAACGGGCTTTAACTCGTGATGTTGGCAGCCTGGCTATTCACCGCGCGGACACATTGAAAGAAATAAAACGTGGGAAATACTGCTGGCTACTAAATATGGAAGCACGTAGCCTAAAACAAAAACGGCGCTTTGTCTCAGTGTAAGGCGAGGCCGCCTCCTTATAGCCCGCATACTTCTACGCGTTAATGCTCACGTGTGAAGTTCACAAATGCCGTTTCCTGATTTCATGAATGAGCCCACACCCTGATCGTAGATCAGGTAGCCTAAGTCGGGATAATAGGGCAAGGCGACCTGATCCTCAACCAGGATCTTGTGTGGCCATTCAGCAGAGTGTCAAATGTTATCCAAGAGTTTGTCTGCTTCTCTGCATAAACTGTTCTTTGTTCATTGGCTGCATTCTCCCTGGGTCGTTTTTATCCTGACCTGGTTGCGTAAACGTAAAGTTATAACCTGTTTTCATCATCAGCTGTATTGATGATCTGTAATTGGTTCGGTCCAGAAAATACCTGCAGCAACAGTAGACTGACCCAATAGGCTCCCCGGTTCTGAACGGAACCCATCAACAGCAGCACCAAATGCATTTTAAGTCTGCAAACTCAACACAACAAAATGGAAGAAGTTTTTTTTTAAAATGGAATGTTCTAGTCCTCCGCATCTCTTTCACAACCTCTATCCTTGGCCACCTGCTATACTTCACTCTCAGCCCCTGGGTCCTCATCCGGGCCGCCCTCCGCCCCTCTGGCCCTCGCCCGCCTCCCACAGCCCGACCTGCCCATTCCCTGCGGGTAGCCGGCGAAGGTGGGGCTGACGGGAAGGTACTGGAAGATGCGGTGGCGTCGTAGGAAGTCCATGCCGAACGGCAGGTCGTAGGAGCGCATGCCCTCCAGCTCGGCGGCGCTGTAGCGTACGCCCCGCTTCAGCCGCCGGATGCCCCGCTCTGCCAGGGTACCTGGGTGGGGGGAGGGTGCAGGCTCAGCAGGGGTTATAAAACACAGAACCTTACTGACTACAGTATCATATCATTACAATTCCTTCATATTCTGTAAACATATCCAGTACGGCAGTGTTTCCCAACCCGATCCTCGGGGACCCAGGCGGCCCGTGTTTTTGCTCCCTCCGAGCTCCTTGCCAGACAGTCCGGTCGGGAGTTGGGAGAGAGGAAAAACGTGGACTGTCTGAGTCCCCAAGGACTGGATTGGGAAACACTGCCTTACAGTGAGCCTGGATCCTATCCCAAGAAGGGAATAAGGGAGGGAACAAACTGGATGGGATGCAGACAGTCACACAACAATAAACAGCACTGGAAGCAGAAACCTTAGTGATATAGGTTGTTAATTGCTATGCCACCTGCTGCCCATTCAGAGCCACTACAGGCAGGGTAGAGGAACACTTACCTGGAATAGTGTTATCCAGCACAAATGCCACAGAGCCTCCCACAAACATTGCCGTGGTCAGAAGCACATTGAGGACCTGGTCGATCTCAGCAATGCCTGTGCCGGGGGGGCAGTGGTTAACGGTGTTGATGTGTATATTCAGCAACATAAGTACAGAGTATGTTATGGGTCATCATGACAGACATCCTGCATAGCATATAATGGCTAAAACAAAGCTGAAACTAGAATTTCCTCCAGGGAAGATATACAGAATCTTAATGGTCCTTTGTCTTTGGTCAAGGTTTTAGGAATCTAGGTCGTGTCATAAGTCACCAGGCCCAGATGGGTACTGAGCTGAGTTTTATAAGTTATTCTGACCTGAATTCTATACAGTACTCATGCCTGCACTGCAAGACCTACTAAGCCATGACTCAATACCTGATACATGGAAAAGTGACTCAATCTTCCTGCTTCTTAGGAAGAGAAAGGACCCTCAACACTGTTCCTCATACTGACTTGACAGGCTACTTAACACTGATTCCAAAATTATGGCTACGGTTCTTGCTTGCCGATTAGAGGTGGTCTTTCCCAAAATAATCGAGCCTGACCAGACGGGTCTTGTGAAAACACATTATGGGGCGGATAATATTCCTAACTAATTAAAGACTGTCGACTTTTCTAGAAGAATAAATGAATCCTGCTGCCATTATGGTGTCTCTGGATGCAGAGAAGGCTTTCGACAGAGTACAATAGAGCTTCCTTGTTGCTACTCTCCAAAAATTTGATTTGGGCTGTAATTTTATAAATCTTGTTAACTTGCTGTATTCTCACATTCTAGTTGCAGTCACCAATAATGGCCTTACGCTGCAGCCAATTCATATAACACAGAATTAGGCAGGGTTCTCTGCTCTTGGGCCTCACACTTGCTTTGGCGACTGAACCATTAGCAGAACTCGTCAGATCCAATAATAATGTTAATAAACATTGTTGCTGTTGAACATACAATTTCTCTGTATGTCACTGATGTTTTATTTATTTGTCTCAGAAGAGGAACGATCTGCTTCCACTCTTCTTGAGCTCACTTCCCAACACAGCATTTTCTCACGTTATAAAATCAGTCTATTGAAGTCCATGGCTTTACCCCCCCCCCCCCAACAGACCTTAATGACTCTTTGACATGAATTATGTGACTCTTGTACACAAAATTTCCACTGATGCTGGCAATTGGGGATCCCTGCCTATAGTACCTATTTTTTTCAGGATATATTAAAAATGTATCGCTTTTTTAAATCATAAAAACATATTTTAGTGGGTTTATTTGGAATAATAAAAAGCCCAAACTAAATTTTCCAGCTTAAGAAAGCCTAATGAAAAAGGCAGTGCAGGTATACAGAATTTCCAGTTTTATTATCAGTCCGTTTTCCACCTGGTGCGCTGGCAGACCCAATTCTTTTTGCATTAATACAGAACCATTGGCTTGCTCTCCTTCACAAATAATTTTTTTGCCTTTTATAAGCAATTTAAAGACTATTGAGAACATTTCTGAACATTTAGCTGTAACCAATGCCCTTCTAGCATGGAAGGATAATGACACATTCCTCATGATTTCTGCCAGTCCCTCTCTCTCATTGCCATGTGTGTTTAACCCAGACCTTCCTTCTCCTACTTTCTTGTTAGGTTGGACTCAATGTGGAATTTCAATTTTCCAGTGTTTTTCTGATGGAATTTTGATGTCATTCTCTAAGCTTCAAGAACACTACAGCCCAAGCAAGGTCAGATTTTTTCCAAA
Source organism: Paramormyrops kingsleyae (assembly GCF_048594095.1). Classification (NCBI taxonomy): domain Eukaryota; kingdom Metazoa; phylum Chordata; class Actinopteri; order Osteoglossiformes; family Mormyridae; genus Paramormyrops; species Paramormyrops kingsleyae. The sequence goes on along the minus strand of NC_132803.1, from coordinate 3,585,564 downwards.
TATTTTCAAACTACACTTTATCAAGTCTACTATGGATATGGTGGAACTGCTACAGGAGATGACAGAAGTTGAAGGTATTTTGATTAGACAACCTGATTCATACTGCATTATTTCTTGACTCTTTGGTATCAGTGACTAAATCTAAAGAGCATGGGAAAGCGTGAGCTAAAGCAGGTGTTTAAATAAGAACTGGATTCTCTGTTTGGAAGAATGTGTTTCTTAAATGCACAGTGTACACGAGCTTAATTTCAAATTTATCAAAAGAATTTAATTAACTCCAGCGCGCTTTTCCCAAACAGATCGGACCTATGCTTTAAATGTCAGATAGAAAATGGTACTTTTCTGATTTTTTTCTGGCTGTGTGATAAAGTTAAGACTTTTTTCGAGAGAAATTCATTCAGTATTCCAGGACATTCTTAATATACGTTTCATAACGTGTCCTAAGTTATACCTTCAATGCTGTATTTTAAGATGGGCTCGTAGAACTGGTACCAGTGGGAGTGTGTGTTTGCTGTCCGTGTGTCTCGCAGGTTCCCTACCTGTAACCAGCGGGTTCTCTCTGAGGTAGCTGGGCAGCATCAACCCGAAGAAGATGGAGAACCCCAGCACGAAGAGGTTGCGGGAGGAGTTGAGGTCGATGAACTGCAGGTTGGAGAGGCCCACGGCGGTGATCATGCCGAACAGCGTGCAGAAGAGGGCGCCCAGCACTGGGTCCGGCAGCGAGGCGAACAGCGCGCTGAACTTCCCCACCAGGCCCAGCAACAACATGAGGGCCGCCCCGTACTGTATCACACGCCGGCTGCCTACCTGTAGGGGGAGAAGGGGGGGGGAGATGGAGGAGAAGCGCCAAGCTCACCTGCCTGGTAATAATGCATCACACACATTCAGATGTGTTACTTAATGCTCACTCATTCAACAACACCCTGTACAGAGAACAACGGCATACAGATACGATAATAATAGACAATAGTGCTGTGAACACAGAAATTTCAATTCATATGGAGTGCAGGTGCAAGGAATACTGTACTTTTTCATGTTGAGTAATACTGGACTGATGGTTCACTATGACAACCTTAACCCCTACCCAGCCCTAACCATAACCATAAGTAACTATGACAACCTTAACCCCCACCCAGCCCTAACCATAACCATAAGTAACCAAGCAAAATACAAGAGTTTTTGCATTTTTAGTTTTTTCATTGCAATCACAGATTTTTAATAAATTGAGTTTTCCCTTATGGGGACCAGGGAACCTAAACTGGTTCTCATCTTATCTATCAGATAGGAGTTTCTCAGTTAGTGTTTCAGATTTTACACCTGCTTCTGCCCCTCTGACCTGCCGTGTGCCTCAAGGCGCGATTCTGGGACCAGTGCTGTTTTCTTTATACATCCTTCCACTGTCTCAGGTTATAAACTCCTTCAAGTACATCTCATATCACCTTTATGCAGATGACCTTCAGTTGTACAGAAATACAACTCTCCAACGCCACACAGACAGCCAGGTTCTTAGGTCTATTAAACAAGACCTTCTAGTCGTCCCCCGCACACGACTTAAGACACATGGGGATCGAGATTTTCAGTCAGCTGCACCTAGACTCTGGAACGCTCTTCCTCTAGCTTTGTGCTCTGCTGTGTCAGTTGACTCATTTAAAATACATCTTAAGACTTTCTTGTTTAAAAAGGCCTTTGAATATAGCTGAGTAAACGCTGCTTGGGCTTTGTTCTCTAATATATTTTTCAAGTGTCTTCATTACTCATGTCTTTAATACTCTTGGTATTCTTATTTTTAATGTTATATTTTTTATACAGCACTTCATGACTTGTGTCTATAAAAAGTGCTTTATGAATACATTTTACTTACTTAAAATTTGAAGATGCTCTACACAGAGGTGTACAACTGCGTTCAGAATAATTTTTTTCATGCCTCTGAAAATATTCAGTTTTAAATATCTTCCTGCCACCCATTCTAAAGAAATTAAAAATCAGATGCTTCTGTAATGCTACTTACTTCAATATCACCAGTTCCATAGGGAAATAGATAGACCGGAAGCAAGTAAGCTGTACTATATTAAAAGGAAAAATGCATCACAGCGTTTTGTGCCAGTACTGCATTACTTTGTAGGTTTGATTCCTTTTTGTAGGAACAGAAATATCAGTGTAGAGCTTGATATATTATATAACTTCCCCTGCAAACTCTGTGCCTGAGCCCTAGAACACATTCCATTCGCCGCATTCAAAGCAGGCAGCAAGGTTAATGGGCCTCAGCGTCAGGCTTGCAGAACTGAAATGTGGTCAGAACAAGCATTACTGAGAAGAGAATGAAGCTGGACACACAACCACCTACAAGTAGAGGGATAATAAGATAAAGAACAAGGAAACCAAATTCACTGCAATAAACAGTGACTAAAAGATCCTGAAACACAAATTACAGCAAGATAAAAACTACATCCAGAATCTCAGGGCATAACTCACCAAGGACATGCTTCACATGTCCTCACCTTCCATAAATCCTTTTCCTAAAATAAGTTGACCCTACTCAAACTATCAACACCTGTGTCATTACTGGAGACCTGAACATGGCCTCTCGCACATGCCGAACCAGGAGCACTACTGGCAACCAGGAGCAAAGACTCTGTCAGGCCACTGTGGGTCAGGCGTTACCGGGGCGTTACCTTGGTGATGCCCAACACTCCGATGTTGGGGCTGGAGGAGGTGGAGCCATTGCCCGTCCCGAACAGGCCGTCCAGGACACAGGACACCCCCTCTATCATGATCCCTCTGTGAGAAGACGTGAAGGTGCAGGTGAATCCGTCAGACCACATTCCTATGACAATCATTTGCATATTAACTCTATAGCAGGAGGAAGTGAGACCAGTACGATACCTGTTGATGGCGTGGATGGGTGGAGGAGGGGCGCATGAGAGCCGGGCGCAGGCGTAGTAATCGCCGATGGACTCGATGATGCTGGACACCACCGCGCTCATCATGCCGATGACACCTGCCACGGACACGGTGGGCAGGCCCCACTGCACTATGGGAAAGCAGGGAGGACCATCGAGGCTGACATCAGCGACACCCTCACTTCCTGTAGCTTCCCCACCACACACAGACCTCGGTTCAGTAACAGGGTGGCTGCTCTCTGCCCAGTTAGGCTTTGCATAAATTTTATGTGATGGAAGTTATACAATATACTCATCTATGTAGGAAATAGCCTTTTCTCCAATCCCAACTGGTTCTCTGGCAACCTCCTGCTCACAAGCACCCAGAGTCCTAATCCATTGTGGCACAGTCTACAGCTCTCATTGGTGTAGGCCACACTAGTTAGTTATAACACACAGCACCAGAGGACCAATTGTGGAGTAAACTAATACTTGATTGGCTGTTATCAATCCTGATGACCGACTCAGTTAAACCAAATTAGATCTTGTGTCCTTGCATAACTCTGGGATTCGACCCACATTCCTGTTACCAGGGGTCAACACTGTGACCATGACACTCACGGGGGTAGGGGATCTTGAACCAGGGGGCAGCGGCGAGGACTCCCTGCCGAGCGTCAGTGCGGGCGTAGAACCCGTACTCATTCTTCCGTGGGGGGAAGATATCCGTTACGGTGAAGATGAAACACAGCAACCAAGAAACCAGGATGGCCATGATGATCTGATGGGGCAGGAAGAGAGAGAGAGAGACAGGCACAATAAGTGCATAACTGATAATAATTAACAGCCACATGCTAATTACTGCTAATGTAGCACTGAATGTATCCATTATGAAACAAGAGATACTTTCAGCCTTATAATTATTGCGTTAATTTTGATTGAGTCAAATTATTCCATTTACATCTTACAGTAAGATACTAACCTTTTAGTTTGTGCCCTGTACTATAATAGCACTGCAAAACATATTTAAACTTAAAATCTGAAATATATAGCCCCCAGTTTTAGGGGGGGGGGGTTGTGGTATTTAAAATGATGAAGTCAGGTAAACGTTGTAAAACAAACCCCTGTGATAGTTCCTGCCTCCCTACCCTTTGGTACATTGAATTTGCAAACACCCCCTGCTTTTACCAAGGGTGGGTGCTAAACCACGGATGGCCTGCAGGGGTGCTAGAGAGACTCACTGGGAACATCTTGAAGAGCTGCAGACGGTAAGAGGTCCAGCCCTTCTTGGACTTGTAGATGGGGAGGGGCAGCTGAACGTTGCGGGCGTACTGGGAGAACAGCAGCACCAGGAAGATTGTTCTGTAGGGGAAATGCCCTAATCATGAGATGCAGCCTGTTTTCCATTAACCTAAAATTAAATTCACAGGTGATTCGGCTTGCAGCAGAGGAGCTCTCTGGGAAGGATGTCCGAATCACACTGTATATACACACTATGGGCGTATAGCCAACTGTCGCAGTACCATATACTCACAGCATAGCGATGCCCCAGTGTTTGCCTGCCCGCTCTCCAGCGGCCTGGAAGCCCGACAGGCCAATGAGAGCCACTGTGGGGGTGATGGTCAGGGGGCCGATGTACTTCAGTAAAAATCCAGGCAGGCCCAGAGCCCCAATGAACACCTCAATGAGGGAAGACACAATGATGGCGCCCTGGATCTGTGGGGGGGTGGGGATGTGGAAAGTGGGGGGGGACAGTGAGACTCCACCCTCTACTGCCCTCTCTCTGCCCCTTCCACTCAGATTTGCACAAAGTGACACAACAGCCTCATGCTATCAATTTTGTCACAGACGGAGACCCCCCCCCCCGTTACCTCTCGGATCCGGGGGTGCCAGATGTGCTCTGTATTGAGGAGCATGGTGTCATTTATCACAGGAGCGACTAAGTCAAAGGGAAAGAGAGAAAGGGAGGAGGAGACAGAGGAGGGAAAAAGGAAGAATTACGCTTTCACTCACCATTCTCACATTTTACTCACAATCAGCAGGTGTTCTAATCCTGGGTGAGATTTCGCATATGAAGTCATGTGACTTTCAGTTTATGTAAAAACCTATGCGTGCAGCCAGCCATACAGCCCTTGACAGGGAGGAGGATTTCAGCTGGCCACCAAATCCCTTCCTCAGATTGGCTCTGGTGCAGGATCTCGCTCAGCTACCTGTCATGTGACCTCACCTGTGCTGTTACACTTCCACTTGTCCAGGGACAGGATGGCGCGGGCAGGAGCCAGAAAGGCAAAGGCACTGGCCTGGAAGAGGGGCAGGCTAAGAAAGACAAAGCAGACACAAAAGAAGAATGATTTCTTTGAAGTTTATTTCCAGTGCAATATTATCATCAAACAACCAGATGTCACTACTAAAGTCACTAATGCCTTGGGAATGAAATTTAGCAAATGATCATGGGGAATGTGGTAGGTCTCTCTAATAATCCCACGAGATAAAAACATATCTACTTTATTTCCGTAATTAAATTATTTAACTGACCAAGACACCATTTTTTATTAGCTACACCCCACTAATTAGTGTTTTAATTCATTAATAATTAAAGATCAAAATTGCACCTGTAGAAGAGGCAGGGGGTTAGGGGCTATGGTCTGACTCATCATGACAGCTCATGTGACAGTCAGTCACTTCCTGTGCTCTTTCTCATCTCTCCTCTAGAAAGTGGAAATCTCCTGACTCACACATTATTCACGAGTTCCAAGCAAACCAGCAAAAGTGTACACTCAACAAACTTTAAGAGAGAGACTTCCCTAAACGCACACTGTCCCTCAACAACATAAATACAAAAAAGGCTTAAACTGTGTTCAGATTAAACAGGTTACATTTTATCCAAAATGTGGTACCTTCGAGCATCATAGTCCACATATATGCATTTATAAATTACAGTGGTACCTCAGTTCTCAAACTCATTATAACTCGAATTTCTTAAAAGTCGAATCAACCAGTTCGAAAAAAAATTACCTAGAACTCAATCTGAATCTCAGAAGTGAAACCGTGAACGCAGACCTAAGATAACTTGTATGCGCGGGGAAATGAGTCACGCGGCACGTCTCTCAGCAGAAACAAAAGGTAACGCTTCAGTCTCAGCCTCGCGTTAGCTGAGATAGCATCGTGCATGTTTACACTAGCTGAATACATATATTTAGACAGTAAAAATACATTTAGACAATGATAGACAGTAACAGTAATTATTATTATTATATAATAAAATACATTTAAAAATAAAGATTTCTTATTAATTATTTTAATATTAATAATAAACCATTAATACATTTAATTATAATAATATTGTTGTGCCGAGCAGGGACGGAACGGAGACAAAGGCGCAGACGTCAGGGTATCGGGAAATACGGGGGTTAATTACAGGTAAGGCAGGCAAAACGCAGACGGACAATACAATGACCGGACTGGGGAAACAAACTGAAACGTGGATGAAATACAGAGGGCTAATGACAACAACCAGAAACAGCTGATCACAGGGGGATTCCACACGGGGTAAACGAGGGGGCGTGGCACACAGAAGGAGCGGACGATCGGGGCAGGACACATTGTTGGGATACATTTATTTTCTTACTTTAAAAATTACTGTTATGATAAATGCTTAGATGTGTTTAGTGCCGTATATGCTCTTCTTATTTTACCCGGTTCATTTTGTGTTTAAATGCAAAAAAAAAAAACATATTGAGGTGTAATTTTTTGGGGCCGGGAACCAATTAATTGGTTTTACATTATTTCTTATGGGGAAAATTCGATCAGAACTCAAACTTTTTAGGATTCGATCCGGAGTTCTGAACGGATTAAGTTCGAGTTATGAGGTACCACTGTATATTTACAAATTCTATTAATATGTATACACAGAAAAAAATTCAAACCATGATGTCCAATTCCGTTAATTCCATAATGTGATATCATACCCAGGCCAATATGACACTAAGATGCGAGCAGAAACACTGGTAAGTTCAGTATGTAAAACCCTGTTTTGGGACCTCCTCCACAAAACCATGTTTAGAGAAGTGTGTTTGTTTCCTGTAATCTCACAAATGAAAGTGGACTTTTACAAACAACAAAGCAGTCGGAAAGATAAATCCACTTCTCTTTCTATCAGGATTTCTAGAAATATCGTAGGGGTTTCATCAGGCTGCATGGGGGAAAAACAATACAAAAAACAAAAACAAAAAACAAAAAAAACACGCAAAGCTTTCAGCGTCATGTGGTTGGAACAGTTTCACTTGCAGTCTATTTCCATCAAATCCATGGGGGAGGGGGGCAAAAAAGCAGATATTTTCAGCTAGTAGTTGGGACGTGTGAGTGTAGAAAAGCCCCAAATTAGAGAGTGAGGGTCATCCTGGGTCAGGGCTCTGCATGTGGCTTATATGCTGGATTCCGCACTCACATGAGCCGGTCTATTCACTGAAAAAGCCTTCAGCATCTCAGCATGAGCACAACCCCAGTTAAATACGGCCTTATTTATTAAATACAGCTGCTGGAGCTCATCGTTACAGCCCACAGGGGTTTGCATTGTCCCAGCTGCTTAAAATGAAAGAGGAAGAAGGACTGGGGTGGCTATTTACTGAATAAGGTGAACATCAACAGTACGTCTTTAGAAGGGATTTGAGGAAGTGAGGAGTAGAGAACATCTGTGCGTCTATAGCTTGGTACCACAGGGGGTTTACAGCCCCTAGTCATGACACCGTGGTGAGATTACGAAAAATCACACGAGTTCACAGTGCCAATGCACACTTTGTACTTCTTCATAAAAAGTGGAAAAAAAGGCTGATTGATTCCCCTTGGCTTTCACCTGTGACGTCACACAAAAAAAGGTAAAATCATCACCCATAGCACATATGCTCATCATGCCATTACTGGGCTTAATTCTCTTCATCACTCCTAAATTAGCTTCATTTTCACTGTGGGTGATTCTGTTCCTTTTGCGCTTAAATCCAAGCCGCTGTCTACGAGGACCAGGCTGGGAGGGAACAGCAGCCCCCCAGACGCAGGCTTCTCTATGTGGTCGTGTTCTTTCCTCCAAAAGCTGACAAGTCGAGAATGAACTTAATCAGCAGGCAGCGGACAGCTGGTAGGAGAGTCACCCTGACACAGCAGAAAAACTGCTGATTGTGGATGGTGCCGACTTCTACACAGGGACATTTCGAGGCTTTTTTTCTTACTCACGAAGTCTGGGAGCTTCAGTGAAAACCTTTCCCTTTCAGGAGGAAGCTAATGGTCTTTTTCAGCTGGTGAGATCAATCAAAGTGAGTAAACCTGCTTTGTCGCTAATACCCCACTGTTCAGTTTTAAGCCTCTAACTCCTGTTTTTGAACAGAAAAACGGTGGCTGAGGTGGAACATAAACGGAAGAGTGCAGGGTAGACAGATGGAGGGCCCTGCGGCGTTACCGGCAGCCCAGCGTGGTCTGTAACAGGGTGGTGATGCCCACACAGAAGAAGATGGTGCCAATGAGCTGGCTGGTGGCCCACTGGTCGTAGCCGACGCACATGGCTTCTGCCAGGAGGAAGGGCACAGCGATGGTTCCACTGAAGCAGGTCAAGTAGTGCTGTGTGTGAGAGGGGGGGGGGAGGGCAGTCAGAACATGCAGGTGTGATTGTGCATATGGCTTTTGTTATTTTTGGAGGGAACTTTTTGTGGGTTTTTTTGCTGTGGAATGTGGGGAAATCCTCAACAAAAAACCTACCCATAAAAAGCTTTATTTGTACTATTCTCCATATTCTAAAATAATTACAATTAGAAAGACATCAAAACTATGAAATATCATATCTAATTATGCACTGAGCAAAATATTAGACAAAAAATTAATTTGTTGGCAGAGGGGCAGCTCTTTGGGTTGGGACTCAGAAGGCTGCCAGTTCAAATCCCGTGGTCGGCAGAGTGATGCCACCATTGGGCATTTGAGAGTGGCCCTTAACCCCAGTTCCTCCAGGGACTGGCTGACCCCACCTTCTCCTCCACACCAGTTGCATGAGGTTTCTCCAGCTGTCCTGAAGGAGGTCCTACATACGGTATATGCTGAGCACTGAGTGGTCGCCTTTCCTTCACTGCCAGGTCAAACTCCTCCAAAACCATTTCTACTGTGTTTAGGTCATGTGACGCAGGTCATGAGACGCAGGTCATGTGACGCAGCACTATTACTCTCCTTTGTAAGAAGCCTGGCGTGTCCAAACTTTTGACTGGTACTGTACGGGACGAGTGGAAACTCTACCCCTACGTTTCGCAGTATAATAACTGGAGTGTCTGCAGTTGAGTACCTCGCCCAAGCATCATGGCGCTCGGTTACTGCCCGAGAAGCTGACATTCTACTAACCTGGAGGCCCAGAAACACACATAGATACCAGGGTGGCGTGTCTTCGATGGTGTAGATCATGTCCAGTCGCCTGGCGTCCGCGCTGTCTGTGCTCTCCACTGCCTCTGACACGAAGCTCTGCACGCAGACAGAAAGACAGGAAGACGGGCGTCTACACGTTATTTAAGAAAAACAACAATAATAATCACGGAAAATGCTTCTCTGACTTACGACACTTAACTCTAGCACATATATAACTCCGGCAAAAATTAAGAGACCACAGCAAATTTTCTAGTTTCACTCATTTCTCAATTTATGGGCATGTGCCTGTGTAATAATTTTTTTTTCCAGCTGCAGCCTGGATCTTCCCTGTTTCTCATTGATGAAGGGCTTCTTTGTGCTTTATGGGTCTTCAGTCCTGCTTCTAAGAGCCTGACATGAACTGTCCTAGCAGTGCACCTCACACCATTTAATGTTTCCTATTCTCTTTGAAGGCCACTTAAGGCCATCCTCCGATTTATGAGCCACGGTTAGATAAGTTGACGGTCATCTCTGGCATTAGAAAGCTGCTTTCTGGTCGTTCCCAGTGTCTCCTGCTTCATCTTGTTTTGTGTACTGCTGTCTTAGAAACTTTGAGCCCAGAAGCAGCCTAGCACTCTGCCAGCGGAACCAGGATTAAGCCTGAGTTTAACAATGCAGATTCTTTAAGAAAAGAAGAAAAATAAAACTTAAATGGTCTAATTTTTTTCCAGAGCTGTATATTGAATGGATGAAACGAATGAACGAACGAACAAATGAACAAACGAATGAATACACTGACCGTAAATACTAAATTACTTCACTGACTATCAAGGTCAATCAATAGTATTTATTATTTAAGTCATACATTGATTCTGGGAATATAAAGCAGAGACCTGTCCTGATGTTTTTTCAAATAGGGCTTTTAATAATGCACAGAAGCGTCATATGGGAGTCAATATAACAGGACTTCACACTAGCCAACTTCATTCTCAAATATCTTCTGAGTTTACCAAAAATTATGGGCACACAAGATAAGACATATTATCCTTTAATAAAATAGATACTATAGAATTAATAGGTGTCAACAAATACTAGTGATTCACTTCTTGTTTTAAGTGTCTCACCTCTTCCTATTAATGCTTAAAACTAAATTAATGAAAAAAATATGCCTCGTTAAAGCAGGGGCCAGACAGGCTGGATCAACACGCAATTTGGGAGCCTGAGGACAGGAAGCTGCCCAAGCGAAGTACGCTTCACACATTAATCACTGCCAGTCTTCTATGCCACAGTAAACGCTTCACTATGGGTGGCTCATTGCCAAGAACAATTCAGAATAAATGTGTAGATAAGGAAGGGGATGGTATGTTTGGGGATGTGATAACAGCGACGCAGGTTTAGACAAGCAGAAGCTGAATCGAGGTCGGGGCGGCAGCTTGTCCGCCTGCTGAGCATTTTCTCCCCCACGTCAAAGCCAGGAGTCAAGCCAAACCGTTAAAAGGCTCGGCCTTGCCGTGGAGACGAGTGACACATACGAGGCTGCTGATGTCTTGACTGTCTTGGGTGCAGCTGACTTTTAAGGTATCGGTGCGTAAGAGGGGGCTTGGGTGGAATCCAGAGTGTGATCCATTTTTTTGGTACCAACTTAAGGCAATGTCACCAGACAAAGCGACGAGCAGATTTCTGCTTTTCTACAATGTCAAAGCTGCCCCAAAGCCATCTATCGACACAAGCCTGCAGTGTCATGCCAGACAGAAAGCAGTAACTAGTGTTACTAGTGTTTATCTGAATACAAACCCTAATTTACTTATTTATAACAGTTACATTGTATTCTGCCAGTTAGATTTCAGCTCCAATTTCACTCCAGTAAGTTGTGACGTGCAGGAGGACCCCTGTGATTCAGGTGCCTTCTGTGAAATGTGGGGCGTTGCCTGACCTACCAACCCAAACACTGCCAGCCCAGCTCAAAGGTCGGGACCTGACCTGCCAACCCAAACACTGCCAGCCCAGCTCAGAGGTCGGGGCCTGACCTGCTAACCCAAACACTGCCAGCCCAGCTCAAAGGTGGGGACCTGACCTGCCAACCCAAACACTGCCAGCCCAGCTCAAAGGTGGGGACCTGACCTGCCAACCCAAACACTGCCAGCCCAGCTCAAAGGTGGGGACCTGACCTGCCAACCCAAACACTGCCAGCCCAGCTCAAAGGTGGGGACCTGACCTGCCAACCCAAACACTGCCAGCCCAGCTCAAAGGTGGGGACCTGACCTGCCAACCCAAACACTGCCAGCCCAGCTCAAAGGTCGGGACCTGACCTGCCAACCCAAACACTGCCAGCCCAGCTCAAAGGTCGGGACCTGACCTGCCAACCCAAACACTGCCAGCCCAGCTCAAAGGTGGGGACCTGACCTGCCAACCCAAACACTGCCAGCCCAGCTCAAAGGTCGGGACCTGACCTGCCAACCCAAACACTGCCAGCCCAGCTCAAAGGTGGGGACCTGACCTGCCAACCCAAACACTGCCAGCCCAGCTCAAAGGTCGGGACCTGACCTGCCAACCCAAACACTGCCAGCCCAGCTCAAAGGTCGGGACCTGACCTGCCAACCCAAACACTGCCAGCCCAGCTCAAAGGTGGGGACCTGACCTGCCAACCCAAACACTGCCAGCCCAGCTCAAAGGTCGGGACCTGACCTGCCAACCCAAACACTGCCAGCCCAGCTCAAAGGTGGGGACCTGACCTGCCAACCCAAACACTGCCAGCCCAGCTCAAAGGTCGGGACCTGACCTACCAACCCAAACACTGCCAGCCCAGCTCAAAGGTCGGGACCTGACCTGCCAACCCAAACACTGCCAGCCCAGCTCAAAGGTCGGGACCTGACCTACCAACCCAAACACTGCCAGCCCAGCTCAAAGGTCGGGACCTGACCTACCAACCCAAACACTGCCAGCCCAGCTCAAAGGTCGGGACCTGACCTGCCAACCCAAACACTGCCAGCCCAGCTCAAAGGTCGGGACCTGACCTACCAACCCAAACACTGCCAGCCCAGCTCAAAGGTCGGGACCTGACCTACCAACCCAAACACTGCCAGCCCAGCTCAAAGGTCGGGACCTGACCTGCCAACCCAAACACTGCCAGCCCAGCTCAAAGGTCGGGACCTGACCTACCAACCCAAACACTGTCAGCCCAGCTCAAAGGTCGGGACCTGACCTGCCAACCCAAACACTGCCAGCCCAGCTCAAAGGTCGGGACCTGACCTGCCAACCCAAACACTGCCAGCCCAGCTCAGAGGTCGGAGCCTGACCTGCCAATCCAAACACTGCCAGCCCAGCTCAAAGGTCGGGACCTGACCTACCAACCCAAACACTGCCAGCCCAGCTCAGAGGTCGGGGCCTGACCTGCCAACCCAAACACTGCCAGCCCAGCTCAAAGGTCGGGACCTGACCTACCAACCCAAACACTGCCAGCCCAGCTCAAAGGTCGGGACCTGACCTGCCAATCCAAACACTGTCAGCCCAGCTCAAAGGTCGGGACCTGACCTACCAACCCAAACACTGCCAGCCCAGCTTAAAGGTCGGGGCCTGACCTACCAACCCAAACACTGCCAGCCCAGCTCAAAGTTCGGGCCCTGACCTGCCAACCCAAACACTGTCAGCCCAGCTCAAAGGTCGGGACCTGACCAGCCAACCCAAACACTGCCAGCCCAGCTCAAAGGTCGGGACCTGACTCAAATACTCAAGTATTTCAAATTTTAATTGTTTATGTAAAAGTACTGTACATTCAAAACTATTCATCTTACAAAAAGTAATCTATCATTCTAAATTCACTAAAACAGATTAGAATACAGTAGAGTACAGACAGATTAGAATACAGTACTTCAAGTTACAGTGCAGCACAAGATGTACAGCTGAGTCACATTTTCTTTTTATTCAGAAAATGCAGTGAAACTTGCCGAGCTTGCCAGTGCAGATTAGCAAAATGACAAAATGACTTGTATATTGTGTGGAAAATTAAAGATTGATTTATAGGCTGTAAACATACCGCAGGCCAGTACTTTGAGACCTCTTCTAACACGACGAAATCCCTTGTTCTCCACTACGGAAAATGGCTGACTGTCCAATGCAATCTTCTCCATTATTTCAATAGCAGCTCTATTCTGCTAATTTTAAATACTGATGAAGATTAAGAAACAGGACGTTTCCAGTATGTTAACTGATATACCGTGCATGTCTACATACTGTTTATTCCATCTTCATCTCTATGTACGAGAGAGTCTCAAGCTGCCGGAACAAATTCCTTGTGTGCCCCAGCACACTTGGCGAATAAAGGCTGATTCTGATTCTGATTCTGATAAGGGCAATATGTAATGCAAAATAATAATGAAAATAATAAAGAAAGAAATATTTTGCTCAGTAATCGCATGAGAAAATTGAGATTCATATTTTATCCAGAATCGTGCAGGTTGATTCAGGTGTTTAGCATACATGTGTTACATATTGTGCTAATACACATTTCTGCTTTTCCAAATCTGAAAATGTGTTGTATCATGGGACTATCTGAGATTAGCTGATACTGCCGAATCGCCTTTAACTGGGGTGGGGGGGGGGGGGGGGGGTCTCTCCTTGGCACAGCCATCACTCCAGTTCAGTCAGACTGCATTCTCTTCATTCTTTATCAGCATCCCCATACCTATCACCGTTCCTTCTTTTATTTTACGGTCCACGTATTAATTTCCCCGTTAATGCAAACAGCTTCCTCCAGCACGCAGACCGAATCACGGGGCCCAGTTCCTGCGTGGCTAAGCCTTGGAAAGGCTATGATGTACCATCTACAGTATGTGATTTTACATGTGACGTAATTGCCAGTGCCAGACAAGGAGGTTCCAGCATCTCATAAACCACCACGCTCCAGAGGACAATAAAGAAAAAGCATTCAGTCTGGGGCACTTCTGCGAGTGAAAGCACCTCGTAAATGAGCGAGGTCAGAGGAGAACGGCCAGACTTGTCACAGCTAAGAGTCAGGTCACAAAAATGCCAGCTTAGTACAACAGTGTTGTGCGGAAAAGCCTCTCTAAACACGCAACTCATCTGCCCTTAAAACTGTCCTGGAGACAGAGGTGGAGCAGACCTGGAACTATGTAATGAATTAGCCTCTCGGTGTATTTTACAAAAAAACATACTTTGCGATCCTCTCCCCAGTCTGATTACATCATTGTGCTCATTCTCTGCCTTTTCCTGGAGTTATATGGTGAATAAGAAAAAAAGAAAAGAAAAAAGAAAAATGCTGATGATAGACTAACAGTGGCTCCCCTACCTTGTCCTCGCCTGGACCCCCCTTGGAAAAAATAGCCATGAGCTCAGTGTCTTCTCCATCCTGGTCTGCAGGGGGCGGGCCTACTCGATTAACCACCACCTGTCAGGAACAAAGTGGGGGGTGGTCTGCTAGCCAGTCTTTGACACACTCAGTGGGACATCCTGTTTGTGAAGTATCAAAACTACACACACACACACAAACAGAACAATACAAGCTAATAAAAAAGCCAGAAAATAAGGGGATAAGGACAAAAACAATACAAACGGACATAGGAAATAAGCCACGCCCTACTTGAACCTCCCACAATGGGATTTCCTGAAGGCCACATGGGAGGAACACGGCTAGAGAAGAGCGACGAGCCGGAACAAGCTTTGAATCGGCTTTTACTTTGTGACCCTTAGAAGATCCTGAGTAAACAGTATTCAAAGAGAAAAAACGCTCCCCCAGGGAGATCTGACATGGCGCGACCGTACAAAAAAAACAGGACGTCACTGAAGTGAGCGGGGAAGGCAAACAAGGACACTCTCGGTGAGAATTACATCGTGTTCCTCGTGCAGTGATTTTGTCCCACATTCATCTTTTATGCCGGTTAGCATGCTATCAAGGTGGGACGGAGAGTTGTAGTGAAAGGGGTGGGGCAAGTGCATAGTGGAAACGGGCAGGGCCAGTGCATAGTGTAAAGGGGCGTGGCCATTGCATAGTTGAAAGGGGCGGGGCCTAGTCAGCATGGATATAATGCTAGCAAAATGCCAGGAAGAGACAGCACTACAATATTTAATAAGTTACTGCTGGGAAAAAGAATATTAAATAAGGTTGGCTGAGTCGTAGCTGGAGAAGTCTTTTGTCAGAGAAATTTACCACCGTGCTTTAATTAAAAGTCCCTTCAATCAGGCCGTCCTGACAAACCGGTCTAGGCCTGCACAGGCTTGGGTTTTTGGTCACACCGGTTGCCGCAGTGCATGTGGAGCCAGCAGGGCTCCCGACTTGGCGCCCTACAGGCAGAACCAAACACCTCTGACTCCACGGGCCCAACCGTGCCACAGCTCGTACGCAGAGCCTCCCCTCCCCAGTCCCGGTGAGAACAGCACCAGAGCAAAGTGACACACCCTCTCGCGCATGTCCACAACGGGGAGGGGCGCACCTACGAGCTCAAGCACAATTAGCAATTAGCACAGAGCAACATGGGCGGGATCCTGGGACACGACCAGGCACTACACACAATGCTGGGAGGAAAGAACAGCAGCCGCTCCGAGGACACGAAAGCCAGCTACTCACGGGAATGGGGTAGAAGCCTTGGTCGTTCTTAACCTCGTCTTCACAGATGGCTCCCTCCCCGATGGAATCCACAGCCTTGGAGGTGACGTTCTTGCCCACACCCATTCCAGACGCTCCTTCCACGCAGCTCTTTTTAAGATGTGTCCTCACTGCACGTCCTCCGGCTCAGTCACATGCTCCAGTGCAGCCCAGTGGCGTGCCCTATAAAAATACCGGGACCTGTGAACTCTCAGAGCAGTTCCCCTTCTCTACCACAAATTATCACTCGCGGGGGAAAAAAAATTACCCACATTAACACCTGGAAACTGTCCGTCTCTATTAGAATCTCCCCACAGAACTCAGATCAGCATGGCATGTGAAAATGTTCTGTTTTTAATTTCCGGAAGGTCTGGATAGTAACGGGTTGATTTCTGCCACTACTGGGCCAATTTATACTGAAAACTAGCTTTATGGGGCATATGGGGTCCATTCTGTGTCGTTATTACATTTTTAAAGTTCTGTTTTTTTATATTCATGTTGTACCCTTATGTAGCAAAAAGTGGGAAGTTATGAGAAGATGCTGAAATAAACCAGTGTGATATTCAAGGTAACATCAACGATCTGTTTTTCATCAACATCTACCAGAACTCCAGGTAAATCACCAGCATTACTAGTTTAGCCAGACCTGCAGCTGACTGCCGATTAGGTTTCACCGTAGCACCTTTTCCTGACACATGCCTTTGTTTTAGCTGCCTAACCTGCAGCAATTTGGATGCTACTTTGAGCGTGTTCAGTTTTGGCTCTTAAATCTTTCCCAGAAAAGGTGTTGGCACACCTCCTGCGGATGATACTTAGCCATTGTGAAAGGAGTGGGACAGCACCATGATGAACACAGCACACACACACACACATGCGGGCACGCGGGCACACACACACGAGGGCACACACGCACGGGCACACACACGCGCGGGCACACACACGCGCGGGCACACACACGCGCGGGCACACACACGCGCGGACACACACACGCGCGTGGGCACAAACGCACTCATGCAAGACATCTTGTACTTCACCCAACTTCCTCCAATTTAAGAACAGGTTTTCCCTGATTTACATCTCATCGGCTCCTGTGTCATGCTTGTCACCTGGTGAACGCAAAGCCCCAAAACTTCTAATTATGTTTGGTTTACCCTCTCGGGAAACAAGCAATCCTCAGAATGTTCAGTATCATATATATATGGAAATGTTACCGAGATTAATTATTTGTAATTAATCTCTCAACATTCCCACCTCAGTTTGGGTCAAAGGAATCCAGCGGTGCCTTAGCATGCAATTCATAACCTGCATATTTCTAAACTACTGTGTTAAAACGTGTTTTTGGTGATTGAGCACAGATGGGATTACTATATGCCAACCAACAACAGATTTAACTAAAGCGAGCCGAGTTACACATAGACTGACAGAAAACAATAAAGCCTCCCATAACCAATGGGCTTCGAAACCTCACTCTTTCTACAAAGAAATATCTGAATCTGAAAGCATTAATACCGTTTGTTAAAAAACAAAAAAAAACTATTACAAAAAAATTCACTTTATTGCTCTTAACAGCTGATAAACAGAGAAAGTGTACAGTAGTCTGACAGACCTAGACAGTGATTTTTCCTTGTTGGAGACGTATCCAGTTTGGCACAAGTGCACAAATCTGACCAGCGGAGTTTATTCTGGCATGGTGGCGACCCACATAAACATCTGTGCCAATTACCCCATTTCCAGGTGTGATGCGGATCTGTCACTGTGGTGTGGTAGCGCTAGACGGAGGGAAGTGGACAACCAGCCGAGGTAGTGGTGGGGGGGGGGGGGGCACTGAACCCTGAGCACTGGTACTGCTGTCAAGCCATAAATCCCCACCCTGGGGAGCCCACATTCCTCACTGCTGCTAATTCAGGGAAGCTTTTGTTCATTTAATTCCTGCAGCAGGGGGGCGCTAGACCACCTTGTAACCGTGGATACCAGAGCTAAGGAGCAAGTTCTGCGTGCCCAACAGAACAGCGTGTAGGGTCTGTTCTGCAGCTGGAACAGTATTCTACTCTTATATTGATACTCATGCAACTGGCACACTGCTGCCTCAGAATGGGTATGACGTCCCAGCAGTTTGGGTAACCTTATAACTTAAAACTCTACAAAGTACAGAAACGTTTTACTGCCTCCAAACAAAATCACAGAATGTAGGAACTGCAGCCATCGAGCAGCCCGACGTCTCAGGCCTTCGCCACGGCAGATGAGCGAGGGACAGGGGCCCGGTGATCCGGATGAGCGAGGGACAGGGGCCCGGTGAGCCGGATGAGCGAGGGACAGGGGCCCGGTGATCCGGATGAGCGAGGGACAGGGGCCCGGTGAGCCGGATGAGCGAGGGACAGGGGCCCGGTGAGCCGGATGAGCGAGGGACAGGGGCCCGGTGATCCGGATGAGCGAGGGACAGGGGCCCGGTGATCCGGATGAGCGAGGGACAGGGGCCCGGTGAGCCGGATGAGCGAGGGACAGGGGCCCGGTGATCCGGATGAGCGAGGGACAGGGGCCCGGTGAGCCGGATGAGCGAGGGACAGGGGCCCGCTGAGCCAGAACACACAGCGGCCATGGGAAGCTGATGTTGGGCCAAATTCAGAAGCAGACACAGACACACCGCTGGAAACCAGCCACTCCCTAACGGAGGGTGACAGCGGTGTTATGAAATCTGAGTTGAGACACTCTGCACATCCTCTCTGCCCAGCCGTCTCCATGGGACCTTAGGGAACCGGGCCAATGTTTGGGAACTCGGTAAAAAAACTAGAACTGATCAGCTGGGCATCTAGGTCCAAGTCTCACTGCCAAATTCTATTCTTGACTTAGTGCAGGGCAGCCGTTTCTGGTCATTTAGCGAAAAGAACTGTGAACATAATGCAGACGTGCATCCAATGTCATGTACAGGGAACTGTAGATCTATTATTGGTTAGGGGCTACTATCATTCAAATGCTTAAAGAATACTGATAACATGACATAGTATATAAAAGTGCACATGTGGGTGGGTATCTGAACATTTTTAAAGGAATTATTAGCCTGCATGCTTGTAAGTGTATTACAGCTAATATCCACGTGCCAAAGGGCCTCTGAATAGCAGAAGGCAATACAAGGCAATCATGAGGAGGATGTTTAACCACCACACATCAAACTGACCTTTGATTAGCCGTCAATCTGTAGTCTTTTGTTGGCTTTTATATTGACTTTAATGAACTTACTCAGCTGTCAGGTTCATACAGACCAGTCATTGTATTTATTTATTTTTTAAAGCGGCGAGGACATGATCGCTGGGTTTGGAGGGAGAGCAGGTACAGGACTGACGAAGACAGGCAGTAAAAGGGTGGGGGAGTTAGATAAGGATAAGGACAAAAAAACACAGCCAAGGTGAGCCGAGCAGATATGCCCGGGGTGATGCAATTCCCAATCGCACTGCCTCGTATCGTGTGCTTTTTTTCCTATCATCCACAGTAAGTTTACCCGCCGCCCCAAAGATCATGTCGGCGATTGGTTTTGCAATTGCAACAACGAGATCTCAAACTAAGATGCACTGTTTGCTTCCAGCACGCGGAACACGTCCAGCATCCAGGAGTCAGATAAGACGAACGTACGCGCGCGCCGCAACATACCTTAATTCCTCACGACAATCGGAAGTGATATAATTCACCTGAACTTTATGCTATCTAGCTACTCGCTGTGAAACACTAATTGCTAGGCCTACTTCTATTAGGGTGGGGCAGTCCGAGGTCAGGGGCTGCATCCTGCTCATTTTAACACAGGGCGGGATAGGGTGTGCATGCGTGCTTGGAGGTATTAGAAAAACAAGCAACTTTACTCTTTCAAAAAAAAATAGGATTGGAAATGACTCGCCTGGAGTGACAATATGTCGGAAATAATAGTAATAAAAAGGCTGAGTAAACGTTGCAGTGTGGGACTCCCCACCTGGAGCGGAATGACAGATAAACTGCAGCGGAGTGTCCGCAATCCACCAAGGTGACATTTGATGGTGGTCTAACCCAGAAAGCCCACATCGCTGTTCGGGGATTTACGGCGGCGATGCTGGCTAAATATCAGTAGATTGTAAGTTATTAGTTCATATCCTAGGTAGTGCTTTTTGGTCATTTAAAACACCGACCTATTTCACTTCAGGGTCCCCTTGTGGATCGCAGTGACCCCGGGGTCGGTAAATCAAGGCGGTATCATCGTTTATGGGACGCCAGTCCATCGCAAGACAGGCACGATAAGCATGACTAATGCAAAATCCGATCCGCACCAACATTCATTGTCTGACCATAAAATTAATCTTGAAACCAGGCTTTCGTCAGTCAAGCGACTTAAACCATTTACTGCGGTTTTGAAATTACACGTAACATGAATGAACTGCAGTGTGAACCGCACGCGCAATGCAGGAAACTCCTCACCGGGAAGATAAAGTGTGTGAATTACAACCAGTTACGAGCCATGTGCAGGAAAGTGCCGTAAAGTGCCACGCAAATGTCAGCGCTGCCACTGATAGGTGCTTCATGCGGATCCACGGCGGCGCCAGAGCCGTCACGCCGTCAAGCGGACTCGATCGTGGGGGAAATAGGCGTCATTTGTTGTATTTACCCAATTCTTATACGTATAAAAAGGCTTCCCAACGTCACAGAAGAACAATCTCTCCAGCCAGCAAAGCCATCGCTCGGTGGAAATGTGAGAGTATGTTTCGGACTGTGAACCGGGTACGACCGTCGTCGTTTGGCTTTCAGATCCGAAATGACAGATTTTAACACCCAACACAATCAGCTGCCTTAACTGCCCAGGACAGGATATCTGGTCATCCGCCGTGATTTTACCTCCATCTGAAGCGAAGGCAGAATGACTTTCCATTACGGGGCCAGTCCCTTTACCACTACGCCACCTACTGCCCGGTATCCTCCCTGCCCTCGGCTGCGATGCCGCGCTGAACCGATGCCTTTCGCCAGACAGCGAATCCATGTCGTCGTTTCATATTAGTTAACCTAATTATGGAAAGTCAGTCTCATTATACAGATACTGAAGGCGGCTGGCTAATGCGGTAGCAGCACTAAATGGAGGAGTAAGCGGTAAAAATAGCGAGTTAATTTCCGTCGCAAATAGCCTCGTAACGTTGATATAAACGCGAGGGCGCGCAGGTTATTGTACTTACTTGTCAGGGGAAACTGCGATTCAAGGGTCCCCTCTTCTTTCAGGTGTCCCCCGCGATGATCACTGCCGATCGCTCCCTGGGTAGATTTAACCCCCCCAAAACCTAACACTGGCTTTAGTTCTACTTAACACATATTGAGGATTCTGGCGTTTCGGTCCGCGTTTATATCTGCTTATCCGTACTGTAACGACGGGACTCGCGTGACTGGCCGCCGGCTAAGCCCCGCACGCACTCGCACGCGCACATAAACACGGCGAGTGGTTCCAGGCGCGTCACTGTCTAAATGTGACGTCATCGCCGAGCCCAACTTCAGCCCGCCCCGGGAAGCGCGTCGCTTCTGATTAAACATGGTAATCCCACAGACAGCTTTTTCGGAGTTACTATTATTATTATTGTTTTATAATATGTTAAAAAAAATGGACGAAAAATCAACTACCCAGTTTTTAGACCCAGTGATCGTTACGCTGCCTGTGCATCGTTCTGTGTTCCCCCCCACCAATAATTTAGGAACTCTCGAGTCGTCTCGACCTCCACGTCTCCCTCTAGCGATAGAAGTGGGTCATCATCTCAATGACCTATTTTGAGTAATTCTTTTGACATGGAACAGCTCTGCTGATGAAATTCAACCATCGCCGGAAGAAGTATTACCAAAAATGTCTAAAGGTTAAAACGCACTACCGCAAGATAACGTACAGTGATAATGGAAATATTATGTCATAAAACGGTTAATATTTGATTGCATTTCCCCATACTGAGTTTATGCTCCTAGTTCAGTGAGTTTCGGAAGTTAGAGTAATGTTTATCAAAGGAATAAGTAAAGGTAAACTACTGTCTAAAAAACTGATGGCTTCTCCCCACATCATTACAACCAGCTCTGTCCAAACCAAAGGCGGCCGACGTTTTATAATTATATAGGACAGTGATATTCAAACTTTTTTTGACTGGGCTCCCCAGACTTATATTCTTGTCGTGATTACCTAAAACCTAACACACTGACCCCAAATAAATTTCAAAAATGTCACTATTTCAGTTTATTGTGATATGTGTACAGGCATATATGTTCATATCATTTTCAAAGGTTGCAATTTCAAAGTAGGTCTGATCCCACCTGAAACCACAGCACAAACTTCTCTGTCATTTCCCTCACGTGCCCCCCCCCCCAAGAGCTCACAGCGTTCATTGATATAGGGCGCGAATCTGTAGCGGTTCCACCACCTTTTAATTTCCCATCCAATCACTGAGGAAATATAATCATCATCCATCTGTTCTCGTTAAAAGAAACCGCTTATGCAACCCAACAATGTGATGAATCTGGACCAATATAGCCTACACACCGAACGGGATGCTGATCCATTACAAGGAACTCAGAAATACAAGTCTACTCAACAAAAGGAAATTTAGACACACTCACTCACCTAATTCACATGTGTTTGTACTCCGGGAGAAATTTTGGGGGTAGGCCTACCTGGATGAAGCCGACGCGTTTTCGGTGAAGTGCAAATTGCACGCCACTGAAAGTTGAATACAAAATGCAATCTACTGATCCATCGAACCGGCGATTCACGTTGTCTTGCAGAATAATTAATACAATCAGGGTAATTTAAGCATATGCGTAAATGGGTAGATATGACTGGAGGGAAGAGAGTGTAAAGCCAGCGAAAGTAGTGGGACACGTACTACTTCAAAAAGGAGTAACAATATTTAAAATGTCAATCAAATAATTTCCCAGTGAGTATGCCTTACTCACATGTAACGCGGAAAGCAGGCCGTGCATGATGGCACTAAACAGCGCGCCGCTCTCGAGCTGCATCGCCGCGCTCACACGTACGCGCTGTCCCGACACATTCATTTCAGCAGTAACCAGTACCCCAAATATCTTTGTATCGTAGGAGGTAACTAAAGATAAACCAAGGACAAGGACAGCCTGAGCTCACGGACCAGGCACGTGTGTAAAAGCAAAAATTGATGTCAAAATATTTTAAATTTCGAGGAAAATGTGTAGAACGTATATTATATCAAATTAACTCAAGTTTTGCCTTCAATCTACGATAGATCATAGTCCAGTTTTACGGGACAATAACGAATCCTTCTCATGTCAGTACAGAGGCTAAAAACCACATGTGGCAAATACAATAGATTTGACAGCAAATATTGGATTTTTTCGACAAATATAGGTCTCGTATTTGAGTATACAGTATAGCACATTGTTTTTTTTCTTTTACATGGATCAGATTTTTTTTTCGATTATACATGTGACAAGTAGGCTATACATATTAAATCGCCGGAGATAACCCAGGATGATCACCTATGCTGGAGAACATACGGACTTCCTAAGTCCTGACGGGCCTCAGTATTTGAGTTGTCACATTAGCCGATAGAAATCACGCATACCTGCCATTCAGCTGAAAACGTCAGCACCTCGGCCAGTAACAGTCGTTTCTGATTGTTGTATTCCGTTTTGGGCCGAATATAAGCTAGACAACTCCCCCACGTGTTCGATAACTAAAACGTTTTTTGAAATCTCATTTTTGCAAAGAAAAATATTTTTATTTGAGATGAACATATAAGAAGTTAACCGTATCCATGTTAAAAAAGCAACCACGTGCAACTGCATTACAATAAGTGTCAAACGGCAAACATCAAAATGTAGGCCTGTTTTTTTTATGGGAAGGGGAACAATAGATTATAATCGATACAGTACCACAAAGCCCATGCACAACGACAGAGAGCGCAGAATGTTTCCCAAACAGCACAGAAAAAAAGTATCGTGGTGAGTTTTTGAGTCATTATAATGAAAGACATAATAACCCTTTTAAAATAAAATACTCTCTTTTTAAACAGATACTCCTGATTTAATATAAGCAGCACCACGGACAGAGAAGCCAACAATTTACAAGACACTCACGGTTACACGCATTCCTCCGCAACCATTGTTCGGTTAAGATATTTACCATTAACAAAATTACTGGAATACACATATTAGTTTCATATATCAGTTTCACATATCATATATTAGTTTCATATGTATGTGTGTTTCATACACACATATCAGCTTATTCTGGGTAGCGGGTGGGATCAGAATAAACAGAATCGACACGCGGCCACAACCGCTTATACGACGTCATATTGCTAAATCGACGTCGATTCTGTCGATTACGTTTGAAGTATACGGCCAGGAGGTAAGTAATTTACGCCATCTACTGTTGAATGTGTATAATACCATTTAAATTGTAGTCCTCGAATATAAGACAATCCCAAGTTTTTGAATGTAAATTTAAATTATATTTGGGCCAATACAGAAATAAATTAGCTTCATGACTGCACCGCTGACTTCATCATGCCAGAAACTGTTTCCCGTTCCCGAAAGTTGCTCTTCATCAGACGATCAGTGGCGTGAACATGGGAATCGGCCACATGTTCGAACACCAATCAGAAGGTTTTTTTTCTGCAATTTAAATGGCGTGGATGAAAAATGTGTCAAATCTGTTGATCCCCTAATCTAACCTTGTAGAGCGACGTGGGTAAATACTGGACACAATTATCAGTGTCTGAGTTAGCATGGTAAATGTTGGGTTATTGTTAGCAGGTGTAATAACAATAATAACATTCTAACTTCAATCTAAATACATCAGAAATCTTTGGCAGCTTGCACTGAACCTGCAGTCTTTAGTCTCCGTATTCCTCTAGTGTAATTGTCACTGCTTCCAGATGTTCTACCACAGAAACCAATGGAAGTTGAATTTGATATTTATACTTTAAAGGAACATCTGCTCAGAGCAATGGCCATCAGCAGGCGTTGAGTACGACATCTCTCGGGTTGAGTTTACAGTACAATCCAGTCTGGGGTCAGAGTACCGACAAGCATGGATAGTATAAATCCCTTCCCCAAAAGGATTATAACTGAATGCCTGGTACATTCTATTAAAGCATTAAAGAACCATACCAGAGAATATGTCTGGTGTGATCTAGGTAATCCCCTGCATGCCAAATGAGAGAACTTTTTGTGTTCTCTCTCTTTACGAGTCAGAGAATGGGAATCCCCCTGCTGGTCATACAGTGCTCTTTTTCAAGTAACCTGTTTTGAAAGGAGTTGAATTAAGCTTGGCTGCAATACCTGAGCTGGAAAGTGACAGGTTTGATTGTTTCCCCTTGGCACTTTAGGATAGATAGATAACCTGCTGGACAGTAACTCTCCCAGACCACAGTTATAGACTCCTGGATTACAGTTATAATTTAAAATGAGGCACCTTGAAAAAGAAGAATACACCAAACTTAGTCATTTTATTTGTTTAGGAGGTTTTCTGTTTTACATCTTTATATTGTTTATAAATTTCAGTTACAGGTCATTTATTACAGATTTTTTTTGGATAAAACAATATTGTCCCCACTGAGATATGTCTCAAGTTAGCTACAGAGAACAGAGATTATTATTCTACTCTATTCTGGCTCAGGTGTCCACCTGTGTTCCTTTACAATTGTAAAATCATATGTGATTGATCTCTATAACTGTAGAGTAAATGCAACATTGTTATTTAAGGTATTCAGTATAATTCAGAGCAAATGCAAGGTTTGTAATATGCCTTTCTCAAAACAAAACCTTAAATAGCAAACTTTAGATGAGCATACTCATTTTCTCCTTCAGTATAGTGATCTTCAGTCTTGCTTGCTGATGTAGGGCCCACCGACTTATATAGTAGCCCTGTGACCCAAACTGGCTAAAGCCGTGAGTATCATTATCCCAGTCCAGATGATCCCCTGCTGAGCTGGAATGGTCAGCAAAGTGGGAGGATGCAGAGACGTTACAGGCCCCAGGGCATCAGCAAGCCATATTCTCTCATATTCCTCTCTTCAAAAACAAAATCTGTAGCAAAGAAAAACTGATCATTTTCTTCAGTAGTTTTCTTCTAATCATCTACCCTTATCTTTTTTTTTTCCTAAAGACAGAAACTCCCATAAGGTAGCATCTTAGCTCTTTGACACACATGTAGTCCTCCTCTTGTTATGCAGAGAACATATCTGCTGTGTTTGCCAGGTTCACATTGCGGCCTTCACAGAGCACAGGGGTGGGGAGGGGGGGGGGTGTTCTGTCGGTGTTGAGAATGCAGGAATGGTGCGGCAGATTACGACCAAGTAGCATGGCAGGTTCTTCCTAGATAACATTTTCAAACAGTTGCATGGAATTCATGATGTTCTCATCCTAGAAAAGAAGAAAATAATGTACTGATGTGAATGACTGTGTTGTGGCTTTTTCTATGTTGAATGACAGAGGCTTATTTATCTGAGCTTTTGGCTGTGGTGTAATGCTAGCCTTGTCCCACTTCTGTAACCAGTCAACCAGGTAAACCATTCACCGCTGGCTTTTTCTGTGTCCCGGCGATACCTTTCGGCAGGTCTCCATGAACTCCTCGATGGTGACTACTCCATCCCGATTCCTGTCCATTTTCTGGAAAAAAGAAAGAATTTAAGACATTTGGTCTTTTTGTAAATCATACCGTTCATACTTATGGTTCAGGCAAAGGACAAAAGGAGTCATAATAATCTAAAATACCCTAAAACAGTCACTGTATCCCACTTAAGGAGATTGTTTTATGACTTTGCCACAGTTTGAATTTTAATCCACAAAGGGTCCTACTGTCATACCCTTGAGTGAGGAAATTGATAGGAGGCAGACAATAAAAGTTGCTTCTTTATCTTTGCAAAAATGTCAGTATAATTTTGTATAGCTATAATCTGATAAAAGGATCTGCAGATCTAAACAGTTGGTGATAGCCTAACTGCTTACAATGCAGTAAGGGTCTGGAATGCTTATGTGTGTATCATGGTATCACACATTATGTAAGGGGTAAGCTCTTCCAGATGGAGCACTGGACAGCGTGTGGGAGGTGCACCTGGAAGAACTTCTCCACATGCTCCACCGGGGCGTCGTCCCGCAGCCTCGGGGAAGTGTACTGACCCATCATATCGTAGATGGATTTCATGATGGCCAGCATCTCCTGCCAGACAGCAAGCACATGAGTCAGTCAAACCAGTCTTTGGCCAGCTATCATTTATGACACAACCATAACATAAAATGAATTAGTGGTAAGTCTCGTGCTGACTGATATTCTTTAGAAACATCAGCTAACCGCAAAATATTATCTGCTTAAAATAAACTCTAGTCACACATAAAGACTCTATTAGACACTGCCAAATGAGGTAATCAATCCTTCTTGGAGTCACACACCTCTTTGGTAATATATCCATCCTTATTGATGTCATAGAGGTTGAAAGCCCAGTGCAGCTTCTCGGTCACAGAGCCCCTGAGCAGCAAGGAGAGTCCGAGCACGAAATCCTGCAATGAGCCCCACGTGACACAGTAGTTAAGGGTAGAGCAGCTGACTCGATCAGTATGCCTGCCCCCCGCATGGCATGCTGGGACCTGGCTGATTTGATGACGTCATCACTACTGGTGTTTTTCCACTGCCACCAGGAACCGAGATGAACCCGAGTGGCACCGCAAACCGGCGGTTTTCCATTGCAAAGCATGCGAGCCGTACCTGAGCCGCACTAGTGCTGACGCAGCTCTGCTTATTAGCAGGGCCAAAAGCGTGACCAAAGCGAGCTGCTGCATCACCACCCTCTGATTGGTTGAAAGCATGGAGATACTAGTGATCTGCGTCAATAAGCATGGATTATTTGAAGGAAAAAACAGCATATTTTATAATTTTTTAATTAGACGTTTTGCACATCACGATTTATTAATGCATTCCCGATAACTCAGAACTTGAAAATTTCCAACATTTCCTACTTAAAAAGTCCTGTAGAACAGTTGGAATGGATTCATAATGCAAACTCACACAAGTGAATGCTAATTCCTCTAGTGTCTGATGCTAACATAAACAGCAATTCTCACAGATGTGTGGAAATTAGCACACAGTAAAAAACAAAAAAAAAAAGAAAAATTTGCAGATAGTAAATCAAGATGTACACCATGTGAACAGTACATAGACGTCTCTTAAGTGTTACATCACTGTCGCTTTCCAAACCCAGCAACGCCTTTACCGAGCCGGCCCTTCTGCAGTGGAAAACCGAAGCGAGCTGGAACCGTGCTGTAACTAGTCTCTCTTCGCGGTACGGCTCGGTTCCTGTAAGCCAGTGGAGAAGCACCATATGAGATGTCACACCCATATTCCTCTTGCACATTCACACTTCACAGTGGGTTTCTTTTTTTTTTTTTGCTATATCCTGTTGAATGTTAAGGGCCATTTCATTCACATTCATACACCGACTCATTGGGCAAAGTACACTGTAGGCATGCATAGCAAAGGGCGATAGATACGGTCAAAGATAGCGGCAGGAAGCCCAGGAAACTGTAAGTGTTACAAAATAAACAAAGCACAGACTGTAAGATGTGGACACAGGCAAGAAGGAGGAGATGGGGTTTCTTAAAGTGACAGGGTGCAGAACAAAATACTTTCTATTACCAAAAATAAATATAAAATAACATAAAAGTCATGTCTCCCCCTGCCTCTTGACTGAAGGCTAAAGTCGAGGATGTAAAAACATGCCCTTTGACCCCGACTGTTTGATGCAACTTCTAAATGTTGTGATACCACAGCTAAAAATGGACAGCTACATTCTGGTTCATCTCGAAGGCATTCTGTTGGTCTGCTGTATTATCTTGTATTTGATAATGTTTTGCATTAACTGCACCTTCATAGTTCCTTAATAATTCATTCACAGAACATTCAATGCACCTTCATAATGCATTCATAGAACATTCACAAGAAGCATGTAAGTGTATATAAATATATTAAATAATTTGATTTGAATAATATTATTTTCTGTTCGAATCTGTTTCAATGTCGTTTTGTGTTCTGTTTCATTCCATTGGGTTCTTTCACAGTGTCTTGAGTTTTTTTCATGTTGTGTTCAGTCGTGTTCAGTCGTATTCATATGTGTTCCTGTTCTGCTAGCACATAGATATCATATCAAAGTCTCACCTCAAATCGGATAGATCCGCTCCTGTCTAAGTCAAAGGCGTTAAACAGGAAGTGTGCATACTTGGAGGAATCTGTAATGATTTGGAGAGAGTTCAGTGACTGGTGGGCAACTTATTCAAGTTATTAATTGCCGTTTAAGACAATCTGCCAACTTTTTCTACGTATATCACAATTCCTGACCTCTTAACGTCTTATCATTCATCACTATTACCTCTCTATATATCAGAGGCAAACTCTATTTCTATATATCAGATGGAAAGTTACATTACTTGACTGCACTGGAGTCCAAGATGCCCCTCACCTCCTTGAGGAAAAAAGTGAGAATAGATGGTTTTGAATGTCTCTTCATCCACAAGCCCACTGGGACATTCCTATTAGAGGGACAGCAAAGACTGGGGTAAATGGACAGAACGTCTGTCCTGGAGAGACACTGCAGTGCAGACTAAGGTGTAAGGCATAGGACAGACTGGGAGAAACCAACATAAGGAACAATGGACCATGCCCCAAAATATGACTCCACCCAGACCGACCACGACCCAAAATATGACACCACCTAGCACGACCACGACCCAAATTATGACGCCACCCAGACCGACCACGACCCAAATTATGACACCACCCAGACCGACCATGACCCAAATTATGACGTCACCCAGACCGACCACGACCCAAAATATGATGCCACCCAGACCGACCACGACCCAAAATATGATGCCACCCAGACCGCCCACGACCCAAAATATGACGCCACCCAGAACGCCCACGACCCAAAATATGATGCCACCCAGACCGCCCATACCCTGCTTGGCTCCCCGTCTTACATTCTTGAAGCCCCTGTAGAGCGACTGAAGCTCCTTCCTGGTGAACTTGGTCTGGGCAGCCAGCTTGTCCAGGCCCTGCGGCTGGTAGCGTGCAGCAGACAGCTCAAGGTCAATCTCACTGCCTTCTGCGTGTGTGTGTGTGTGCGTGTGTGCATGTGTGTGTGTGCATGTGTGTGTGTGTGCGTGTGTGTGCATGTGTGTGTGCATGTGTGTGTGTGTGTGCATGTGTGTGTGCGCGTGTGTGTGTGTGTGCATGTGTGTGTGTGTGTGCGTGTGTGCGCGTGTGCATGTGTGTGTGTGCATGTGTGTGTGTGTGCGTGTGTGTGTGTGCATGTGTGTGTGCATGTGTGTGTGTGTGTGCATGTGTGTGTGTGTGTGCGCGTGTGTGTGTGTGTGCATGTGTGTGTGTGTGTGTGCGCGTGTGTGTGTGTGTGCATGTGTGTGTGTGTGTGCATGTGCGTGTGTGTGCATGTATGTGGGTGCGTGTGAGAGAGAGAGAGAGAGAGAGAGAGAGAGGAAGTTCAGAGAGAGCGGACATGTGAGGTGGGAGATGTAGCCATGGGAGAGATGGAGGAGGAAGAAAAGGGGAGATAAAAAGAGATTAGAGAGATGCAGGGAAAGACAGAAAATAATTTCTGACATAGAAGGCAATGAAAAATTAAACTTGAAAGTGAAGCAGCACATCAGTTAGGTAGCCAGCTGTGAGGTAAGTGTGAGCTGGACAACTGAGCCAAACCCCACAGGAGCTCTCCCCCCTCCTTCAGGGACAGGGGGGCTCTGTGGAAACCCCAGCAAAACACAGATAAACCAAACAAAGATGATCTTCTATCACTGGAGCGTTAGGCAGTGT
Organism: Paramormyrops kingsleyae; assembly: GCF_048594095.1. Taxonomy (NCBI): domain Eukaryota; kingdom Metazoa; phylum Chordata; class Actinopteri; order Osteoglossiformes; family Mormyridae; genus Paramormyrops; species Paramormyrops kingsleyae. Next base: position 3,554,885 of record NC_132803.1, on the reverse strand, counting down.
AAATGTTTCCACTGCCTTACTTTCTTAACCAATAAGCAGCAGTAGCCTTGGTTTCATGGATGACTCACTGCATGTTTCCCTCCATATACAGTATATGTACAATGGAAAAAAATCTACCAAGCTCATTTAAAAAATTAGGAAGAGAAATCCTTACAGAAGGGTTGGTATGATGGCTAACGCCATCGCCTCGCACCTCCTGGGTCGCCTCCCCCACTCTCTGTATGTGCAGCTTGCATGTTCTGCATGTGTTGTGTGACTTTCCTCTGGGTATTACAGGACGTTCCTTTGCTTCTTAGAGTTGGCTCCAGGCCCCCACAATGACCCTTTATTAGAGTGGGTCCTTCACAGACATATTGGGGGGGGTAATTGCTGGTTCAGAGAAAAAATATTCATGGGGCACCACCCCTCGGAAAAAAAAAAGATTAAAGCGTCCCTAGTGCATAGTTCTTAGTTACTTATATGATCACACATTAGTGGGTGGGGTCTCTAACTCTAATTTCTTCTCATCTGGACGTCCCTGGTGTAAGAAACGCTGAAATCCCCTGTAGTATCGGATAACCACTTAGATGGATGGAATTCTTGACAGGAAAAAAACACTGCAATACTTCACTAGATGCCGCTTGCATAATATAATCTGTTTTTGTTAAATGAAGCCTGTAAAAATCTGGTTTGGCTGCAAACAATAAGTCTGCATCAAAGAGTGGGAGCAGAACAATGTACAGCATTACAATGAACACAATTTCAGTTAAATTAATTTAACGGAAAAGTTCAATTCTGGCTTAGTACTTTTGTATTTTTAACAACGCGCAGAAACATTCTGATAGCTACATGAGATGGAGAAGAAAACGAAACATTTGGTAGCGAGCTGTGCTTCAGAAGAGAGAATAAGATAAAAAAGCCATGCAGAGATGTGGGAGGAGAGACACGGAGAGGAGACGGAGTGGGCGGCCAGGAAGCAGACGGCAGAGCGGTGAAGAAGCAGCATGGCCACATAGTACACGAGAGAGAAGCATCCGTCCATCTTCCAGCCAGTCAACCTGAGCAGTGTCGAGGGGGGGGAGGGAGTTGGGGGATGGGGGTGGAAAGGTGGGGCGGAACCTATGCCAGGAACCATAGAACACAAGGATGTGGTACAACCTGGACTGCATGAGGGACATAGACAGATCAGAAGAAAACAGCAGGAGAGGAGAATGCAAGGCCCAGGTACATCGTGGTCGGTGTACAAGTCTATCAGAGAACAAACACACACAAGCAACAGGAAACTGAGACATGCCATTTCACCTCAGCACATGAGGACCGCAGGAGACCACCTGTGGCACACTGGGGGAGACTCCACACAGATACAGGGTGCAGGAAGGTCTCAAAGCCCCCAACTCTGGTGCTGTGAGCCAACGATGATACCTCAAGAATGAATCTCTGAAAGATTTATGTTACTGAAATAGGGGGAGTTTTTAAGAAGTGTAGGGTCAAAGGCAAACGGTATAGAGGCAAGGATATTCAACTGGAAAAGGTGAGATTAGATGAAGGGTTTTTGTAGCGGCCGCAGGAGTAATACTGCTTAGCCCTTGAGCAGAGCACTGGCCTGACATGAACTCAGGAATTCATGCAGCTGTATGGGGAGGGAGGGGCGGGAATTCAGCATTAGCTAGGCAATGAAATAACGAAGATAATACGAAAGGAGCAAGTGATGTGGAGAAAGAGAGGAAAAATAAACAGTGGGAGCGTCAAGGGGTTTAGCGGATGAGCTGTGCCTGTCAGCCCAGCAGGGGAGGAGAGCAGGAGGCGAAAGGAAGGGAGCCCAGGGGCCTGTGCAGGGTGGGGGAGCAGAGGAGCCACACTGACGAACCGTGGGAAGAAGATAGGCAAGAAAACAGTATATGAGAGGCCTGGGAGAATCATGGAGGGCGGGGTTAGCATCAGGCCCTTCCTGACATAGTGCAACTGGGACCAATAAGGTAACAGGAGATGTGGGTCTGGGACAATCATGGAGGGCGGGGTTAGCATCAGGCCCTTCCTGACATAGTGCAACTGGGACCAATAAGGTAACAGGAGATGTGGGTCTGGGACAATCATGGAGGGCGGGGTTAGCATCAGGCCCATCTGGACGTAATGCAACTGGGACCAATAAGGTAATGAGAGATGTGGGTCTGGGACAATCATGGAGGGCGGGGTCAGCATCAGGCCCATCTGGACGTAATGCAACTGGGACCAATAAGGTAACAGGAGATGTGGGTCTGGAACAATCATGGAGGGCGGGGTTAGCATCAGGCCCTTCCTGACATAGTGCAACTGGGACCAATAAGGTAACAGGAGATGTGGGTCTGGGACAATCATGGAGGGCGGGGTTAGCATCAGGCCCTTCCTGACATAGTGCAACTGGGACCAATAAGGTAACAGGAGATGTGGGTCTGGGACAATCATGGAGGGCGGGGTTAGCATCAGGCCCATCTGGACGTAATGCAACTGGGACCAATAAGGTAATGAGAGATGTGGGTCTGGGACAATCATAGAGGGCGGGGTCAGCATCAGGCCCATCTGGACGTAATGCAACTGGGACCAATAAGGTAACAGGAGATGTGGGTCTGGAACAATCATGGAGGGCGGGGTTAGCATCAGGCCCATCTGGACGTAATGCAACTGGGACCAATAAGGTAAGAGGAGATGTGTGTCTGAAAGGCCTCATTTGCTACATGGAAATTACAGGCGGCTTACTGCGGCATTACTACACCTGCACTGTTTAGACACATTTCCTTATGCATGATTGGAAAATTATGGGGATGATGTGTGGCTCTGCAGGTGAGGTGCCTGTGATCAGAAGGTTGCCAGTTCAAATCCTGTGGTCAGCAGAGTCTTTTCGCCATCGGGTCCGTAATCCCCACTGCTCCAGTGATCGGCTGACAACGTTCATTGAATAATATGTCACTTTGGATAACTTAATTGCTAACTTAATGTAATGTAAACATAACGATATTGTGGGAAACACAGGCAAAAAAACTCCATTCAGCTGTCTTTCCTCCATAGATGCTACTGAGTAACTCTCACCTAAAAGCCAGGGACAACTGTTGATCCCAAATAATGAGCTTTCATCATTGGCTGTTTTCTGTAGTAATGCTTTCAGGCTCCTCCACCTACTGTCCTTTACACGTACGGAGCTGTCAGTAATTGCAAAACTAAGTGTTCCAAACTCTCTCAGCTGACCAACATTTACACATACGCAGCACCAAGGGACAGTGTCGCATCTTGGAAAAAAAAAGTGCAAGAACATATTTCGTCATTCATTTCAACAATCTATGTTCATAGCCCCAGGTTCTCCATCCATCTATCCATCCATCATCCAACTTTCGATCACTTAACAGAAACACAGTTTTATTCCTTATAAAATCCTTACCTTCTATAGGCAAAGGGTCCAAGATGCACAGTTGTTTGAACACCACCACAAACAAGACAATGATAACACCAATGGTGAGGATTTCCATGCCCCAGAAGCCCCGGTGGCCGGGGGCCGCTGGCAGTGCGCAGCGGTGTGGGTGCAGGGAGGATGGGAAAGCAGACAGGTTGTGAGGCGTACACTCCGGGTGGATGCAGCTCGCAACCTGGAGGGACTGGTGCAGCCCAAAACTAGTGAAGTGGGTCAGCATTGTGAGGATCCATCTTTGGCGGTGCAGGCCGGATACACAGAGGGTTTTATAATAAGTGTGATCTTGCTGGAAAGGGAAGGTGAGTCACCATGAAGGTTCTGTGGTTCTTCATTTTATTATTCTGTTCCCAGCGTTCCTCTGAACCCCTACTCAGGCAAAACGGGAAAGCCACTGAGATCCAGACCCGGCATGAAGACGGGAAGAAAGGAAGCCCTTGATGACAAAGACGATGGCTGATGCGTGTCCGTCAAAATTGCACGCCGAAGCCCCTCACATAGTGCTCCACAGGAAGTCGCGGAAGTGCTGGAATCTGATTGACGTTGGTCCCTTGCCTTGAAGGGTTCCCTAACGACGGTCCTGTTCTCTATGGTTTCCACAGAAGTGGCGGCTGAGGGGATGCTAAGCGTTCTTTGAGACAGAGCAGATTCCCAGCAGCGATGCTAGATGATCGTGTGTCCGTCATGAGACGCTAATTGTGACACATTGAGACCTGCGCGAATTAATTTCAAAGATATTCTTTCACGCTCTCTCTCTCACACACACCCACACAAGCACTATATAAGTGAAAAAAATAACAAGATAAATATTCAAAGTCCCTATTTTTTTTTAATCAGAATCGCTGAGACTAGAGCTCTGCAGTATATCTTATTCAGACAGTTCTTGAGAGAAATCAGAGAGCAGAAGTTTTGTGTACCAAAAACAACACTATTGCTCTTTGAAAAGTTCTAAATATATTTACCAAAGTCTGAGTATCACCTTCCATTTCATTGAGACCAAAAACAATTCCACATCCAGGTGAAACAAAAATATACCCCATCCAAGAGAAAAAAAACGTGCACTTTTCATAGATTGGATGTCTATAAATTTACAGAATGATTTCCAGAATTCCACCAGCAGCATCTCTGGAAGGAACTTGTTCAGTGGGATTTTTGGTGTATTAAAATTGCCTCCATATGGAATGTGCAGGACCCTGTGACTGAGAGAACAAAGACTACCATCGCGTTCCCCCCCATCACACCATCCTATGTCTGTCATATGGCCAGTCCCTGAAGTACGTCAGACACTGATCTCTCCCTCTTTCCTCTTGCATTTCCCACTTTTCATCCTCATCTACCAGTGCCACACCCCCACAGTATCTTTAGATATCTTTAGAAATACTTTCATATAAACACTGAAGGGAGAAATTGGGCTTCAACAGCCCCAGGGGGTGGAGTTCACAGGTGTTGTCAATCATTGGGGACTGTCAAACATTCCACTGGTGGTTGTTAGAAGTTTATGACTGGCAGCACATAACAAGTGACAGCGCATAAGGCCTGGCAGCACATAACGACTGACAGCACATAACGAGTGACAGCACATAAGGTCTGACAGCACATAATGACTGACAGCACATAACGAGTGACAGCACATAATGACTGACAGTACATAACGAGTGACAGCACATAAGGTCTGACAGCACATAACGAGTGACAGCACATAAGGTCTGACAGCACATAACGAGTGACAGCACATAAGGTCTGACAGCACATAACGAGTGACAGCACATAAGGTCTGACAGCACATAACGACTGACAGCACATAACGAGTGACAGCACATAATGACTGACAGTACATAACGAGTGACAGCACATAAGGTCTGACAGCACATAACGAGTGACAGCACATAAGGTCTGACAGCACATAACGAGTGACAGCGCATAAGGTCTGACAGCACATAACGAGTGACAGCACATAAGGTCTGACAGCACATAACGAGTGACAGCGCATAAGGTCTGACAGCACATAACGAGTGACAACGCATAAGGTCTGACAGCACATAACGAGTGACAGCGCATAAGGTCTGACAGCACATAACGAGTGACAACGCATAAGGACTGACAGCACATAACGACTGACAGCGCATAACGAGTGACAGCACATAAGGTCTGACAGCACATAACGAGTGACAGCACATAAGGTCTGACAGCACATAACGAGTGACAGCACATAAGGTCTGACAGCACATAACGAGTGACAGCGCATAAGGTCTGACAGCACATAACGAGTGACAGCACATAAGGTCTGACAGCACATAACGAGTGACAGCGCATAAGGTCTGACAGCACATAACGAGTGACAGCGCATAAGGTCTGACAGCACATAACGAGTGACAGCGCATAAGGTCTGACAGCACATAACGAGTGACAGCGCATAAGGTCTGACAGCACATAACGAGTGACAGCACATAAGGTCTGACAGCACATAACGAGTGACAACGCATAAGGACTGACAGCACATAACGACTGACAGCACATAACGAGTGACAGCACATAAGGCCTGACAGCACATAACGAGTGACAGCGCATAAGGCCTGACAGCACATAAGGTCTGACAGCACATAACGAGTGACAACGCATAAGGACTGACAGCACATAACGACTGACAGCACATAACGAGTGACAGCACATAAGGCCTGACAGCACATAATGAGTGACAGCGCATAAGGCCTGACAGCACATAACGACTGACAGCACATAACGAGTGACAGCGCATAAGTCCTGACAGCACATAACGACTGACAGCACATGAGTGACAGCGCATAAGGCCTGACAGCACATAACGAGTGACAGCGCATAAGGCCTGACAGCACATAGCGAGTGACAGCGCATAAGGCCTGACAGTACATAACGAGTGACAGCGCATAAGGCCTGACAGCACATAACGACTGACAGCACATAACGAGTGACAGCGCATAAGGCCTGACAGCACATAATGACTGACAGCACATAACGAGTGACAGCACATAAGGCCTGACAGCACATAATGAGTGACAGTGCATAAGGCCTGACAGCACATAATGAGTGACAGTGCATAAGGCCTGACAGCACATAATGCATAATTATGCGATAATGAGTGACATTGCATAACAACTGACAGCACATAACAAGTGACAATGCATAACAACTGACAGCGCATAATGACTGACAGCACATAACAACTGACAGCATGTAATTCCATCTAGAGTAACATTCAGGGCCTCATTTCAGCGCATCACAGGTCCCATCCCACCAGGCATATGGAGGGGGGGTTGAGGGCTGGCAGTGCCTGAGGATCTGCCTCTTTCACCTGAACAAATGAAAGTGTCCCCCAAGTGCGACAATCACGCATACTAGGAACCAAGTGGGACCACCTCCCAGGTTGACACCATTCGGTCACACCCCCGTTTAGTCACCTGCCTCTCAAAAAGTCTGTACAGGTCACTGCTTCTGACCACCTACTGTACATCTTTCCTCTGTCTATCATATTTGTCCCTGTATCTGTCCTTGGTCATGTTCCCTCCATCTCTCACTTTTCATTTCTTTCATTGTCTTTTCCATTTTGAGAACCCCCTCTTGCCAAATGTCTTTTCTCAGCAGAACAACGTGAAAAAACCTTTTCATTCATAACTTATGGTTAAATAGAGAGTAAGGAAGGCATGACAACATCTTGCAGACACCTATACAGGTCCAATTTTCCTCAGGCAATACATATACTGTATGCGAGTTTATTACACACAATTTCTCAAATCGACGATGCCCTTAAAGATCATATGCCAGGTTCTACAGTGTTAGTGAGCCTTTAACTTCAACTCCTGCATCATAATGGTGGAGACAGACAGGTTAACCTCAGCAAGGGGCCCGAAGCCATTAGCCAGCAGGGGGGAGAAAGCAGCAAGAAGGGAGAGCAAAAGGGAGACAAGCAGGAGGCGGAGGAGATGAAGGGGTCTCCACACCATCTGTGAGGCCAGAAGACATGAATCAACGGCAGCTTCCTGAAGGCTGCTTCATACTTCACGCGACAGCGGGTACAGTGTGCGCAACGCAGTGCTGGACCGTCTGCGATCCTGAATGTTCATACTTCTAGCGCCAACGCACCAGGAAAGCATGGACTTTGACGTCAGGCCTGGGGCAGAGCTGAAGACCACTTAAAGTTAGGCCTACGTTTATGAAGTGTGGTATGAATGTTATAAAAATAAGCAAGAATTTTACTAAAAACTGACCGTGCATTTATGTATTTATAGTATTTATGGTACGCAAGGCATGATTATCATTAACAAAAACATTTTCATAAACTGAAATAAAATACGATACAAAAATAAAATTTAAACTACAACTGAACATGAACTATAAATATTGCTTCCGAAACCAAATGAAACAACGGCAAATACTTTCCGTTATTGTTTTTAAATACTATTTAGCTGAAGTAATTACTTTTTTATCTTTAGGACTCTCGAGTAAGGAATCATAGAAACAGCCAATGACATCACGATATTCTGTTGTAGGAAGCAAAGTCCTACAAGTTTTCATCTGTCCCTAGAAATAAAATTACTAAAACCTAAACTAAAGTATAAAATAAAATATATATCTAAATAGATTTATATCATTAAAATAAAAACTAACAAAACCCCCAAAAACTGAAACTAAACTAGTTCAAATGACAATAGAAAATAATTCAAAACTAAATAAAAAAATTTAAACAACAATAACAGTGACTCAAAAGAAACCACGTAAAGGTATATGGCATTGCAGTACAAAGTTATATAAAGGTATATGGCGTTGCAGTACAAAGTTATATAAAGGTATATGGCGTTGCAGTACAAACTTATGTAAAGGTATATGGCGTTGCAGTACAAACTTATGTAAAGGTATATGGCGTTGCAGTACAAACTTATTTAATGTTAGTTTGTGGCCATCCGGGAGTCTTTATAATCCTGTAGCAAGGAATCACATAAATGCCGGTATTTGCAGTCAGTCATGCTTCAAATTTACCCCCCATACTTGTCATTATGATCATAGAGAGTAGAGAGGTAAGGAGTATGCGCTGATTACAGTGCGTAAGGAGTGTGCGCTGATTACAGTGCGTAAGGAGTGTGCGCTGATTACAGTGCGTAAGGAGTGTGCGCTGATTACAGTGCGTAAGGAGTGTGCTGATTACAGTGCGTAAGGAGTGTGCGCTGATTACAGTGCGTAAGGAGTGTGCGCTGATTACAGTGCGTAAGGAGTATGCTGATTACAGTGCGTAAGGAGTGTGCGCTGATTACAGTGCATAAGGAGTGTGCGCTGATTACAGTGCATAAGGAGTGTGCTGATTACAGTGCATAAGGAGTGTGCTGATTACAGTGCATAAGGAGTGTGCGCTGATTACAGTGCGTAAGGAGTGTGCGCTGATTACAGTGCGTAAGGAGTATGCTGATTACAGTGCATAAGGAGTGTGCGCTGATTACAGTGCATAAGGAGTGTGCGCTGATTACAGTGCATAAGGAGTGTGCTGATTACAGTGCATAAGGAGTGTGCGCTGATTACAGTGCATAAGGAGTGTGCGCTGATTACAGTGCGTAAGGAGTGTGCGCTGATTACAGTGCATAAGGAGTGTGCTGATTACAGTGCATAAGGAGTGTGCGCTGATTACAGTGCATAAGGAGTGTGCGCTGATTACAGTGCATAAGGAGTGTGCGCTGATTACAGTGCGTTGCCACACCCACCACACGACAAACCACCTCAGGGGTGAGAACCTGAGTGCAACCATGTGGCAGGTGATACCTCAGCACCACACTCGTCCAAATGGACCAGTGTGAGTTTTTTTCTGGTGGTTGGAGTGCCAATAGAGGGTAGAAAAGGAGTATATACGATATTTGGCCTAACAACTTTCCGACTGTCTGCTACATTTCCCCTGGCCCGTGAACAATCGGGGTTTGCTTTTATCATTGGGCGGAGTCCCGCTTTTATCATCGGGCGGAGTCCCGCTTTTATCATCGGGCGGAGTCCCGCTTTTATCATCGGGCGGAGTCCCCACAGAGCTGCCCCATTGTTTCCGGTCTTTGCCGTAGCGTGGCCTTGAGCGTGGCACCCCTATGCGGTGTCTAATGCCGACCCCCTTGATAGAAATTACATCACAACTGCCGCGTGTGTGTGATTTACAAACAGAGAAAATATCACAGCTCGTCAATCGGGGGCCATTAAAAAGACTGCAAACTCTTCATCCCTCAACTGCCCCCCAAAATTTTACAGAGCCACTTTAATTTGAACACTGCTCCTCTTCATCGACTTTAATGCATAATGCAGTGTTTCTGGTACTAACAGAATTATTGAAACAGAAAAGGCACAATAGATTTGATACCAAGAAGCCCAAAGGCAAAGTACTTTACTCAATGAGTGAGTGAAAATACCACGGAGAAGATTCACTGGGACAGGTGGCTGGACTAAACAGATGGAAGTTCAATTCATTTTTGTAAACTCTGACAGCTGGAATTGTTCATCTGGACGAGGTAATAACTGAAGCATTTCAGTAAATTCCGAGTGTAAAAACACAAAACTGTAAGATCAGTGCATATAGATGTAGGTCATGTGTAGGTTACGTAATAGCAAGAAGAATAAATTCAATGGGCGGAATCCCAAACATTTTAAACATACCTTTACTGTGCCAACAGGAATTCAATACAAACAGATCATGTTTGACGCGATAAGTGCTTTTATAAATATGAACCACTGCAGGCTCGCTGTGTCCGGAGCTTCTGTGTCGTCTTCCTTGGTCCAAAAACACATGGTTAGGTGAATTTGTCTCCCTGTATTGCTGATGGTGTTTGTGTGCCCTGCGCTGGCCTGGCGCCCCATCCAGGGCGTTCCTCAGGATAGGCTCCAGACCCACTCGGATCCTGTACAAAATAATTAGTCATGGAAAATGAAATGGATAATACTGAAATAATATCACTGGTGCTTCTGGCACCTTCTGTGCTGCCTGGGGCAGGACTACGTGCCGCATCTACGTGTTGAACCCAGGCCATCCTGTTCTCGGGTTACAGGGCTGAGACACTTTAAGTTTCTCATTTGACCTCTGGAATGTTTAAATACCTGCCAAAACAACCCCTTAGAGAAATCCACTGCTAGAATCACTTGGCTGTTAAACTACACCTATAACACAAACACCTAAACTGATTTCAGTTACCCTAAAACACAGAGACAACAGACAATAAGCTTTTATTGTGGGTTTCGGTTTGATGTGACATGATCTTGCAGGGGGATTATATAAAGGGATCTTGCAAGAACTAACTATGTTGGCTTTCAGGTTTTTTGCTCTAGTGCACATTGAACACAAAACCTCAACCAAGAGCATTATCACTTGTCTGTTGGGAAGGGGAGTTTTTACAAGGGGGGGGGGGAGGTAAAACACAGCTGTATGAGATAAACACCGAATACCAAACCATGCAGACTGCTGGTAAATGCTGTGCATGTTTATATATGAGCTGCTGAGGTTATATAATATGCATATAATATGATACTTGTGTACACTGAGCAGGAAACAATGCATGAATGCATTGCTATCAACCTGCTAATTATCTTAATTATCTTAACAATAGGTTACTAAGCATATTCAGATGAATTCCTGGGATAAAATAAAATAAATTAAATGCTTAAATTAAGCTTGACGTAAAGTTAAATTTGACCAATTCGACCAAAGGCCAGGAGTAGTTGTGACTTATCACCATTGCCATATGTCCTACCAATCAGAATCATCTGATTGACTATCAAATGCACTGATGTGTAGATGTGGCAGAACATATGGGTGAGTTCAGAGTCATGTCATGGAGATATGAAAAGATTCTGTAAACCTTGGGGGTTGGGGGATACTGCTTCATAACACACAAGTGCCAAGGCTAAAAATTGACAAGGTTTCCATTTCCAGCCATTCAGGCCTGGAACCGGTCTCATGCTGAGGACAGCAAGAATACAGCGAGGAGCATCTGTTAGGAACTTGGAGGTAGGATGATGCTGTTACCTTATCTGCCTCGAATATCAGCACCAAACTCTCAAACTTGATACGGGCTCCAGCTTGAAGCCAGTGGATGGAAACATGTGAGCAGTTATGGACGTGCTGGGAAGGACTGATGGCACGCTGCAGAAGTGCGGCTTAGTGGGAGGTGGGAGATGACGGTGGCCATGAACCAACATCTGGGTTTGCAGCTTTATATGGGCAAAGCAGCCAAATATGTACAATGGGGAATTGCGGGGGGGATCTACAGCTGTTTCGTGTTGGGAGGAAGCGAGGTGTATCTCACAGGTCGAGTTCAGGATGATCATGAGCTTGATGCAGAGTGACATGCCAGATGGGACCCAGGGCATTGTCCTAGATTATATGCTCAAGGTGGAGAAGATGTTCAAGGTGGACAGGCTGCCCCATGGGAATGTGGGGGGGGGGGGGGGAGGATCTGCAAGTAGATGATGGACTTCTGGGATGTTGCAATGGGGCGGGGCAATAACACAACTGCAACTAAACTAGGGTTTGAGGAACAAACTCATTTTGTTCACATTTGGTTTTAAAATGTGTCTCGGGCGATCGGATGACGAGTAGACAGTGTTAAACAGAAGTAGAAATGACCACTAAGGCACATTGTGATCCGGTCACTCAAACCTCTTGCCGAGGCGGTCTGGGACGTATTTGACCACACATCTTTTGTAGTGTAAACACTAATGCATCTTGATGCGTCCCTGACTTGGACGTTGCAATAACTGTATGCAGGGCCATTTAAGCTTCTAGCAGAAGTGACGCAGGTGGTAATGGAATCTCAACACGAGTCCTCAGCTGTGTCTATCATGCGTCACCTTGGAGAAACATGACAGACAGAGGTGTAAACAGTGCTGTGTCAGCTTGTGATCCCATCTCCAAAGACACATTTTAAAACCAAGTGTAAACAGGGCCGGAGAGAGCTTACCAGGACACGCAGGTAAGATTAACCAATCTGATTAACCAGTACCGTTGATGACTTTGTCACACATGGTAGCAGAATCCCTCTGCTGGCAGTGTATAATACTACAGATGGATACAGGAATATGAGGAGAGTAATGCATGGTGAACTGGAAAAACTGTTATTAGGTTTTCCAACATCATCCAAGATCATGTTGTTCTCCAGACTTGCAAACACTACGCAAAGTAATGTTCTCCATCTTCTTTGAATCGGGGATCAACACATGTGCAGTTTGAGTTACACAGAATCATAAAACAAAATAAGTTAAAACAACAAGTTACCTATCTCTGCTGTATTTCAATACCCTTTACTGGGAATATTTGAATATTTATATTGTATTGTCATGATTAAAATGTTCCACCAGAGGGCGCTCTAAATCTGTATCTGAGATGTGGATTTACCTTCTTTGGTGTTAATAAGGGTCATCTTGTCTGTCCTTGTGTCCAATAGAATGAAAAGAACACCAGCCTTTTATAGAAAAAAAAGTTATTAAAAGATCCGCAATCTTTTGAAAACCATTTAAGAATTCTATGAGGAATTTTAATATGTTACACCGATTGATCTAGTAGCCATTAGCAGTTATCTAAGTATGACCATCGACCATCTCCAGGATAAGGGTTTGGAAGATGGATGGATGGATGGATGGATGGAGTACCACTAATCCTTTTCCCACCACTAGAGGGCACCAGCTCAATAAAATTCTCTGCACAACAGTTAATGAAACAGACCCTGTATCCAGGGATACTAGAAAAATCTGCTGCCAATATCTCAGTGCAACTTAATTCATGAAGTTCAATCATTCCTCCAAAATTCATACTGTAAAAAGAATGAATGTCTCAAGTAATCTCTTAAAGTTAAAAAAATGGAAACAACTGCATGCACTTTCAGGTAAGTGTAACAAAAAGTGTAACTATGTCAATTGGGATACACACTCACATGTAAAGTAATCAATAGACAAAATGAAAATCAAAAGTTTTTAAAAGTCATTTAAAAGTCACTAATCTGTACCGGCCCATTTCAGCAGATTATTGCCCTTTAGGGCTGAAATTACTATATCACTCTGTTTTTTAAATGAATGCAATTTATTTATAAGTCACTGTAATCATTCTGGGTTTTTTTCTGGAATCTGTTTTATCTTGGCTTTGGATTTCAGGCTCATGATGACACCACCAAGGAGTCTAGAATGTTAAATAGAATAAATCAATACAAAACTGTAATGGAGAGAAAAAACCTTCAGGCGGATGCAGTGCTAATGTCAAAGGGGGGGGGGGGGGTGTCACTGGGGAGGGTGTCAGGATTCCCATGGATTCCAGCAGGTGAAGCCACAGGGGCGACACCCCAGAGGTTAGACAATGCGGATGAAAGTGGGGGGAGGAAAAGTCACGACTCTGGCTGGACATGATTAACTGCAGAAAAGTCTGTGTGGAGGGACACCGAGGTTGTGTGTGAAGTCATGACTGCTTCATGTTAGTGGAATGCTGGATTATGCTCTCCCAGTGTATTATGCCTTGTCCACCCCAGGGCCTTCCCCAGATACCCCCCCAAACCACCCTTAACCAGCACAATCATCCCGGATCCACTGTGAAGTAATCTCAGTATCGCCCCCTACCTGTCCCATCTGATGTGGTACCGGTGAGGATCCACTTGACCAGGCAGCACTTCATCAGCGCCTTGCGGGTCAGTCTGGGCCGGGGCGAGGTCCCAGCAGGCTTCTGCATCCGGGGACTGGGCCTCCCGCCATTGGCACCGGCCAGAGGGGAGCCGTCCGCCACCTTCCTGTCCACCTGGGTGATGGGCTGCACATTGATTTCGGAGTAATTCAGGTTAGTAACGCTCACACAGTTAAGCACAGAGCAAAAGAGAGGAGTCCCTTTCTGGCACTTAAACGCCCGGGTCTTCTGGGAGAGGAAAGAGCGGGTGGCATGTTTGTCACTCTGTGACCACGTGGTTTCCGCTCCAAGTCCCCGATGGCCATTGCTGAACAGGACACCCAGAATGCAGTGCATCACCAGGAAGTGGCTCTCACTTTAGACCACGGTGTCTGGTCACACATATTTGACTGTTTACCTACCGAATGTAACAATAATGACTTTCTGAAAGCAGAGCTGTAATTAAAGTCAAGTGATGTGCAATTTGACAATGAAACTGACTAAACATCAGAGGTGAAACGACATATTAAATCACCCAGTTGACATATTAAATAACCATCGAAAGGCTTTAATTATGACACATAGGTCCAGATGCATTGTCACAGCAGTATGTCTCACAGAGAAACAGGCCAATCCACTCTGTGAAACTGGGTGTGGGCTTAGAATGGAGTAGAGGAATCAGAATCGGCTCAATTTACTGGAGAGGTAGGTGTGCATATGAAGCCAGGGAAGTGGGTCGAGTCTGATTGGGGGGGTGACAGATAAAAAAATAAATAACAGGACGAGACAGAATAAGTGAAGCGTATGGGAATTCAGGGAAGACTGGCTGTCTGCGTCTGCATGTGTGGGCGCATGTGTGGGCGCATGTGCGTTTAATTGCGCGTCAGAGTGTCCACTTGGCACCCGTGCATGACTGCGTGTTTGCATGTGCAGCTATAAGGGTATGAGTTTGCGTGTGTGCATGATCCTGTACATTTGTACATTTTTACAATGTGTATTAGTGTCTCTGGGCTGTTGTGTGCATGCATGCATACCTGCATGGATAAGTATGCGTGCAAGATGCGAGGGTGTGGGATTGTATTTGTGTGTTTGCATGTGTGTGTACTGCCTTATATGTGTGTGTTCATACAGGCGTGTTTGTTCACCTGTACATACATACTTTCTGCCTGCGAATATGAGGCTTTGTTCTCGCTCACGTGACCCGAGGAGAGAGACACTCTGCATAATTTAGACACCTAAAAAGAGCATCAATAGGACATCAGACAGGAGAAATGTGCCTTCGGAGAGGAAAGGAGAGGAGAGGAGAGGAGAGAAGAGGAGAGAAGGGGAGAGGAGAGGAGAGAAGGGGCAGGACACACTGCTCTGTCCCACACGGTAGCGCTACACACACACACACACACACGCAGAAACACCCAGACATGCACAGAACTTACATCCTACAGTGAGGAGCATAAGCACATAAGAGGTGTTGCTGTGGCTAACAGGGTTAGGATTAGTGTGGTCAGTGTGGATCCCAATGCCCCAGTGCAGCTGCAAAAATGGTGTCGTCCTTTGGGTGAGACGCAAAACTGAGGTCCTGACTGCCTGAGGTTATGAACGATCCCTGGGCATCTTTCAAGAGAGCAGGGGTGGTGCCCCGATGCCCTGGCTAAAATTGCCCACTGTGGCCCGATCAAATCTGGCCTCCTAATCACCCCCTATATCTAACTGGTGAATTCTCCCCTGTCCCTTCGCCACCTTAGCTACGGTGTGGTGAGCGTACTGGTGCAGAATGGCTGCCGTCACATCATCCAGGTGGGGGCCACACAGTGGGGGTGGCTGAAGTGGCTCCCCATCGCTTCTGTGAAGTGCTTTGGGTGTTTGAAAAAGCGCTATATAAATGTAACATGCATTCATTCATTCACATCCAGCAGAGACAGCAAGGCTGATGATACCCGGTGATGCTGCTACGCAGACAAGCAGAGCTGCACCTGACATCCTCTAGAAGAGCATCGTGCCAAGGGGAAGTCAGAGCTGTTTCAGCTTCCCTTAGGACTCCTGACTGGCATCTTTAAAACCACTCTGGCTCGAATTGAACACCAGTGCGGCACTATAAACCATCTGGAATTACCCACTTTCCTGCGTTGTTTTAACCTAATATGTGATCTGACCTTCAGCGAAATTCCATTACAAGGAAAATAAGTGAAATAAGTGCAGACTGATCCTGAATTTACTGTTACGGTTTAGGTCAAAAGAATGAAAAACTAGATATAAAGGATTTACAAACTTTGTCCCCCTAAAATGTGCACCAGGCTTTTCTTGTGTGTAAACCAAGATTTTAACTATAATAATAATGCTTCCAAATCACAGTATATTGACATCGAATGTAATACAACAGAAAATGGAATAAATATTCAGGGATGAGAAAGAAATTAATGTAATTCAAAAAATTAATATGTTTTCATAGTCACTTCATGGCCACATAAATCAGCTTACAATGATTACAATATGAAAACCAGGAAATAAAAATGCATTGTGCTGTTTTTTATAAAGTGACGCACCTCCCAGAATTGTCTGGTAGTGTTGGCATCAGCCTATCGGAGAACCAACAGAAGAGGTACCTTAAAGACTGCACCGTACATTGATTTGTACTGAGATGGCTTTATGTTTCTGGCCAGAGCCAAGACCTCCATTAGCTTTTGCGTTTGGTTTACTTAGCAGAAACTTTTATACAAAGCAAGGTACTGGGAGTAGGCAACCCAGTTGCTGGAGAGCCAGTATCCAGCAGGTTTTCTATCCTACTTAATGAGTTACTATCTGCTTGAGTTCAGGTGTGGTTCATCAGAGACCAGGGGGGTGTTTCACAAAGCAGGATTTCTCAGTTAGCTGGGTTAACTTAAGCTAGAAGTCATGATCCTCCAGTAAGAGTTTAGATGAACAGCATTCCTATTGGACAATCCTGACTTCTAGCTTAAGTTAACCCAGCTAACTGAGAAATCCTGCTTTATGGAACGCCCTCCAGGTTGGATGGAAAACCTGCTGGATACCAGAACATCAGGATCAGGGTTGCCTAGGCCCAAGTAAGAGAGCAGGCTCAGCCAGTCCCTGGAGCGATTGAGGTTAAGGACCTGGCTCCGTGGAGGACTTCTTCTTAGCAGAGGACAGTATCCTATCCCATGGGGCCACAGTCCGAGAGGGAGGAGGGTGAGGATTTAACCAGGGACCTCAAAGCACGCACTCCACCACTGAGCTACACCCTGTTAGCAGCCGGCTATACTCCGAGCGGAGAACATGTCAGAGACGATTCACAAACCAACAGGATGAACAGATCTGAAGATACACTGAAAGGGTAAAATGATCTCATCAGCGGCGATGTCTCAAGGCAGGATGTAAAGAGGTGTGTTTGAGCACAATATGTTTAATGAAGGTTGAGCCAATCAAGACATACAAAAGATGCAGCCGAAACTGCTGTAGTCTCCATCAATTAAAAAAAAATATGACTATAAACATATTTATGTTCACAACCAAAGGATCATCCACCCAAAGGCATAGGAGCATAGGGCTCAGCTCTGGGCTCAGCACTGGAGGGTGAGGTTCCCCCATTTAAGGTGGTCCAGGGGGTTATATTGGCTGGATTTGCTTCTTGGGGGGGGGGGGGGGTTACAATCCCCCCCATTCCCCCCATAATTTACGCCCATGCATTTACCTGTGCTATACAGGACTCCTTTCTGGGGGGTCGTGCTAATTCAATTATTAGAGGTGTAGACAGTTATGTGTGCACCCGTGATAGAGGGTCTCGTACGGTGTCTTGCCTGCCTGGTGCCCAGGTAGGGGACCTTCCAGATCGAGTGGACAGGCTTTTGGCCCCAGCCGGGGTGGATCCAGTGGTCGTGGTGCATGTTGGCACCAATGACATAGGAAAGGGCAGGAGGGCTGTTCTGCAAGATAAATTTATAGAAGTCGCGGATAAGCTTAGAAGCAGAACATCCACGGTGGTATTCTCTGGAATACTTCCTGTGCCACATGCAAGCCAGGCTAAGTTAGCTGAGATAAGGGGATTAAATGCGTGGCTAAAATGGTGGAGGAAAGAGGGGTTCAGGTTTATGGGGCACTGGAAGACCTTCTGGAACAGGTGGGTTGCATCTGAACCAGAGGGGAACCAGTGTATTGGGGAGGTGTATGTGTTGAGTAGTTGAGGAATGTTTAAAATAGGGACTGGGGGGGGGGGCAGGGAAGTTAGTTAAGAATATAGGTGGGGAGAGATGGAAAGCCCCAATAAATATTAAAAGTGGGCACTGTAAAAGGCCTACCCTTTGCAGTCTGTATTTAATCTAGGAGTATTAGAAACAAAATTCATGATTTAGAGGTTTTTATTTCATCAGACACGACATTATAGGAATAACTGTAACATGGATGAGTGACAATGATGGTGAAGAATATAATATGGATGGTTACACGTTGTTCCGTAGAGACCGGATAGGCAAGAAGGGAGGTGGTGTTGCAGTATACGTAAAAGAGAACTTGCAGGCAAGGGAGCTCACTGATAAAAATAAAAATTCAGAAGCTGTATGGATACAACTGGATGCTAAAGACTCAAATGGCCTAATTGTCAGGGTTTGTTATAGAGCAGCTAATGTAGCTGTAGAGGAAACTGGGTGGAGTTAAACAGCAAAAGAGTTGAAGAGGCATGGGAATTTTTTAAAAGCACATTGTTGCAAGTGCAAGAGGACTTCATACCTGTTTCCAGCAAAACTAAATCTGGAAACTGCAGCCAAGGTGGTTTACTAAGGAAATTAAGAATAAAGTCAGTAGGAAAATGGCTCTGTTCCATAAATGGAAATTAACTAACGATTTCAAAATAAAGCAGGAGTATCTAAGTCTACAGGTTGAGTTAAAAAATAACATTAGACTCACTAAGAAGAATGTAGAAAGGAAGATTGCATTGGAGGATAAGGATGACGTTAAAAGTTTCTTCCAATATTTTAACTCCAAAAGAGCTCTAAAAGCTGAAATCACTAATCTGCAGGATAGTAAAGGTCTTATAATTGAAAATGAAATTGATATAGTAAATGAGTTTAATGATTATTTTACACGAGTGTTCAAAGTAGAGAACACGAGTAACTTACCACCATTTAGTACAAATACAGCATCATCTATGACCAATATATGCATAACTGAGGCTGATGTGGTACATAGCCTAGCTAAACTCAAAATAAATAAATCTCAGGGCCCTGATGGCATCTTACCTATAGTTTTAAAAGAGATGAGAGATATTATTTGCCAGCCTTTAACATTACTATCTCAGAAATCCTTATCTGCGGGTGTGGTACCTTCTGATTGGAAGCATGCTAATATAACACCCATATTCAAAAAAGGGGATAGAAGTAATCCAGCAAACTATAGGCCAATCAGTTAACTTGCATAACTGGAAAGGTAATGGAAGCTATAATCCAAGTGAAAATGGTAGGTTACCTGGATTCAAATAACATTCTGAGGGATAGCCAAAATGGATTTAGGAGAGGTAGATCCTGCTTAACGAATCTACTTGAGTTCTTTGAGGAAGATACAAGAGAAATTGATCACAAAAAGGCGTACGACGTGATCTACTTAGATTTCCAGAAGGCCTTTGATGTTGTCCCCCACAAACGGCTCTTGCTAAAGCTCAAAGATGCAGGGATTTTAGGAACTGTGGCAACTTGGATCAAAAACTGGTTAACAGACAGGAAGCAGCGAGTAGTTATTAGAGGCGCAATGTCACAGTGGGCCTGCGTTCATAGTGGGGTACCGCAGGGTTCAATTTTAGGACCATTATTGTTTCTAATTTACATAAATGATATAGACACCAATACATACAGTAAACTGGTTAAATTTGCAGACGACACCAAGGCTACAGAGGTTACAATGGGATCTTGATTTAATTAACGACTGGGCTGAAACCAGGCAGATGGAATTGAATTTAGATAAATGAAAGGTAATCCATGCAGGGAGCAGAAATATGAAGTACAGATATTTTATGGGTTCCACTGAAATAAAGGTAGCTGACTATGAGAAAGACGCTTCCATGTCTCATTCTCGCCAGTGTGGGGAAGCAATAAAAAGGCCAATAGGATGTTAGGTTACATCTCTAGGTGTGTGTAGTTTAAGTCAAGATAGATGATGCTACGATTATACAATTCCTTGGTAAGACCCCACCTAGAATATTGTGTGCAGGTTTGGTCACCATACCTTAAGGACATTGCTGCCTTGGAAAAGGTTCAATGTAGGGCCACGAGAATGATTCCTGGTCATAGAGGAATGTCTTATGAGGAGAGGTTAGCTGAGCTGAATCTGTTCGGCGTCGCACAAAGGAGATTAAGGGGGGACATGATCCAGGTATATAAGATTCTAACGGGTCTGGATGCTGTTCAGCCAAATGGCTACTTCAATATTAGTTTAAATACTAGAACTCGTGGCCATAGGTGGAAATTAGCGGGAGAACATTTTAAACTGAATTTGAGGAAGCACTTCTTTACACAGCGTGTAGTTAGAGTGTGGAATAGTCTTCCTGCTAGTGTAGCACAAGCTAAAACCCTGGGTCCCTTTAAATCAGAGCTAGATAAGATTTTAACAACTCTGAGCTATTAGTTAAGTTTTCCCCAAACGAGCTTGATGGGCCGAATGGCCTCCTCTCGTTTGTAAATTTCTTTAATTTAATTTATTTAATCATCCACACTAAATGAAAAGACAAAAAATCAAAATGAAACAGATAACGCAGTGTGAGGATCCTTACGCAGCACTGTGTTACGCAGCACTGTGTTACGCAGCAATGTGTTACGCAGCACTGTGTTACGCAGCACTGTGTTACGCAGCACTGTGATACGCAGCACTGTGTTACGCAGCAATGTGTTACGCAGCACTGTGTTACGCAGCACTGTGTTACGCAGCAATGTGTTACGCAGCACTGTGTTACGCAGCACTGTGATACGCAGCACTGTGTTACGCAGCACTGTGTTACGCAGCAATGTGTTACGCAGCAATGTGTTACGCAGCACTGTGTTACGCAGCACTGTGATACGCAGCACTGTGTTACGCAGCACTGTGTTACGCAGCAATGTGTTACGCAGCACTGTGTTACGCAGCACTGTGTTACGCAGCACTCTATGCAGCTCTTCTGACAGCTTTCAGCTCCTGTGTGAAAGCTGGGGATTTTGAAAGCAATAAAAGAGTTGAAATAGGCATGTCTGGCCCATCAGAACCCAAATATCTGGTCATTACGGGGAACGCGGCAGCAATGAGGAAGGCGCACAGGAAACCATAGAGATATTTCAGGATGATACTAATATATCGACGGGCATAACTATTTCTGAGCATGTCGAGAGAGGAAACCTCAGAAGAAAACGATGAAAAGCGAGACCCTCGGTCTGGGGCGGGGTGGGCTGGGGAGGGGGCAGAGTGTTTAAGGGCATTGAGCCGTGATCAATCAGCTACATGGGGGGAAAACAGATACGTGCCGGAGACCAGGGGGCCCTGGATCTCTGGTACTGGACAGCGGCGTGTCTCTCATCCCGTCATCCGAGTTCCGTGCCAGATGTGTGACTGGACCAAGAGCCTCACTGTTCTTGGGGATCCTGGGGACCCTGAATGCAGGTTCCTCCTGAGTCTCGAGCTCCTCCAGAGCCCCGGTTTCCCAGATCCACATGCTGGCGCCATACACACACATCAGGGGCTCCCGCCGATCCAGGCTGAGATGCACCCCCCCACCCCCACCCACGCCCCCGCTTCGCCGTAAAGCTGCTCCCTACGGAACCCTCGGAAGGTCGCAGGGAGGTCGCAGGAAGGTCGCAGGAAGGTCGCAGGGAGGTCGCAGACTCGTCTGCCAGCTGGCATCTTGGTGAAGCACGGAATCTTATCTTACCGCCATAAATGACCCCCTCCCCAAACAAAGTAGCACAGCCCTACCTCCCTCACTGTTTATATTCATTCTCGCCGTGTATCCTATTACCAATGCACAGCCTTCATTAAACCATCACAGTACGTCCCACTATGGCTCACACCCCCAGAACACCAAGTCCCACTCTCACTCTTTCGTCCTCATCGCTCACTCATCCTTCTTCCCTCCCTGCTTATCCTCCATCCTGTTACCTTCTGAAATTTATTTTTCATGCCCGGCAGGTTAAAATAAACACTCAAAAGACAGCCAAACTGAACCAAAATAATTCCGAGCGTAACTGTCCCATTACATCAAGCTGGCATCAATGGCAGGACGCCCAGAGACTCACTGTGCTTTAACGGCATGATTAACCCCCCCCCCCCCCTATTCTGTCACAACGCATCAGGTTAGACAGTGGCCTCTCGCCATCAATATGTCTTCCTTTTTCACTTCCTTTCCAAGTTTTTGCATCGGAAGAAATGGTTTCCCTGAAAGCATTCGGATTGCTTATTTTTTTGGAATTAAAGGAATCGAACCTCAGAATGAAACTCATCCAGACAAAAATGACTCCACGGAGGATTTTAATGTCTTCCATGGTACTAAAATAGTGGATCTTTTTGTTAATTTACATATTCTGGCTGTGTGATTTTTGCCTCTAGCGTAGGAATGTGTGTCGGACCTCTGATCTCTGGACATGAACACGGACCTTGCCAGAGGGATCATTGCTAACTTAGGGTAAAATTTTTGGGCCTAGATGTCACCCTAAACCTCCTTCCTGCGAGGTCTTTCAACCAGTGGCTTCATGGTTGACAGATAAGCAGATAATAGCTGACAAGCCCACTGTCTCCTAATCAGTCTCATAAGGTAGAGCTAGGTGATAAGATGAGGATTGACAAATCCCCAATGTCTGGGAACTAGCAAGATGTAGCCACCCAACCGGACAACAAAGCCACTTGATGTGGCCATCAACTGAGACACGCCCTAACCCAGGGGTGGGCAATCTTCTCCGCAAAGGGCTGGTGTGTATGCAGGTTTTCACTGAAACTCCCTAATTAGGTCACTAATTAGAGGACTGATTGGCTGAAGAGTCCTCACACCTGGGTTTGAACAGCTGACCTAAAGGTTATCCCAAAAACCTGCATACACACCGGCCCTTTAAGGATAAGATTGCCCACCCCTGTCCTAACCTATTCATACCCTCTGTGTCATGATGCAGTGTTGTCACATGTGACTCTGGCCAATGACAGTCCTGATTAAAGTCAGCTATAGTGACATGTTTATACACAATCAAGATGTGGTGAAGTTTTTTATCTTGTTTGAAAAAATTAATTATAGATTGTAAAGCCTTTGTGTGGGGCGGTAGTTATTAAAAAACAAGACATGTCACCAAAGTCGCAAAGGGGAAAAGCCCTAAACACACTGACTTATGAGATTGATTTCTGTAAAATTCAAAGCTGAGCACATCCCTCTGGGTAATAGCATTCACTAATTGATTAATTACTACGATATAAATGAGGATGCAGACGTATGAATAGGGTCAGAAGAAGGTAAGAAGGACAGCAGGTCAGTCCCGGCGTCAGTCATGGCTGTGAAGGACAGCAGGTCAGTCCCGGCGTCAGTCATAGCTGTGAAGGACAGCAGGTCAGTCCCGGCGTCAGTCATGGCTGTGAAGGACAGTAGGTCAGTCCCGGCATCAGTCATGGCTGTGAAGGACAGTAGGTCAGTCCCGGGGTCAGTCATGCCTGTGAAGGACAGCAGGTCAGTCCCGGCATCAGTCATGGCTGTGAAGGACAACAGGTCAGTCCCGGCGTCAGTCATGGCTGTGAAGGACAGTAGGTCAGTCCCGGCGTCAGTCATAGCTGTGAAGGACAGTAGGTCAGTCCCGGCGTCAGTCATGGCTGTGAAGGACACCAGGTCAGTCCCGGCGTCAGTCATGGCTGTGAAGGACAGCAGGTCAGTCCCGGCGTCAGTCATGCCTGTGAAGGACAGCAGGTCAGTCCCGGCGTCAGTCATGGCTGTGAAGGACAGCAGGTCAGTCCCGGCGTCAGTCATGGCTGTGAAGGACAGCAGGTCAGTCCCGGCGTCAGTCATGCCTGTGAAGGACAGCAGGTCAGTCCTGGTGTTAGTCATGGCTGTGATCAGGAGCATCTCCTTTCAAACACACCGGAAACAGGATAACGGAGAGGACCAAGCTAAGCATCACGGCCACTGACTGGCCGAGTTCCCACACTCCTTAGCCTTTGAAGACCCACCCGGCACTGTCATCTCGCAAGGTCAGCCAGGTGCTCTCAGATTTCCCCAACGCCGTAGCGGTTAGCGATCCGACCCAGACATTTCATCTGAGGAGTCGGGCCGCAGTGACGGCACACTGGATTCTTCTGATTCCCTCTCCGGAACCTCGCAAAAGTCACCAAATCAGAAAGCCGCCAATGGAAACTGAAGCGGTGTCCAGGCTCAGATATCATAAATCCATCTTTGAAACTGCAAAGAAATGCAATTTCTGAACCAATTGGTGCAGAATATGGGGTCCATCCATCCTGAATGGCAGTCATATTTACCCTTAATTACCCCCACCGCTTCCTGCCACCCCCATTCTGTTGAGAGAGCTACTTTTACTTTGACCAATACACTGGCGAGCTACCAAATCACAACTGTGACTGGAGAAGGGGGGGTCCTCTCTGTTAATTTTTCCTTAGTGATCGACCAGTTGGCAACCACTGCACAACAGCAACAGGTCAGTCTTACAAGTCAACCTGTCTGGTTAAATAGCTTTTGGTCACTGGGCTATTTATTGAAATAATTGACGATCAATGTGCAAATTGGGTTAGGAGTGAAATATACAATGAATAGCTACTGCTTAATATTAGCTAGACTGCAGTTTTAGTGCTTGTGAAATAAATCCTCAAAAATCCATGTTTTCTGGTTATCTCAAAATTTAAATTTCTGGATCTGGAGTTTTATTTTGCTTTTCCTCACATTCTGGAAAGGGAAGCGGCGGAAGCATTATCCTCTGACGTGTTCTATCTATTAGTAAAAGCTCTGCTTCAGGTACTGCACTGCACCATGCATGATTAAGGTCCCGCATTCTGGGCTGGCTGAAGATCTGCCTGACGTCACTGGTGGACGCGTGCATGCTCAAAGCCCCCCCAGTCCTCCTGCCCCACAGCCCCCACCTCCTGCCCGACACAGACCCTGCCTGCTGAGGCTCTGACCTCTTCTCTCACCTCATCATCTTTCCCACTCAGACAGAGGAACCTGCCCCATCTCGTCTTCTCGACACGGCCCATTTACTCTCTTCTCCATCTTTTCTTCCCTCTCTTTGACCTTCACAACTCCCCCAGTTCTCTTCTTCTCATCCAAACTCGCTCTTCTTCGGCCTCCCTCTCTATTGTTCCAGCTTTTTTCCATGTGCTGAGCTATGGTGCCATCATACTAGAGGCATTACGGTATGGTTCAGTCGGGCAACAGCTCAGCACATGATGGCCAAACAGAGGCTTGTGAGGTTGGTCCAGAACAACACAGAGACTAAATAATATAATAATAAAATCAATAACCTGCACACTGCACAAAATGTAACACAGGGCCAAACCAACCGGTTTTAAGCTAATCCCTGGTAGCAACTTCAGGACACTGACCAGCAGATAAATGTTTCTTTCATCCATGTTTGTTTGCATATTTCTATATAATTTGTACATGGTTTGTTGTTCTAATTGAGAATGTATACACTCATTACAAATTGGCAACAAAATATCTTGAATATCTGAAATCAACACCCCCCCCCCCATGTCTGGATGTCATCCCCCATATTTCAAACATAATAAAAGAGAATAAATACAAAGCATCACTCATCCCTGCCAGAAAACAGTATGATCACAGCAACTACTATTCTCAACAGAACACCCAGCTGACAGCAAGAAAGTGCTGTTTTTGAAGAAGTAGTCAATAAAATGCCTGTTATAGTGGGAAAGTTGGGGAGAATGACAGCAGAGTGCTTTTAATGGCGAAATGGAGGTGATGTTTTGGCTTAGCAGTGCTGTGTGAGTCCATAGCTAGACCTGTCGCCTGTTACCGAAGGGGAACGAAGGACTGAGAAAATGGAAACCTAAAGGAATTTCAATAATTGGAAAAGGGGTTAACCCTAACCCTTTCATACAGCATGATAGTTTACTGGAATAACTGGAGCATAAAATGTTTCCTTTTTTTCAAAGGTACAACAGTTGGGCTCCTCCTGGTACTTGGACTGGTGACCTTGAAGGTATGAGTTCATGACTATTCTAATCTGACAACAAACATAGAAAGAGAGACAGCAGCAGTCTTTCACCAAATCTCTACTCTGTCAACATAAGCTTAACGTGAGGAGTCATGTAATGCACGATGTTACCAACAGAGGGCGCCATGCAGGCAGAACCTGGCCCTGCAGTCCCAGATGCATATCTGTGACAGTAAAGACCACAACTCATGGAGACGCCCACGACTGCGATATAAACACACACGCCTGACGGATGCTCCTTCACACCAAACAGCACAGGGAGATACGGTACTTTTTTGTTCGAGCCAGATCAGCACATTTGATCCAAACACCGCGTTTAGCGATTCTTTTTGATATTCTATAAGCTACAATTACAGAATATGAAACCAAACAGCTGTCCTGAGAGACAAACCAGAACAGGTTCGATTTTACAGTTTAATTTCAGTATTTCAAAATTGTCGCGTTACGCTAAACTTAGCATATTACTTTGTAATTCGGTGTCACACCGCAGTGGTTCAGTACGGAAAGTCTCGCACCTGCAGGTTTGAATGGCCCCTCTGCTTCGCGTGTGTGTGCAGTCTGCATGTTCTCTGCATGTCATGTGGGCTTCTTCCGAGTACCCTGGTCGCAGCAGGGTGGGGACCCCAAGGTGCCCGTCAAGGTGCCCGTCAAGGTGCCCGTCTCGTGCAAACGGCCAAAGACGGATTGCCATCCTGTTCAGGGTACATGCCTGCCTTGTGCCCTATGCAGCCAGGAAAAGCCTTTTGTGTCGCACGTATTCATGCAACAGTTATGGTTATTACCATTATTACTCTGAATTCAACTAAACATCTAGGGTGGGCCCAGGAGCGCCTTTTGACCATGGACCAGCCCGAAAGTCACAAAGACAAAGACGCAGCACCAGTACTCAGCTGCCTTGGTGGGACCTCACTGGCGCTGGGTAAGGGTTCGCCCTGCGCTTGGCTGATGTTGGCTTTGGGTGACATTAATGTGCCCATGTCTTTCTCAGGGTCTTGTTTGTGGATAGCTCCATGGCAGCTGTCCTGAGCACGTATCATAAGTCCTCCATATGCTGATAAAAAGCAGCTTCTGAAGGCTTCAGACATACACTGATCACTGGAAACCGCACCCACTGCCTGTGTACAGCAGCTTGATTTCTCTGATTTCTGCACACTGACTGTTTATCTCCCTGAGCGAGACTGCGAGTGTCAGGACGCATCGCATGCCTGCATTGAGCGTTGGTGGAAAACACATTACTGCTGCTCTGCATCACTAAGACGTCACATTTCTACATATTTTCAGTCCGCATGCTGCTATTTCCAATTCTCTGGTTGCACAGAAACTATTTTCCCCCCAATTCTCTTATTTTTCTCCCAGGTTGTGTGGCTACACTTAACTGCATGGCTGCCATGTATTTACCAACACGGATCAAATGCAGGATGGGATATACATTCTCAATACAGAGATGCTTAGACAACCTACACACCACGTGTGAGGAAACCTAACAGGACAGCTGTGTACCTCCATACTAATCCTAACTCCATGGTGATAGGGGGCCATACTGGTGCAAACCCATGTGAGAGCTGCATCACAAGTAGAGTGGGGCCATTCAATTCAGGCCCTCGATTCCAAATCCAGGCCTTGTTTTCAGTTCTCCCAGGTAGTTAGTTTAATATATTTACATTTACATGTACATTTACATTTACAGCATTTGGCAGACGCCCTTAGCCAGAGCGACTTACATAAGTGCTTTAAGACTCTACAATGAATTTTTCCCGATACTAGTTCAATAAAACCAAGGCTATGAATACCAGAATACTGATTCTGATTGGTCAGAGGCTTCACACCTGCAGGGCTCGGCCCTTGAGGACCGTGAGTTGAATAGCCCTTCCTTAGATGTTATACTACTGAGTTCAGTCATTAAATCATTTTCACTTATTGCTCCTTGAAGTCACTACATTTGAAGCTGTATACCGTTAGACGCTGTATACCGTAAGACACTCTGACATTGTATACCGTTGGACGCTGTGTACCATTGGACACTGTATACAGCTCAGAGGAAGAAGCTGGAAATCATTTTCACTTATTGCTCCCTAAAGTCACTACATTTGAAGCTGTATACCGTTAGACACTGTATACCGTTGGACGCTGTATACTGTTGGATGCTGTGTATCGTTGGACACTGTGACACTGCATACCGTTGGACGCTGTGTACCGTTGAACACTGTGACACTATACCATTGGACGCTGTGTACTGTTGGACGCTGTGACACTGTATACCGTTGGATGCTGTATACCGTTGGACGCTGTGTACCGTTGAACACTGTGACACTATACCATTGGACGCTGTATACTGTTGGACACTGTGACACTGTATACCATTGGACGCTGTATACTGTTGGACGCTGTGACACTGTATACCGTTGGATGCTGTATACCGTTGGACGCTGTGTACCGTTGAACACTGTGACACTATACCATTGGATACTGTTGGACGCTGTGACACTGTATACCGTTGGATGCTGCGTACTGTTGGACACTGTATACAGCTCAGAGGAAGAAGCTGGAAATGTTGCGAAATATGCACCACTTAGATTAGGGTTTCCCAGTTCCGATCCTGGGGGGCCAGATTCCAACACAGCTTTCAGATTTCCCACCTGGTAATTAGCTGATTAAAATGTGTTTAAGCAGGGAACCCTGAACTGGGGAACCCTGCTTAGATACATGAATATACACAAAAACCAAGTACTTACACTATTTAAGTGCTTGTAAAAATAAGATGTTAGAAGAGACAATGAAAAGATCTTATGAGTTACTGTAAGTGAACACAACTTTCACTTGAGACACTGGGTGCAACATCTGCTGTCCTGAACATACAAAACCCCACTCAGAAAAATACTGATCAACGCGAAGTATTATAATACTTTTGAGTCTCGTATCGTAAGAGACGATTGTTTAACTTTCACGCTAAGGACATTAATGTTTCAATTGTGAGGATTTAACAAATAGACGGGGAAAGAAACATAGTTTGTTCTAAGCAAATAGGCATTACGCTTGAGCCGAATCATTCGTTACGGATCTAACGGGACAAACTGGAAAAATAGAAGAATCGAAAGGCATTACAGTTACCTGCATGATCCACTTCGCTGCGCCGCTGCGCGGAAAAGTCCCGTTTGCGCGTCCGGCGCTCGCGTTTCACTGTCTGTGTGAGAGAAGCGAGACGCTGCGGCCCCCGTAAGACTGGAGGGAGAGAGAGAGTGAGCGAGGAAAGGGCAAAACGGATAGAGACGCGGAGATAATCGCGGGAGGGTGTGCGGACGCGATGCCCTTCCTGCCTTCGATCCCAGCAAGATATTTATATAATGAAAACGTCTCTTCACATTATTTGAAGATCAGGTTATTGACGACCTGAACAATGCCAGTGACCGGATGGTCAGTCAATATCTGAATTACACCAAACCATATTCTTGTTAACTTTTTTTCTTTACATGACTAATAAATGCATGTATTTCTTACATTTTCCAAACATAGAAACGATTTGGATTTTTTCATCATATTGAGAATACATTTTATGCAACAATATTTTTTTATACAACAACAATACAACAAATAATAATGGACGGAGAGATGATAGCGAACATGTAGGGAAAATGCTCTGATATCAATGTAGCTGAAAAAGTCGCGTAGTTTTTTTAAACTCCGTTAACAGCTACAGTATATAAAGCCAACAGCTGTGTCCCTTTAGAAATCGCATAAATGCCTCAAGAGGTGATCTTTTCTGTGGTTTAACAGAAACCTGCTTTGCACATGGTTCAGCTGATGCTTGTGGTCTCGTGTTGAAGATTTATTCAAATGGGAAGTTATTAATAACCTATTTAATTCTTCAAAATCTTTCACAAGATTTTGCGTATTGTAGGCAACCATGGCGAAATTACCTTTTTAGCAAATCCGAAAACGAAGTCGCCATTTAGCTGTAATAGCATTTCATTGATTACTGGTTTATTAGATCAGCCAAATTATTCAGCTCTTCCTTCCTGGCTTTCTTACACGTTCACTGAAGTAGAAAATACCTTCTTAGACTGTGGTCTGGATCAGGGTGTTTCTAACTGGTGAAAACACTAGGGGTTAAGTCAAGCTTATCCGGGGCTTGACTTCATTTTTGAAGGAAGGTTGTCATCAGGGCTAAAATACTCGGGGTTTGGCTTAAAATGCTCCAGGCTACTGCCTATGGTCTGGATCTGTTCTAGTAGTGGCACCCCAACAAGCTACTTTGTTAGGAGAGTGAACCCAGGACTCAGACGTCATTCTTACTGACCCATTCGTCACCCTCATATACCCATCCAGCAAGTCAGTGCCAAATGTCAGTCACACACCTTCGACTTCCAGTCACACAGGAAGCTGCTGCTGTTCCTGCCTTATGTTTCGCGGTGGATGGAGGGCACAGACTGCATGCCTTCGTGTCCTTCCATACCAGGACAGTCGACTCTACAGGAATCTCTGCCAAACTCTCATTCATATTCGGTAAGGATGGTGAGGTTGAACTAGAATCAGGTTTCTTTGCAGGACAACATGAATCATATTAGGTGCAACAAAAATCGTCACTTTTTGGCCAGCAGGATGTTATGATGATAAATGTCTCCCATCCATTTAGGGTCTCTTCACACCGAGTCGGCTCGGTTCTGAGCTAAACCAAAGTGAGAATATTGTACACGCCATAACAACCACAATAATTATCATTCTCCAGTGAGGTGTAGTGCATTGTAGATGTCAGTTAAAGTCTCTTATGTAGTTTTATTTAAAGACCCAAGAAAAACAAATACCGGCCTTGCACTTTCGAGCAACCAGAAACACCCACACATACTGTGTGTTCAGTCAGAGGTCAAAGGCAATAATTGTGGAATTAAGCAGCGAATAAAAATATTTGTTCAGTGAAGTTACAGTGGTCGAGATGCTTCCATCGATATGAACGGAATCCATTTTCTTTAGACACAACTTAATTACGTCTTTTCTATGCAGTACATTTCCGATGGGAATCAAGCAGAGGAATGCCAGCGGTGTACCTTAAACGGGTGGAACAGGAGGGTTGGGGGGCTCGTCGCTATGGAAACTGTTGCTAGTGCCAAGGATGCAATTAATCTGCAAGGAGGCAGATGGAGAGGAAGACACAGGAAATGATGGAATAACATGCAGACCTAAGAGGGTCCGTAAGGAAGAGAGAGACAGGATGTCAAACGGAGGGGAGAAGAGCGAATGACAAAGTCTGAACGGGAGCTCATGTAGAAATAACTTTTTCAGAACAATGCTGTGAGATGCATCACCGGGCAGGGCGGCAAGCCAATCGAATGGCCTGGAGGCAGGGAGAAGGAACAGAGACTTACTGAGGAGAGGTGAAGTGGGTCTAACAGAATCAGCATGAACATAAGAACACAAGAAATTTACAAACGAGAGGAGGCCATTCGGCCCATCAAGCTCATTTGGGGAGAACTTAACTAATACTGTAGCTCAGAGTTGTTAAAATCTTATCTAGCTGTGATTTAAAGGAACCCAGAGTTTTAGCTTGTGCTACACTAGCAGGAAGACTATTCCATACTCTAACTAATAAGAACATATAAAATTAAGTTTGGGCAAAGAAAAACCAACCAAACAAATGCAGCATCATTTTTTTTGTTTGTATGATATAAGCCTAGCATGCCTGGGGGGGGGGAGGGGAGGGGGGGCTGGGCCGCCAGCTGATCTACGCCCATAGGTTTTTTTCCCCTCCATTTTTGGGAAGTTTTGGTCCCTCCTTTCCTTCCTCCTTTGTAAAGCACCTCAGTCCTGATCTTGCACTCTTTTCTCTCGCACTGCCATGTCTTTCATTGCACTGCTCTTCGCCCTATTCCCCCCCCCCCAAGCACCAGCCCCTTCCTTACAACTGTAGAACAAACATTTCACTGTATTCCTCGGAACACATGTGACAATAAAACTGGGGACTTGGATAAACAGTCAGGTTCAGGGTCTGAGAGGGAAATCGACCGGGAATAAGGAGAAGGTGGATGACAATGAGCCTCATTAGCTGACCTTGCCCTGCCCAAAAACGATCAGCACCCTTATTCTTGCAAACACAAAATCAGACAATTCTAGGTGCTTGAACTCCATGAGCATCTTTATAGACCTTTGTTTGTAAAAATGTCTCTGTTATGACGGAACTACTGGCATTTGGTGTAAAATTATAAATCACCCAATTAGTAAATTAATTAGTCTCCTCCAATATGACCAATACAATTACGTGCTTCATCTAATATGATCAATACAGCTACATGTTTCATCCTGAAGTTCGGTCCCTCTGTAGGTACGTAACTGCCTGCAGGTCCATCTCAAGCTCTCGGTCTATTTTTAGCAAATTCAGCTCCAGAATCAGGCTTCAGCCTGTGGTCTCCTGAGGACTGAGAGGCACTACAAGGATTCATTGAATGTGTATGGGTTTGATGTGGTGCCATGAGTCTATGCTATGTAATTTTAAAAAGTAGCTCTTAGAATTTCGCTGATACGTGCATTGGGTTCTCATATTACACATTCAAAACAACAAGATATATATCCTCAAGTAAATTTTCTTTAAAAGAGTTATTCTTTGCATATCCAGCTGTGACAGGAGTATAGCAGATGGCCACATACAAGCGAAGCTGTATATTGACTGGCTAAACATATAACAATTATATGATCTGGACTCCATACATGAACACTTCAACATCTAAAGGAGATTGTCAATGCTATGCTAACTAGAAAGGGGAAAGATGACAGGAAAAATGTTCTAAAAAATTAAAAAGGCGAGAAGAAAGTGTCTCCTTTTTAATCAGGAAGCAACGTCACAAATAACCTCACCGGAGAAGATTATCTCTCTGTCGTCTTCTGCAATCCTCCTATTGACGACTGTAATTAATGGGTCGGCTAGGAAGAGGAACATTAGAGGATGACAGACAGATAAAAAGGAAGCAACAGAAGAACACATACCGACATGCGCATACCGACATGCGCATACCGGCGCATGTCAAACAGGTTATGTAAGGTAGCATGAAGACGTACCGACTCAAACCTCAGGGCAAAAAAGCCAGCAACCTGGTCAATCTCTGAGACCGGCTCCCATAATTCCACGTTAATCTGCCTCTCACTAATTAAATACTAAAGTAGCTAACCTGCTCAGAGGACATGATATCACACTTTTTAATCAAGCGCTAACAAAGCTGACAGCTTAATTATTTCTCAGAGTGGCTCGCCTTCATTTCCTCTCACAGTCCCGTTTGCGTTTTCCTTTCGCTGATGCCCTGTGAGGATGGGGGCACTGGCCGCCGTCAATTTGCCTACATCTTTGGAACCGGTTCGCTACAGGATGCATCCCTGCCGAAAAAGGCATCCCTGCCTTAGAATGCATGCCGGTGTTCAGACGAGTTGAGCTTTTAAGGGTATTTTGGGGGTCAGGGGTTTTTTAGGGGTTAGGGTTAGGGTTTTAGGGGTGTTTTGGGGGTTAGGGTTTTAGGGGGGTTTTGGGGGTTAGGGTTTTAGAGGTTTTTTGGGTCTTTTGGGGGTTAGGGTTAGAGTTTTACGGGTTTTTTGGGGCTATTGATTAGCACTACGGTAGCCTTACTCGACATTCGACAAAGTAGCTCAACTCGTTTCAGATCAGCGACCAATCGGTCATTTAGAGACAGGCATGCATTCTACGGCAGGGATGCCTTTTTTGGCATAACACCGGCAAGCCAGCCATATGGGGAGGAGACCGAAAACATTATGTTTGCGCTCCTCACCGTTTTATGTACTTTCACTGCCTTCGCAGTATCTGCACCCCATTTGTAAAACCATTTTAAAGATAAATGTATTTTTAATACTGTTTACGACCATAATACAAGGCTGTGATACTCTTCAGTGGATAGCAATGTAGCCTCGTGCCTAGTGGGTTGGGACTTGATTCCACATCTTCTGTGTTCTTAAAAAAGCATCTCTAATTTACCCGTAGACTGAGAGTGTGTGACCTGCGGTGGCCTGGCATTCCGTCCAGTGCCCCTTACCTCATACACTGTGCTCCCTGGGATCAGCTCCAGGCTTACAGTGCTAATACTGCAGTGACTCAAGAATAGATATCTCACTGGGTTAAACGGTTTCACAAACTGATGGACAAACTGCCAATGTGCGGCAGTGTCACGGACAGACATCCTGTGTCACCGACCTTGTGCCAACACTGTGACCCCATACCAGAAAAGCAGTTTGGAAGATTGATGGATGGATGGATTCAAAACCTAATCCAAATTTGTTGAACACAGCATATTAAGTCAAATGAAAAACATCACCTAAAATGAGAACACCAAGTTCAGTTGAAAGCAGATTAGATGAGTCATCTATTTTAAAAAGTTGATATGAAAAACAAGGCATTATGATTAAAAGATCCGATGAACCCATGCATCCTGGGTTGTTCCCTGCTTTGCACCCGTAGCCTCCGGGATACTGTCCCACCCCCACCCCTACCCCCACCCCTGAATAGGACAAGCAGTAACGGAAAATGAATGAATGAATGAATCTGATGCAATCTACTTTTCGTTATACAACTAAGAGCAAAGGGTTTGCTGCTCTCCGATCCAGATCATTTTTATTCACCTGCCTACTGCTTAGATTCAGGCTACAGGAATGCTGGCTTTGTTAACCAGAGGTGTTACACATAACCATTAATTCTCTCCCCCCAACTGGACATCCTAAATTAGAAGCTTAGATCCAAATTATGCTTATGCTAACCATTTCCCTCCTGTGTTGAGAGCATTTCTGCTTCATGTAGGGTGTCGTTGTAGCAGAAATAATCAGCATTTTAGCTATTCTCATAATAGCCCTGAATAAATTCTAATATTTGCTAATCATGGACGGTACATCCTAAAAGAGGAACCGCTTGTAGAGGAAGAAAAAAAAAAACACTGAACTCATGACAGGTTTCTCGATTAACGACTAAATGGTGGCACCTACTGGTAAGAACTAAGAAAAAAGCAAAAAAAAAAAAAAAAAAAAAAAAAGTTGCTTTTCACAAAGCAAAACAGAAAATGATGGGTTCAGACATTCCTGAGATCTGAACCCACAACCTTAGGGCATGGGGACTCAGCTACACAATACCTTTCCATAATCCATCGCATTACTTTAAAGCAAAATTAAACAGGCTTTTCGTCCTGATTCCTTAAGATAAACCTCATCATTAAGACAAGAATCTTTAGTACTATGGGTTGAAAATCAAGCTACTTGCTTTGAACAGGGCAACAGCACTGGAGGCAGGACACACTCCTGTATCCCTGTATCCCTGTAACCCTGTATCCCTGTAACCCTGTATCCCTGTATCCCTGTAACCCTGTAACCCTGTGCAGGTGTCGTAGCAAACCTTCCACAGGCCAGAGCACAAACAACCTAAAACAACTGAACTGACACAGTATTTAGCTGCATAGACATGTATTTATTTTCAATAAAAAAGTTATACAAAAAGGTAAAACTGGACCAAACAATATATATTTACAGGAAAACGATATCTACAATTCAGAAGGGAACATTCTGCTGAATCATTAAGTATGAATAAAGCGGGGAAAGAGAGAAAAGGCTGACTGGGCTTCTGAACAAATGAAATCGTTTAAAAAGAAAAAAAAAAAAAACACCCAGGACTACAGCAAAAAAAAAAAAAACTACTGTTCACTGCCCCCCCACATAATAGAGCAATTACTGTTTAATGTAATACACTTATTTCATGAACTCAGCCCCCCCCCCCCCCCCCCACACACACACACACACACACACATTTGCTGGAGCAACTTGCTTCTGCTCAAAATTGGTTGTTCCTGGCACAATATTCCTAATGCAGCAGATTTATTCAAAATGAAATTTTCATAGGAAACTGGCCCCTCCCACAAGCAAGCTCATTGGTCCATTGCTCCGTGGTCTACCAATCAGGAGGCCTCCTCATCAATCTTGGGTGCCAGGTAATACTTTACATGGCCCATATCGGCGATCTTGTACTCCACCACTGTCAAAGAAAATAAGACGTTTACTTTGGTGATTCTGTCCAGATGGATTACTTGCATACGTAAAATGATAAAATAAGCAATATCAACAAACACATACATTTAAAATCATTGGGAAATCTGCTGTTGTACAGCCAAAGCTTAGAGGAAATTCACTGACCTGACCCTATTTTAAAAGTTTAAATCAGCAGATTTATGAGTGTGTTATACCACTATGTGATATCTTGTACAAAGACCAATGTGCTGATACTGTGGCTTAAGGCACTGAATTGTACACATTTAAGACACACTGGGGGAAAAAAATCACTTATCAAGGAATCAATTGCTCATGAACTCATGAATTTTAATCTACTGATGTGTGAGGGGTTGTAGCCTGACATGGCAGGGATACGCACCCAGGGGAATATCTGCAGACATGCTGAGGACCACGGTCTTGGAGAGGGGTGTGGCCTTGGTGAAGAAGTTGAGATAGTTCAGGGCAAAGATGAGCTGCACAGGCTCGTTCATCTCAATCGTCACCTGGAGAGGAGATGCAGGAGTTCACGCACGGGTACCGCCTTCAATACGCAACGTTTACATAAGTCTGCCCTGCTGCTCTCTCAAATGCACAGCACATCCTGACAACCACCATCTTAACACCTACTAAGACCACTTATTGGCAGTCATAAAGTGCTAGATATTCAGCATTTTTGTGAAAGTACTGTGCCCACGCTGCCAAATCTAGATTCCACTGAATAGTATTAGATCAATCAGACTCAAAAATTAAGACCCACATACTATCTACTTACAAGAAATGCTTAAGTATATGTCAGCAAAAAAGGAGTGTGATCAAGGGTCTTTGTAGTGGTTAGTGGTCTTTGACTCCCAGCATCCCTTTGCCCTTAAATGGAGACTAACCGCCTCCTCCTCTTTGTCCACACTGCTGGTCTGCGAGAGCTTGATGTTGCCCGTGCCCAGCTCTCCGGAGGCAGAGAACTTGACGCCGTCCTTGGCACATGAGATCATGACTGCATCTCCGATCTGGGACAGGTCCCTGCAGATACGGGCGAACTCGCCCGACGGCATCTTCACCACACAGCTGTACTCCTGCTCCTGGGGAGAAGAAGGAGACGCGTCACTTCACAGCTGTCAGTGTCACATGGTACAGTGGGCGGGGTTTAAAGGAGCAGCATCACAGACATCTGGCAATAAAATCAAATGTGCAATCATGACGACTCATATACAGTGCAATGAAAAAGATAATCACTCCACAGCCACGTGGAACCAGCAATGTTTTGGTGGGACACAACGAGCATGACAGGAGCTGCACTTACGGGAATACCTAGCTGCTCGACATCCAGGTCCATGAGCTTCATCTCATAGTCAGACACCTTCTCCTGGTCTGAGAGAGAACGTGGTTGGTTTACACCATAAAAAATGAATCACACATGGAACAAAAAACAGTATCAAGGGAACAAATCCTGGCAGTTGCTTATGTTACCTAGGGGATGCAGCGTTTCCTCAAAGCCATGGCATCATGCTTAAGGCTTAAAGTAACTTACTGGGCGTCTCAAAGACCAGGGCCAGCGTGTCGGCATTGTCCTCCGCCCGCATTGTGATGATATCTTCATTACCAGCACATTTTAGGATCTTGGACATGCTGTAAAGATCCAGAAACGCACATTCAGATTACACATACAGGAAATTCCGAAATTCTTTTATTTATATATATATATATATATATATATAAGGAAAAAGTATACCAGTCAACCGCTGGTTTTCATTTGTAAGACAGCTGGTGCAGTTGTCAATATTGGATAGCTACTCATTATTATATACTAGTAAATTTTAATTTAATTAATTACACCAGTTATTAAACATAACGCCCGACAACTGAATCGGAAATATCAAAAAGCATTATCATCTATCGTTTGAGCAGTGCTGGGTTGATTATAAGGGTGCACAAGGCTGTGCTACAATTTCGCGCTAAGACTCTCAAGATTTGGCGCCTTAGTGACGTCACAACAAGTCTCTTTGCAGCTCGTAGCGGCCCGTGGCCATCAAAGAGGAGAGGCACAGGATTAGCTTTACATTTTAGTTATCAGTATCTAATCCACTGTTTCACTATTTCTTGATTTCATCACGAGGTCATTTCTATCCTTTTTCGCATTTACTGTAATCCAATGCTACAGTGAGTTTCTTCTGCAAACCGAACCACACCAGCACATTTTAAAAATCGCTGAGTACGGTAATATGATTTACGCAGGCTGCCTTTGAATAGATTAATCGATTTAAGTAACTAGGTAAGCATTTAATTTATAAGTACCCCGCGCCCCGGGGTTATTGTGCAGACATGTACAGACATGCCCAACCCTTAATACATTCACTCATGCCAAGTTCCAGAAAACATACCCCGTGCACTCAGATACAGAAATTGCACTTAAAATAACGACTAATCATTATCTTACAAAGGTAAGGAAAGGGCTGGACTATGACTACTGTACGCCATTTCATAATTTAGGACAGTCACCTGCTCAAGTTAACTCCCATGGCGAGGTTTCGGTCACATCGGTAGGAGTCGAAACCATCACTCCGCAGGGTAAGCTGGACCAGGGAGACATGGGATGAGTCCATGCTTTGCAGCGAGATCCCCGACGAGCTGACATCCCAACAAGCTTCGGTGATGAGGTCCTTAAGCGCCTCCAAAACCTTTTTCAGAATTGAACCCTGGACTAGACGTGCCTCAAACATGATCAAAACTCGACTTTAAACGTCTACAACAAAAGTGACCTGGCTACGTCGCTAGCACAAAACGTACTGTACTCTCAAATAACTGGAAACAAATCGATGACGTTCTTTAATTCAAATAAGGGCCTCTACTAACGCGCAGAAACTTCTTCGGCAAACTGCGCACTAGGATATTGAGCTTCAGCGCGCCTCAGCGTAGATAAAACTACTCTGCGTTCCTTCGGTCATTTCCGATATCGCTAGACTCCTCCCCCGGAAGTGAAAACGGAGATTGACGAGGTTCCATTTCGGATCCACCGTCAAGCCTGCAATGCATTCGACCAAATTCTTTCCTGTTGCGTTGAGCCAAAATGGCCGTCACTTCGCGCCCGCGCACAGGCGACGAAAACAGCGAAGCGCGCGAAATATTTGCTTGAGAGAATCGTACCGCAGCGTATTATTGCCACCATGACAAAGTACAATTCGTCCGTTTTTTGTTATAACGAGGTACGTGTTTGCCTTTTAATTTAATTCTAACTCATCTGGCTAAAACGAAACTGTTATCCTTATAACATAATGGGTATGCTATGTTGTAAGGAGAAAAATGTTAAAGTCAAAGGAGAGAGCCAAACTGATAATGACTCGTTTACATGATTTGATCAATATGCTGGGTGTTAGACTGGGGTCAAGTTATTCGCACATAGTTTGAAATAGTGCAGATACTATGGTTTTTACGACACTAAATTTATTCGCTCCAATTTTTAAAATAAGCCATAATCATGATTCCCATTACAATTTGAGAATATTCCCATATATCTGACAAGTTTGATCCAATTTTATGGTGCAATTTTGAGGTAATTGTCATTCAAACCTACATACTATAATAGGCCTAAAAACATGAACATTACTAGTTTGGACACACCTAGCCCCCCATAGAAAGGTTATTTTTTGCTATTTTCCACATTTGAGAATAATTGTAAAGACATCAAAACTATAAAATAACATATATGGAATTATGCACTTAAGTAAAAAAAAATGTTGGAAGGCGGGCAGCTTTGTGGGATTTGAACAGGCAAAAGATTGCCAGTTCAAATCCCTCAGTAGAGTGATGTCACCACTGGCCCTTGAGCAAGGCCCTTAACCTGAATGCTCCAGGGCTGGTTGACCTTACTCCTCTACATCATGAGGTGGCCTGCAGAGATGCTTTTCCAGCTGTCCTGAAAGAGGTCCCGCATACAACCTGTGGGTTGGGACTCAAAAGGATGCCAATTCAAATCCTTGGGCCACTAGAGTGATGTCACTGTTGGGCCCTTGAGCAAGGCCCTTAACCTCAATGCTCAATGGACTGGCTGATCCTACTCTACATCATGAGGTGGCCTCCTGGGATGCTTTTCCAGCAGTCCTGAAAAAGGTTCCACATATATGCTGAGCACTCATTGGCTGCTTTTCCTTCCATCTCAGGTCTAACTCCTCCAAAAACATTTCTACTGTGTTTAGGTCCGACGGCCAGGTCATGTGGTGTGACACCATCACTCTCCTTTGTTGCTGGCTTAGCATATCCAAACTTTGTCTGCACTGTACATACCACTGAGCCTCCAAGAAATGTTTTTCTCCTTATAACGACTAAGTGGGCAAATTTTATTTTGTCATGGTGGCAGCAATATTGTTTTCTGACCCTGTCCCTTTAGAAGCTCTATGGGTTACCTCGGAAAGTGAGTGAAACAGTTATTTTTCTGATATGCTAAATGAAAACTCAACTTTGATCAGTAATGAAGACACTACTCATAACATTCACCGAACTCAGAACAGTTTATTTACAAATATAACAGAATTGGTCGTGGTTTGATGCCAGGACAATATTACAAGACACTTAGCAGAAACAAACTGCTGCCAATCACCTTTTATTATTTCTATTCATCTTCTAAGCATGTTTCCTGGTCAGGGTGACTGGGGTCTACACCAAGCATGGTGCCAGCCCATAGCAGAGCACAAATACACAAAGTCATACCCCATGTCCAGTTTACATCAGTGTTTCCCAGCCTGGTTTCTGGGGCCACCCAGACAGTCTTGGATATAAAATGTTTTTAGTGCAGTGAGTTAGGAATCTTAATTCAGGTTCAAATCCCTTGGCCAGCAGACTAATCATATCACCAGGCCAGATCCGACAACTGGGGAAGCTAGCCTTGGCCCGGGTGGGTGTAACAGAGAGCCCAGGTGGGAGGGGGTGCATGTGATGGCGACCCGTTTGAAGTAATTTTGTGCCTGTGCCGGGAATTATGCAGACTGGGCCTGCAGACCACCACTGGGCCCTTGAGCGAGGTCTTTAAGCGGACCTTGGTTGTTTCCACAAACAGCAGAAGAAGAACGTGAGAGGTGCCGCGTTTGATGGTTACAGCTTGCGGCTGACTTTGTCCGCCATTCCCAGATATAACCACAAGGTGGGGACAACAGCCTTAGCAATAAACTGAATTATGATCACAAAGTGGTGCATTTCTACTCTCCAGGCGATCTTCTGCTTAACCTATTCAATTTTTTTGCGCATACACATAGAAAAACAGATCTCTCCATTATATATGTATCGGTAGTCCACTCCAATTGTGAGAATTTTACTATTCTCATTGTAAACATTCATGCAGGTGTTTCCTATTTTGTCCATGAGTTTATCATTTACAATAGCTTCATAAATTTATGTAAAAGAGAAGGAACATTATTGTCCAATTTCTTGTCCTTAATTAGTGCTATAAATACATAGCCTACATTAGAGACTTTGAAGGTGGGATCCATGGTGACTTTTAAGTGCACCATCAGAGTGTTCTACCTGAAAATGGAGTTCCACTCTGAAATAAAAATAGAAGTTCAGGTAAATTTGCAAATAAGCACCACAACTACTGAAGTACATCATGATTCTGGTGTGATGTGCTTCATTTAAATCATTTTGAACACATTGCAGGCTTGTTTTATAGACTTGCTCTCATTGTCTAAACTTACGGAGTTCAGTCTGTCAGGATTTGGATAATTGGCTTAACACCATATAAATTCTTTTAAATGCCTGACCAGTCAATTATAGCGCCTTGTCAATAAAGGTGAAACAGTGTAATAGTGTTATGGGGTTTGCGCTACATTTTACTCCAACGGCCTGAAAAAAAGTATGAAATTTTACATTTGTTTTCAGCTAATTAACCTGTTTCGGCATTATGCGGTTCTTTTGTTGTTGGATAAATGGCCCACAAAGAACATTTAGATCATCTATGCATCTCCCGTAACCGAATATCTTGTGAGTTTGAAGCCCATTTTGGCATGTTTCTGTGTGTGTTAGAAGAAGAGAGAGATTGGGAGCAGTGACTTCACAGTTTTCTCATTATCGAGTGAAATGATGTTTTGTATTCAGATATTCCGTTTGGTGTTTGGCTCAAACATTCCGAGGGCAGTAATAAAATTGCCCCATTCCATCCCGCAGGCTCCATGTTCCGTGGATCTGTTCTCCATCACACAGAATCAGGTTTATCACACAGCTATGAAAACCACAGCTGCAAAGTAACATGATCTCATTTCACAATGGTCAGTAAGGTTATGTTTACTTCACCTTTGTGTTCGGGTGTCAATCGCTGATGCTTCTGGGAATTCATCAGTTCATTTCCCCGCAGCTCTTGCAGTATGTGATAAGTCCCCTTTCCCATGTTCAGTGCTGATATTTTCATCAGGGTAAGGATCAGCAGAAATGCTGTTTGTATTCCTACAAGCTGATCTTTGTTGTTTTCTTCTTCTTAATTTGAATTTAGCATTCCCACAGATTCCTTGTTCAGCTTTTGCCATCATCAAGAATGTGTTCAAATCCCATCTATGGGACTTGATCTATGTCTGTGGAGATGCTCTCCCTGTGTTGTGCAGGCTTCCTCCTGTCGTTGGGTAAATCAGTGTTTCTAGATTGTCTATAGTGAGTATGAGCATCCTGTGATCGACTGGCATCCCATCAAAGTTACACCGCTGCCTTGTGCCCTTTGTCACCTTATAGATAGAAAAACCTTTCCTAGTGGAAATAGTTAATAGTTAGGTTTTCTCTAAAATGCTACCTGTGAACACACTGCACAAATCAGAGACTCCAACAAAACTACCTACTGTAGGAAGCTGTTGTTTTCTCATAAACAAAAACAAACTCTTTCTCACAACCTTGAATGCCCCTGTCAATGTAGTGAAGGAAGGTGGAGAAAATGGCAGTCTGTTTTGGGCTTTAGGAGAATATCAAAGGCTTTCTACAGAAGAAACGAGGAAGGAAGAAAGGCTGTTTCTCTCAGCTGCTAGCCCGGTCGGAGCTGAGGGGAACTTCAGGACAACCCTGAAATTCCTGCTGATGGCCTTCTACTTCTTCACCTCCACACTCATCTGGCAGTTTGCTCCTTTCATCTCCTTCCACAGCACTCGACTCGCTCGCACCAGGCAGACTCGGCACCGTATTCTGAATATAGACTTTGACAGTGTATTTCATTTATCAGGGTACTGGATGCTTCATGGTGTAGCAAACCGGACAAGTAAAGACCAGCATGCAAACTGTTTTGTTTTGTGATGAGTGTCAGTGTTATGGCTGCTAATGACCCTAGGATGGGTTTCCATCACTGTTTGGTAAAATGTATTCATGTATAGGCTACGTGATACACGGTACATGATACACGGTACGCAATCTATAAGACTGAGTCTTTCCTGGCAGATGCAAACACACCTCACCTTCAGACTGTTGAGTTTCTGTGCAAGATCCTGGAGAAAGATTTTTACGTGACACTTGATGCAGAACTGGAGGCAAGACAGGGATATGAAACAAGAAAAACATGGAAAAAAAATGAGTGATAATGAAATATGATGCACATCTCAGCCACAGTGTGTCTAGGAGTTTCACACCGCCTGCCTGTCATTGTGTACAGCCTGGGTTATGCTGTCAGACTTCGAGACAGTTCACCACATTATTCACAGTGAGCAAAACCCATCTGCAAATTCAATATCGCAGCGGGAGACCCTGACAGGTCTTGCAAATATTGTTTTTCGCTTTTATGGAACTTTTTAAATACAAAACTCACTTGTGTAGATACTACTGGTGAAGTAAAAATATGATGTTAAAACCCAGGAAGGGAACAGGGAACTTTATTACCGAAATCCAGTTCTGCTGAAGCTCAGGCTTTCGAAAGTAATTCCGATGAGATCGTGATGCTGGTTGTCTTAGGCTCTGCGAGGGGATTTATTGCAGAGTTTGAGCAACAGAATCCCCCCCCCTACCCCCCACATGTCCCCAATGGAAAATGAGGGCTGTCACACCGCTGAGATCTCCTGTTAGCCACTGAAAGAGTTTCATAAAAGCAGTAAATCCTTTTGACAGTGACTAGATGGCGTGAGAGTGATAGCTGCAGTTGCCCACCTTCCCCCAGCCCATGCGTGTCCCGTCTGCCCCCTGTGATGCATCCTGCAATATAGCAGAGAGGCGCAAGTGAAATGCGCAGGCAGACTGCACTACAAATTTCCACCATTTGCCTGGAATGCTTTCTCATGTGCTCAGGTTCAAAGATAAACATCATAACTACCCCCTGCCCCCACCAAAAGGTCCCTGACTATAATATTTGGCAGGTGGACACTGATTGTGTGTGGCAGATTAAACTATGAATTTCAGTCTGTATTTAAATTGTATTTCAGTCTGTAAGTGGACCTGAATGTGCCTGTTTGTGTGAACCAAAAAAAATAAACCATAATTTCATTTGGATGTGCCAGTTAGCCACATCCCTTAGCCCTTAGCCACACCCATTATCCCTTAGCCACACCCCAGGTGACAAGCACATCCATTTACATCACCTGTGCCTTACTAACAGCTCTGTAAGATCAGCCCAGAAAACGTGCCCAGACCCTGGGCACATCTCAAACTCCTTCTCCACTCCATCTACGT
Organism: Paramormyrops kingsleyae; assembly: GCF_048594095.1. Lineage (NCBI taxonomy): Eukaryota > Metazoa > Chordata > Actinopteri > Osteoglossiformes > Mormyridae > Paramormyrops > Paramormyrops kingsleyae. The sequence continues at coordinate 3,510,061 of NC_132803.1, read as the reverse complement.
ACTTTAGTGATAGGTAGAGACAATAGGTTATGTAAAAAAAATAAGAAGAACAAAGGGGCAGATACAGAGAACTCAAACAGACACACCCACCACCCCATTTAAGAGACTCACACCCTGCTGGGTCCATAGTGGGATTTGGGCTTGGATTTATAGAGTTGGATTGTAACATTTGTAGCAGGTTTACATGCAGATGTGCAGGAGCTGGCAGACTCACCTGCATTTGAAACGCTGTAGTAACTATAAGAAAAACAACAACAATTTTTTTTTTTTAAATAAATGAACAGGCTCTTGCCAAAATCCCTCAGAATCTAGATGTGGGTAAACAGAGGGCTGCAGGTTATTTAAATCCACCAGTTCAGCTGCCCCATTGTGTTTGGTTTGCAGGAGGACGCAACATACAAACCCCACACAGTGCAGGGTGGGGAATTCAAACCAGAACCTTGGAGATAGGAGGCCATGTGCCGACTCCATATGCCTTCTGTAGATCTTTAGCAATATATGTTTATTACCCTGCAGATTCTGAGACAATAAAGTAGGAAGTTCCACCCCACTGCTTTTCCAGTACAATAGTAAAGCATATTATATTGTATTTTTCAAAATCTGGAAGTTGTAATGCAATTATTTTTCATAAGAGAATGTAAAATGTGTTACACAACAAACAATTTGTCTCCTTGAATTATTAATGGATACTTGTCAGCCTGGAATAAACATTTTCTTGTAAGAATATTAAATGGATTATACGAAGAATTAATCAGGCATATTTAGAAGGTTGCCATTAATTTAGTGAATTTTCAGTGATTTGCTGCTCAAAAACTCAAACATTCTAGCCCCTCCCATTCGTCAACCTCATATCCAAAACCATCAAGCTTGACAAAGAGACTATGACCTCATCAATACTCTCATGGCCCCATGGAACTACAGCAACTCAATATCCTTCTGCTGAATGCACTGCCTTCTAAACTATTGAAAGGCATTAACCTCAGAAATCATGCATCCATTTTCAAAAATCATTTGCCAAGATCGAAGTGAAATTCTGTGTATAGAGAGGGAACATTCAGCCTGTGGAGACTCAGTCCTGTGCTGTATTTCAGCTCGAGACCTGCAAGGTTCCCACGCTACTTGTTGGTCCTGACTGAGCACCTGATTTAGAGGAGGTGAAGATTGTCTTACTAGTGATCTATGCATGATATAGAAAGTACACCTCAAATTTGCTCGGTCCATCACAAACAGTATTACACACACTGCACAAAAATGGAATGAATAAGTCACAAAATATACTACATTGTTACTCTTCTGTACTCGTTTAGACCAGCAATAAAATTCCATCTGTTCATTTTCCTTAACCATTCATGCGATGTATAGCTGCAAGTCTGTCCCATGAAGCACAGCACACAAAGTAGAGTTCATCCTATATGGGATGTCGTCACAGGATGTACACTACAGACAATCTGGAGGTATTGTTTCAGCGTCTTTGGACCATGAGGGGCAAACCTGTAGGACACATGGGAAAACGTCCCTGCTCCAGACCCCTGACTCCGTGAGTTCACAGCACCTTCACTGAACCTCCGTACTTATGCTATATACAGATGTGTGCATTTAGCAGTACATTTACAGGGCAGCGATACAATGTGTAACCTTCTTTAAAAAACAGTCACTGTACCTGTCCAGGAATTTATTTACGTAAATAAACCAAGGCTCATTTAATTTACTTCTACTGTACTTTCATTAGGCTAATCTGAAAATTGATTTCTAGTGTTTTGTAGTAGTCCATTGATCCATCCATCCATCCATCCATCCATCCATCTTCCAATCACTAACCCTGGTCAGCGTCACAGGGGGCTGGAGAACACCATGGATAGGAGACCCCATCCCAAGCTTCATGCTGCAGCACTGATGGTCAGAGTTATACTGCAGCACCCATTCGTGATGCTCATACTTTTAAACTAAATTCGAATGGGAGTTTGACTGAGACTGAGCAACGAACCAAGGAAACAGAGGCTTTCATACTACAGCCCCTTTAATGTGTTCTCTGTGCAATTTGTGTGACTGTGTACACACTAATTAGGCTACTTAGGTATTTGTAGTTGCTACCTTGCTACCTTGTTTAATAATTGTACCAAAGGGAAGAAATTGTGGCAAAAATTAAACCCTGCGATCACACTGCAGCTCCTGTAGGGGGCAGTGTCTATCCATACAGAGCTGCCACTACCCACACGCACCATCTGCGCTACAATCTGGCTGTGATAGATGGGATCAGTTGGAAGGACTTAGTGGCAATAAAACATTTTAGCTAATCCACAGTTGGATTTAGAAAATAACACATTAAACGTCACACAGCGACAAGAAGACTGGAAGAGACAAAAAATGGTCTTTGTCAGCCAAGCACTGACACAGACTGAGGAAAGACCCGGGAAAAGTGGCTCAACTGAGTCAAAAAATAAGACTTCGTTTAGCTATTGTAATTCATCAAAAACAAGCGTTATGACAATACAATTATGGATTTACAATTTATAATGAGATTAAATGCAATAAACAAAATAATAAAAGCCAAACAAATGAATAAAACATGTTGTGGACAATTGTGTTTCAGCTACTTTGTGTTTCTGTACTAAATAGATCGGAGGGTGGCTGGGGGGGTGCGGCTCACTGGGTTAGGATGCTGAGGTGTGTGGCTCACTGGGATCGGATGCTGTAGGTGTGTGGCTCACTGGGTTAGGATGCTGGGGGGGGTGTGGCTCACTGGGTTAGGATGCTGTAGGTGTGTGGCTCACTGGGATCAGATGCTGAGGTGTGTGGCTCACTGGATTAGGATGCTGGGGAGGGTGTGGCTCACTGGGTTAGGATGCTGAGGTTTGTGGCTCACTGGGATCGGATGCTGGGGAGGGTGTGGCTCACTGGGTTAGGATGCTGAGGTGTGTGGCTCACTGGGTTCGGACGCTGGGGAGGGTGTGGCTCACTGGGTTAGGATGCTGAGGTGTGTGGCTCACTGCCTTAGGATGCTGGGGGTGTGTGGCTCACTGGGTTAGAATGCTGGGGGGGGTGTGGTGCCCGTGATCAGAAGGCTGTTGGTTCATATCACTGGCTGAATGATGTTATTGTTTGGGGCATTGACCCTTAACCCCAGTTGCTTCAGGGACATGGTCTGACCTCTGACCCTCACTTGTATAAAAGCATCTGCTAAATGCATTTAGTGTTTCAATGGTTGAACAGTTGATGTCACATAATCTCCTCTCCTCATTTTTTCCCGTTACCTTTTGCACCTTACGTTCTTGCTGCTCACACACGCGCACACACACACACACAGCTCAGGGGGGGTAAGTGGGTGGGCAGGGGTGCAGAGAGAGAAGCCAGCGATGGCAAATGGGGATGGAATGAGGAAAGGTCAGCGCAGAAGGTGGGGGGGGGGGGAGCTGGCAGTGGGACAAAGACAGAGTACAAGTAAGGGGGGGCGAGAAAGCTACAAAAAGTGAATTCTGATGTGGCTGGGGGTCAGGGTATACTCAGGCTGTACAGATGAAGTGGCAGGGCCTGCTCCTGCCGTATGTTTAAATCCACTGTGCCAGGACACGCCAGGGCCAGACGATGCATATTGATCTGTGTGACACACGTGTGACCCGCAACCGCGCCCCCCCCCCCCCCCCAACGCTCCCCCAGCATATGACACTCCACCGAAGGTTTATCCTTTCTTGCTAGATTTATTTAGTACTAAAAACAAATTATTATAACCAGAAATATAACCATTTACATAAATAGGATAATATGGATAATATTTTCATTAATGTATTAGAAAGATTCTGGAACTCCTTCTAGAAGTATTTTCAGCATAGCAAATATTTCAAATTCTGCAGCTCTTTGTTTTATTACTCATTTTCCATAAATATATGGAAATTTATAACATGAAGGTAAACTCCTTGACAATGGAAAAACATGCATATGATGCAAAAAATGAGGATTCAAGCCGCAAGCTACACTAGCTGCTCAATTTAATCCAGTGGCTCAGTGACAGGCTGGCCGGAAAAAACCTGACCATTGTGAGTTTGAAAGCCTCATTCCTCCTACAATTAGGCACCAGTGTGATTACTGGATGACTCCACCCAGTTTTAAAAGCTGATTTTGTTTTTCTATTCAAAAATAATTATTGTATCTGTTACACACCTGTGATGGGAATACCCAGTACATCTGCTTTCTGCGATTTGTCAGTTTGGGGATTCTCTAAAAGACTCAAGACAATGATAACTATGTGTATTAGAGACTCAGGACAATGATAACTATGTGTATTAGAGACTCAGGACAATGATAACTATGTATATTAGTGGTACTTTTCTCAATTGACACGGCTGACAATGTGGCATACAGGGATTTGCACCAGTGTCTTGAAGATTCAGATCTTCTAGTGACAGAATAATATGACCAATGGGCATAACCCATAATCCTGGCCGCTCCAGGGCTGCTGGATGGTCTCTGATCTCATGCTTTTCTCACTTTTTGACTTGGACAAAAGTGTCTACTAATTAGGTAAATGTAGAGGCACAGTATTCCTTGGGTTAGGTTCATTGCAAAGTGGACAGACAGTTAATTATTACTAATTAACTAATTATTAATTAATTATTAATAACAGAAGCATGTTATTCTGTGTTTCTAATGCAAACCGGCTGGGGCTCATCGTGCATGTCATTCACGACAGCTCACGACAGCTCACCCATGCTGAAGAATGCTCTTCAAAAGGACGTGTCTGTACCTGAAAATCCTCATTTACATATAATCTATTCTTCTATCAATTTTGGGACAAGTATTTGGTTGGCGCTGTGAGAAAAATTGCTTCTTTTTTTACCCCCGAATACTGATTTTTTTTTTTCTTTCGCATTCAACACTGTATTGTAAACAAAGCCAAGGAAAGAATGGAAAAAAGGAATGAAAAGTGTGCATGCAATCAAGACCAGACAGAGCAGCACAGGGCTTTGTAATTACAGTAATTAATGTTATTAGAGGAAAAAAGGACAGAGAACACAAAAGAGCAAAATATTTTAAAAAACATAATAAAAAATATTGATAATAGAAGAGTATTACCATCCTCAGGTTTCAGCCAGCAGGATGCGCAACTACCCCCCCCCCCCCCTTTCCAGCTGACCACACCCCATTTGTAATTTGTAGCTCCCCCCTTTGCTGAAGTCTCCTGCTCTTTCTCCAAGAAGAGCCAGAATAGGGTGTAACCGCCATAAAAGGGGCCAGAAGGATGCTTCCTCTCCACCCAAGGGGGGGGGGGAGTGGATGAAGACACCATTGGAGTTAAGACCCCCTCCAACCCCCCACACACCCTGGACTGGATAATTGAATGGAGGTAAGACACAGAATTACTTTTCACCTTTTCTGACTAAATAAGGATATACTACATTAGGTTTGCCTAAATATACCTAAAGACAGATCCCTCAGTGCATGGTATCAAATTTGTTTCCGAAATGGCTTGCTCTCCCTGCATCTGGCCTATTTTCCTGGCTGCCTGAGAAAGGTGCACCAGAATCCCAGCCAGGAGAAGTGATCATCATGAACACACCATGAATACACCATGAACACACCATGAACACACCATGAACACACCATGAACCACCCATCAGTCCAGACTGTCAAACTGAAATTCAGATCTTCCCCCCATTTTACATTTTTTTTCAATGTGAACCAAACTTCCAAATATAGATTTTTTTCAAAATGCACCTGATGGCCAATGCCCATGTTTTTCCATAAAAACAGGATCTTTTGATTACAGTCCTCATCATAAATGAACATGACGAGAGCATGAATTTGGGGACACTGCGAAAAAGGCTTTCCCTCCTTAGCAAGGTTATATGTCAGAAGTTAACAAAGCACTGTTTTGTGTGTGGGTTTCAGTGCGCTTGGATGCCGTTGTGTCTGAGCGCTCGGGGTGAATAGGCTGTAATTGTTTAGTCCTCGAAAATGTATATTATACTTGACGTAATCAGCCAGACCAGGTTCCATGGACGTCATGTTAATGGGAGACCATCAGGTAACCAACAGAGGCCAAAATAAGCAATATGTTTACTTCCTGTTCTTTGTGTGAAAAGGGACTGAAAACAGATGTAACAGATGACACACTGGGGTGAATACAGTGGCATATACTTTTGTTCGGAAAAGTTCACAGATCAAGTTATTACAATGTTTCAGTGTCATCCGTTTACCACGTCATTCTGGATTTTGATCACGGTCTTGTTCTCTTTTAGTGCTTGTGCAAAGCATACAAATATTAATCTGTTCATTTTATCTCCTACATCTCCAGTTATTTTGTCAAAGAGCTATTCCACGCTGCACTTCCAATAATAAATTTAACAGAAGAGTTAATCCTCAGCTCTGATTCATGGTGATAATCTCAGACACCTATTACGTGATTATGGTTGTGTATATCCATTAGTGTGATACGCAGGAAGAGCTCAGATGAATGCAGATAAACTCCCTCTTGAGTTGAAGGGGACGGATGGTGAATGGATGCGCAAAGACTCCTCAGCATCAACCACGACTGCAAAGAGAGAAGCCCGGGGTAAGAGTGCCAGGGCCAGCCACTTTTCAGCTAGCCCTGGAGCAGGTCTGGGGGTAAGAACCTTGCTCAAGGGCTCAACGATGATCTGATTGCTCACCATGTAAGAAAGACATTCCTGCTGTCCATCGCATGACCTTCTATGATGCAAAGTAAGAGGCTGGTAGGTGTAGAGGGAGGACGGCTTTAATGACACACAACCGATGTACTGATGTACTGATGTACTGAAGTACTGATGTACCGATGTACTGATGTACTGATGTACCCATGTACTGATGTACTGATGTACTGATGTACCCATGTACTGATGTACTGATGTACTGATGTACGCCTGCTCAGCTGTACCTCTCTTGGTCTAGTGGTCTAAATTGTTTATCGAATACAAGGGTTCGGTGAGTCTGCTGCCTAACCCAGAATGTACAGGGCATGAGGTAGGGGGGCACCCTGCATGCAATGTCCATTACAATATATAACATATGAGCAGGCTAAGGACATAGATTTGAATATGTAACGTTGATCCTTCTCAGTTCAGGGGTCTAGATCCAGCAAATGAGTTATATAGCATGAATTGCCCCAGTAAAAACACACGCACACACACACACACACACGCACACACACACACACATATTTACATACATACATACATACATATATATATATAGTATGGAAAATGTCCTTTGCATAAGTGCTCCCTTAGCATGTATGCTCCAGTCATATGGCAGACCATGTCCAGAAGCAGAATTTAGATGCTTAACCTCATTCATTCTCCCAGGACCTGCTCTGTCTGCAGGTCGGCTTCATTCGGCCAGCGGTCGCTGCCAGGACTGAGCTTGAGCTTCTCCCCGTCACTGACTTTCATAAACACACACACATAAATGTCATCCACGCTGTGACATTTATTCGCCTTTGATGTTTGCCTGCGTTGTGGAATCCAGGAGCCGTAATCGATCGCCTCTCTGACTGGCTGTGGGATTGCTTTCCTTTTTTCTTCCTCATGAAGGAGAGGTTTTCAGTTCCCCATGGAAAAGACTCACTTATACATCATCTTGTGATGCCATGTTTGATAAGACTTCACTACATTTAAGGATGGGTTCTCCGTCTTCCTAATGAGTACCTTTTTGGCTGGGAAGGTTCCTGTCTAAACTCCTTGATAATAGAGCATTTTCTTTGATCAGGTCAGAACCTGCTACCGCCCTTTGAACCTGTTATAAACAAGAGGTCGCCTCCTGTCTAGTTACTAGTATAAAATTAGTTTATACTGGTAACGCTGGTAGTGTTATATAGTTCTGCTTACCATCAGACCCAGTAAGTATGAACTTCACCGTGACAGTTCAGCTGCTGATATCAAGTGAACAGACAAGAAATTACGAACAAGCGTGCTTTAACTCAATGGTGTTAAACCCATCTTTGATGAAACTCACTGGTTATGAGTTAGGTAGCCACCTTTCTCACAGCAGTATCACATTCAAGCTGCCAAGATACATAAAGCTGTTGCTTTAAAGGAAATGCTCACCAGCAAATAACAGCATCTCATATCCTTTCATTTACCCAGAAGTAGCACCAAGCTCGGGTGAAATGTACCACAACAACGACCAGCACTTCCTCAGGGTGCCCCGGCCCCCACACTGAAATGCGTCAGCTCTTCTGCTGGGCTGTGGGGAAGGCTGCTGGTCCTGCTCCATGCCCCCCCCTCTCGCATCATGAATCTCGAAGATGAGAGGCAGACTGAGCTGTCAGCTGTTGAGTGATGCCCAGAGATTGGTGCTTTGCCTGCCCTCTGCTGGGCTCAGTGATTCTCTCCTCCACATCACATGACCTTTCTGCTAGCTCTCCATTGGCCAGGTGCTACTGGTATCAGCTTGATGGCTCTCTCCGGCACCCAATTCCATCATCCTCCCGTTGTTGTTGATAGCCCGTCAGGAACCCGGCATTTAATCATAAAGACCGAAACGTCTCTGCAGCAAATGCAGGTCATTTTCCTGTGAGATGACGAACAGTAGAAGTTTATTTCAGCGAGCGTGCAGCCACTCACCTACTCCCATCTCCAAAGGAAGAGAATTCAATCTTCCCCCACAAAAAAGTAATAAAATTTTTGCTGACCATTAGTTAGTTTTTCTGAATCCTTTTCCCTGTGGGCCCACGCAAGAGGCTGTGGTTGTAACAGATCGAGGCTCCAACTTTCAATGCTTGAAAAACACCCACAACATTTGTGAATCGGTGTGAGACTGAATGACAAGCAGACATATTTTTATTTTCATGAAAATCACTATTTCATGTCTGCCTTCATAGCTCATTCGACGCAAGGAATATATTTCTATTATTGTTTCTGTCTGGCCTGCCACTACTGAGACATGACATGAGACATGATTTGCAGAGTGAATGGTTGCATAAACTTGGAGATCTATAACTAAGAGTTAAACACACCAACCCCATCGACTGTAATCGAAGGATCCAGGAATGAGCTGGATGGCATTAGAAAGGCAAGATTCAATGTCCCTGCCGCTCACTTTGCATGCAGTAATCCTGAGAGGAGGAGTTCTTTAAATTCTTTTGTAGCAGAGTGGAGGGAGAGGCCCTGACGGAGGTCAGGGCCACCTGTAAGGCTAGCGTGAAACAAATGACTAGAACGGGCTTCACCCTCCAGGTCTCATCAGCACCAGGCCATGTGACGGGCAGCGTGACTGCCTGTCGATGTGTGTCGGTTTGTGGGGGGGGGATTTCTGCAAATGAACTCCTGGAAGGACGATCCCCAGCACCAATGGGGGGTGCCCACACAAGCAGAAGATGATTAATGTCCGTGTTCCTCGCTCTGATGAAGTTCAGGTAACTTTCCTGGGTCAGGAAGAGCTCAGATTCTTGAGGGGGGGGGGGGGGGGAGAAACCTGGCAGAGAAATTAATTTGTTCCTGTGGATGGCCCAAAAGGAGGAGCACAAATCCGTTTGAAGATGGATCATATTTTATTCATTTCATTCACCTTTTGGCTATAAAGTGCAGCTAAATTAAACTTAGCACGTCACTCAAACTACTCAGACAAAGAATAGGGGGGGTGGAAAATCCGAATTATCTTAACTTTATACTAAGGGTCCGAAATATACATGCATTGTGGGAGAATAGGTGTCTCTGAGGAGGACTGGCAGTCGATCTAGGGCATCCCCTGCCTTGTGGCCTGTGATTTTTGGGGTGCCCTCCATTCACTGCAGCTATATTCAATGTTAATGTTAGAGTTCACGATTCATTTGAACTGTGTTCTCAAGAAAGACCTGTGTGTGAGATGGGTAGAAGCTCACAGGCTCCTCAAACGCTGATCTGAACCACTGCTCCCTGAAATGTTCAGAGATGAGCCACTGAGCAGCCTGGCTTTCACACCAACAGAGATGCCACATCGCTTCGGACATTAGCATCTGCTAAATAAAATACACGTCAGGTCAGGGTGGGTGCCCGTCCAACCCTCTTTTATGTGTCTTGTTCCCATTTGGCCAGCAGGTGTCACTGGTCATCCTGCTCCCCCCTCTCTGTCTTGTAGCCCTTCAGTCCTGCTGTGTTTCCCTGTTACCCGGGCAGTCGTATAGCTTAGTGGGTTGAGCATGCGGCTCAGAGGCCTAACTCCCCTGCTCACCTGTTATTTATATTTTATTAGTTTTCTGTTTCCTTAGTGTTTGTTCTTGTTTATCTTTGTGTCCCTGTTTAAGGATTAACCTGCTCATGCCTTGTTCAGTTTTGTTCTGTTTAGACATATGTTCTTAGTCTTCCCTAATATTATTAAGCCTTGGTATTTGTTAAGGTTTCCTAGCTTCTGTTCTTGTTAATTGTGAGTTACTCCACCTGTTGCTTGTTGTCCCGTCCCTTTTCTGATTGGTTGCTTTTGTTATGTTCCACACCTGTTCCTTCTTAGCCCTGGTATCTGTGTAGATTTAAGTGCATGCCCTCATTCTGTTCTTTAGTCTGCCATTGAAGATGTTCCTGCATGTTTGTAGTTGTGCCTGCTTGTTTGGTGTTGTTGTGGTTATAGCTCCAAGCTTTACTCTGTCTCTTAGTGTCTTACTTTGTGCTTACATTTTAGATAGTTCCTGTTTTCCCTGTTTGTATTTGACCCCTTGTGGTCCCTTTATTTTATGGTTTCCCCTTTATGTTCTGTTTTGTTAATAAAATCCTGTGTTTGCTGTAAGCCGCTCTCTGGATTGTCCCACTTTTTTCTGTCTGCGCCACGCCCCACCATAACAATACATGTAAATATAACGTTAACCTTTTGTTAATTTTCTAATAGCTAAGGACAAAGCAAAGCAAAGAACGCAGCTGTGAATCATGGCAATTCTGGCCATATGTTATTAAGTTACTGCTTCACCGCATGTATTTTGCCGGTAGCTAAAATTTAAACTGGACTCTGGATTTGGAAAAGCGGCGAACCGAGACCGTTCTTTCTCTGCACCACAGAAGCCGGTAATCCTCTGGTTCGGAGTGGAGAATCTCAACGCTTCCCTTCCCTTCTAAATCCTGCTGCAGGGAACCTGCAGCATCCCCCACTGTCCCAGCACCACTACGCCACCTGAGCAGACGTCTCTGTGATATTGGGTTCTTTCTTTTTTGGATGAAATGCTTATAGCAAAATGTTGCCCAGGAGGTGAAAAGAAGGAGCTGCAGACAGTGGAGACAATAATATATAACCAAAAGCACCAAAACGTAATCGATGGGTGAAATGAGAGTGTTGTACACTGCTGCTTCAGTTTTACACCGTCTTGTTTTCTCTCCCTGGTTACCGAGTTCGTTTTTGCGTGGGGGGTGTGCGTCTGTATGTGTGTGTGGGAGGGAGGAGCTATAACACTGGGCGAAATCCCAAGGGGGACAAAAGGTAAAGGAAATTAGTCATCGAACATAACAGCTAATGCAATTTTCACCCCCCTACCAAAGAGCTGGAGCACTGATGCACTCAGGCTCAGAGTGAAAAAACACGCGGCTTTAGCCCTGTCACTCTGGGTGTCAGGCTCCTCCTCTCTGCTCCTTTGTGTCACTTTGTACTCATACTTTTCTCAGTTCCATTACTCCAATGGATTTGTAGCTGGGGGGTAACCAGACATGTGCTTTTAATGGCAGCCCACCCTGGACCCTTTGTAGAAGACTTACTTTAATTACTGGCTTATTAACACCTAAACCATCTATGAATGCTATCATTTATTAAACAAACAATAACTAAATATCCTATAAGAACTCCATAAATCTTCTGGTTATGTCAATGTCCTGGCTGTTCATATGAGTGCTAAGGTGGGTCTACCTGAATGCCTCTGTATGACTTTTGCTACATAAATAAAGCAGATTCTATATATGTCTGCGGCAACCAGAGGTTCCAGAGTAAAAGGAACAATTCCGGTGAAGTTGGGTTATGGAAGATTGGTTCCCCTAGCCAAATTCATGCTTCATATTCCACGTATTGTTATTCTGTTCTCTATATACAATTCTGTATCTGAAATGGGGGAATATAGAATGAGGTTGTAATAAACAACAGTAATAAATGACCCAATATGCATTGCAGCAAGAGCAAAGCACGACAGGCCAACATCTCCGCCGCTCTTTCATTCTTTCCTAATTAAAATTCTCACAGACAAGCACAATGAGCAGTGCGAAAACAGAGCTCTGCCTTGAAATTCTTTGAGGGTACATTTTGCCTCATTCGGAGTTTTATTGATGTATTTACTGAGAGGGGAGTATTTCTCAGATACTCTGACGACATGAAACATCGGAAAGGCGTGAGCTGCCTTCCACGAGGACGCCCTTCTCTGCCTGCATTATACATGGCTAAACCTTAATCTAATTCCATGGGGACAGTTTTTTGCCTCCCCAGGATTTCGTATTAATAAGGCTGATTTATTGGCCTGTTGGGGATATGCAGATTCGAATCACAGGTCCACGGCTGTTCCATTTATGTCCGCCACAGCCGCCCAGTGAAAACATGGGTGCGTTTTGGCTTCCTGGCTGCGCAAATCCGCTACACAGAAAAAGCATGTTGAAACATTAACATATACCCATCATAATATACCTCTCAATAGTGGACTTCTGTTAAAAGTACTTATAACAATTGCATCTTACTTTTTTGTTGTCGAGGGGTGTTTTGTTTGGCTCAGTGAGTGGTACTGAATTGTGGGGTCAGTTTCCAGCCCAGTGTGTGTGGATTCCTCCTGTTAATGTGTCTTCTCCTGGTTTTCCAGTTTCCTCCCCCAGGCCAAAAACATTCAGTCTAGGTCAGTAGGCGTCTCAGAAGTGTGACTAGTGATGGTCTGGCTTCACACCCAGGAAGGTCCCCTGCCTTGTGCCCTGTGATTCCAGAGACAGGCTACAGGTTCTTTTTGGCATCACAACAGTTATGGATGTTCATCTGACTGATCCAAACTTCTTAGCTGAATAGAAAATACAACGGCTCCGTGTCATCTGCGCTTCATTTCATTTGGGTCCATGTTGTGACGTGTCCTAACAAAGCTATGTGTGTTTTATATAAATCTCTACTGTTTTTAGGGAGGAATAAGCTATTCTCATCAAGAAGCATGTATTTAATGGAAAAATAATTCAAATATATGTAAATCAGTACTGCTTTCATTGGAAACAGAAGCAAGAGAATTGATTTCCAAGGGGTCTTCTGACTCACATTGCAGACCTGTTCCCTGGCAAACGTCAAGTAACCAGTCCCTTATCACAAGTATATGTCACATGGTGGAAACTGTCAAACAGACCATTATATCAAAGTTCTCTTTATATGGTATGTAAATCGTTTGTTTTTTCCAAAATTGGAAATATCAAGAGGTTTGGCTGATACGCTTTTATGCAAGCATTTTTCTGTGATTTGTGTGGAGGGCTTTTGGAGTGGCAGCAAACAGCAATTAGGACTTATGTAAACACAAGGAGAACTGGAGAGAATGAAGCACTGGGACAGGAACGTAACCCTCAGTCAACTCCTAGAGGAGGCTCACAGGGAAGGTGCTTGGTCCTTCGCATGGAGAACTTAACAGAAGAGGAGACCTTTGAGTCCGAGAAGTGAGTCATTAGGCCACACGTGCTCCTTGGTGTCTCCATAGTGAGGAACCCACCATTCAGATGCTGCTCTTTTCTTTGTCCTCTTTATGAAAGCAAGTAGAGCAGGACACAGTCAGCCAGAAGGTCCATGGGTAGGTCTGTGTGTCTCCCGACAGGGGGTGGGGGTGTTCTACAATGCGCCTGGATGCTGAAGAGACCTCACGGCCTTGTGAGAGCTGCTTATTACGACGCTGGCTTACACAACAAGCTCTCAACCCCGGGGCAGACTGTGGGGGGCGTGGGAGGAGGTGGATAGGCTCTTTGGAAGATCCCGCCAGTTAAAATAGCATGTTGTACACGAGTTCCTCATCACCTACACACACACGCACATATACAATCTCAACCCAAAATGGTTATGTGTTATCCCCCTTGTGAAGTAACAATAAAGGTTTTGCTGTTAGAACAGCTCTCAGAAAGAGTTTTTAGTTTTTATGCATATATAGCAGAGCTGAATATGTCTATGAGTCCACTACAACAATGGGCCGACCTTCTGTAGTCAAGAGCAGACTTTGAATAGTTCTCTATTTTTATGCTTATGCACCAGAAACGAATGACCGTCTAATAGTCCAGCACAATAACATGATGTCCTCCAAGAGTTAAGACCTGATTTTGAATAGTTCCCTTAGGCTGCAACATTCTGAGCTAATTGTATTATTTCTGTGTTCCTCAAGTGAGAACATCAATCCCACCCTCAGCTCAGTTCTTAGTTTTGTTCAGGCATATGTTTTGTACTTGTTTTGGTGATTTTTTTTGGTTACTTTTCTTTATGAATTTGCTCCCCTGTGTTATAACGAACTGGACTGTGTTTGTGTGACACAGCGGCACATTAGCCTGTCAGTGTTCAGACAGTGAGACTTACATTGGCTGCAGAACCACATCCTGCAAAAAGCCAACTCAAGGCTGAAAGGGTCTGGTAAGGGTTCAGTGGTAGTAGCCCTTTCTATCCCCCTACACTAAGGGTTCAGTGGTAGTAGCCCTTTCTATCCCCCTACACTAAGGGTTCAGTGGTAGTAGCCCTTTCTATCCCCCTACACTAAGGGTTCAGTGGTAGTAGCCCTTTCTATCCCCCCACACCACACGCTTCAGAAGCTGCAGACTGATGGAAACGCTCCCATGTGGCAAGTGATTAATGTGAGAACTGGAAAGTCGTTTAACCAGAACACTCCCCGACACCCCAGGAAACCTTTCCAAGCTTAATTAATGGTTAAAGTGACACGATCAGTCTTCTGGGAGGGGCTAGTAAAGTCCATGGAGGAAGCTGTCTGCGATTACATCACCATGTATCCAAACAGCAAAGGAAAAAGACCTTCAAATGCTAATCATCTACAAAGTCGACTCACAGTTGCATCATGCCCCCCCTTCTCAAAAAACTTTTCTAATTAGACAAGTCAGTTTCTTCTGCTGAAATTGCATGTTCCCAGATTGACACTATAAAGCCAAACCATTGAATGTGAAAATTATGCATTAAAAAAGCATTTCATATATAATCTTATTGTAAGTTTTACTCTGAACGCTGCTTTATAAATGTATATTTGATTAAGTTGAGAATGGGCATTGCACACAAATTAAAGAAGAAGAACTTATATCCTCTCTCTATAATGAGGTGGAACCCACACAGTGATGGTAATGAATGCCTTTACAACAACACAATGGGCATCGGGCCTGGATTCTGATATTAACTTCTCCCATCTGCTCTGCTGCTCGGAATGAGATTCTTAAAACTCGTGTTATTTCTGCTCCATTGATACAGAGAGGCGTGTCTTTGCTAAAAATGCAATAGCTTTTGATCTATTTAAAATTCAGTTGTGTTGATCGACTGCTGGTCAGAATGCATTGTTCTGAAGGTTTATTATGATACCCAGTGAAGAAGAACTTTTAAAAAAATATTATTTCTTTTTTAAGTATTTACTTGCAATAAGATTGGGCCTGAAATCGGGTGCGGGCATTGACTGATGTGAATAAGTCTGCGAATAAGCCAGTTTCTGCCTGCATGTGTGTGGCGTTTGAATAGTCTCTTTGTACGGTGTAGACCTCCTTTGGGTTCAGCTGTAGACTCCTACAGCTTTGAAAAATGCCATCTGTAAATTGCCCATACTGTGTGTGTGTGTGTGTGTGTGTGTGTCCCAAGGTGGGCTTACATCCTGCTCAGGGTGCCCCCTGTCCTGTGCTCTCTGGGATAAGGACCAGGCTCACCTTGACTCCCTACTGGATAAGCAGTTATGGAATATGAATAAATGAACCGACGTCTAGCATATCAAATCATTCATGAATTCATGAATTTGCCCCAACTAGGGTTGAAAGTAAGGGCAGGTAAGCAATATTTTAGATATTCTTGCACACAAAAAATCCACAGAAGCCTCAAAAATGTTATGCAATGATCTAGAGATTGATTCTCACGTATCGACCAGCTGATGCAAACGTTTCATAACCATACTGATTATGCCGCATGCCTCTTTGTAGAGATATAAGAGAATGAACCTCACATCGCTCAAGGTGAGCCCAGCTATTCACATTATAGGCAGTTTTCCCCTATGGGTGCCCTTATGAGCATAGCAATATAATTACAATGGCCTGCCACATTGTTCACATTTTAATCAAGATTCTGATTATGCATTTTTATTAATGACTTTGATTAAAATTAAAGCATCTTATGTATTATGCAACCACATTAAGCCTCATTTTGAAAATGTTTGATGTTTTTTTCTGACACTGTTTGCAGTGAGTTGTTGACCAGTGGACTGAAGAGAGCACTGGACCGATTAGGGAATAGGGGAGGGGGGGGGGAACCCTAGTCCCTGCACTCATGGATGCGCTGATCTCAAATTCTATTTGTTTATTTTTTTCCCAACAAAACACACAGATCAAATGCCCACTCCAAACCATTTACATGCCAGTTTTGGTTTAATGTATAACATCTTAAACTTGGCCAACTGATGATGCCCCCATGCCCCCCATCAGGAAACTTTACTGGCAGCTCTCCTACCCCCACCTTGATTGGTAAGATTTACCACTGGTACTCCGCACTTTGATTTGCATATTTTTGCTGTTCCAACATTGTTAACTCACTCTCATTTCTCTTCTGGCTCATTCGACCCACTTAGCGGGCCCCTACCCATGTCAGCCTCGGGGCCCCAGAGAGCTCAGTCCACCCCTGGAGTCAGCCAGTGTCCCTAGAGCCGTTGGGGTTAAGGGTCTTTCCCAGCGGTGGTGGTTTTGATTTGCATTTTAAACTAAACTCCTGCAGAAATGCAACTTAAATCACCTCAACAACTTCAGAACAATGCTGAAGTGGTCTCCCACCCAATTAAGAGTTTTATCTTGCAAAGTCAACACATCAAAGCCAGATTCAGAGTCATGGGAGCTCTTTGCTGAGGCCCCAATGCCTTTTGTCAAGAACTCCAGGTTAGGCTATAATTAATACACAAGTAGAATGTTAAAGAGCTCAGCCACACATTGAAAAGAGGGAACATAGTGAGTGCGGTGGGCTCGGGAATTCACACACTGTGTTTCTACCCAACAGACACATCGTGCAGTCCCTTATCACGCATACTTTCATGGTTAGGTCCTATGGTTCACTTTGGTTATGTATGGGACTCATTTTTGGGGGTAATACTTAGGTAAAAGTCTAAGAGGCTGAGGCCCAGTGCCACCAAAAGGTAGATAGAAGAATCCGGAAAGCCAATCACATCTCAAAACACACTTGCTTCGAATGTGCTGTGTGTTTAGTTGGCCTGTCATATGCATGGTACAAATATGTTAAAATGAGTGTTTATTTATAGGTTAATTTAGTTTGTAGAACTATTCCCCTACTGGTTTTAAGTTTCATCTTATGTTCTGGACTTTGCAGCCACTCCCATGTTCAGAATAACTTGTTGCCAGAGAGTTTACCTTTGCAGTAATAATGGAAAGAAGGGTTACTTTGGTGTATGAAACAGCCTATGGTCAGGATGGGAAATGGAAGGATGTGTTCCTTGAGTTAATGAGGATCAGGTGAGCAGAGAAAAAACAGCATACGGAAAGGTCACATGACAGGAAGCCTGTCAGAGAACAGCGCTGCAAAGTCACATGACAGGAACCCAGCACACTGCAAAGTCACATGACAGGAAGCCAGCACACTGCAAAGTCACATGACAGGAACCCAGCACACTGCAAAGTCACATGACAGGAAGCCAGCACACTGCAAAGTCACATGACAGGACCCCTGTCAGAGAACAGCACCACAAAGTTACATGACACTTAACCTGGTATCATTCATGAAAAAACATTCAGCGTGCTGCAGAGAGGAGTTTTTTTGGGAGCTTGGCGGATGCCACCAGAGCACCGATGTCTGTAATTCTGAGGTGGGGCATGTGCCTTGTTTCAGGTGTAGTTTTGTTTATTTCAGTTCTCCATGTGTCGCTGCTATCTGAATTTATTTATTTGTGTTAAAGCTATTAAGTAAATTGTTTATTTGGCTTCTGTTGGTCTTAGTTTCAGCCTGTTTCCTCAAATATACCACAGAGTTATAACACGCAATGCACTAAGCATTATCTTAATTGTTCTAATTGTATTCATTTAGCAGACACCTGAACCCCAGTTTATGTAACTGAACATTTACTGAGTATGCTAAAATATTAGTACCCCATTAGCAAATTGACTTGCAGTCCCTCTGACGTATACTATTTACATAATTATCGCTTGCTTCTGTGATTCCCTTGCCATAGGGTTCAGGAACGGCAGTTCGGGTCTCTCCAAGAACTCGTGCTCACACACCTCCTGCCGTAACACGGCAGGCCCGAAAGCCTTTTTAACGAAATCCTATTTCCTACATAGCACCTAATGCAAAGTTCATTACAACACAATGGAGCTACATATTTATCTTTCTCTTCAGAAAAATAAACACCACCTTTCCCGTCATGATTACATTTAGCCAAAGGAAAAGGGCTGATTTATTTAATATATATCAGAGCATGAACCGATGAAAGCCCACATAAGACCTGAATCTCCAACTTAAATCTAGTTTCTGCTCTGACACTCTCACCCAAAGTATCATGCAATTTTTACAACTGGATATTCAACCAGTGCAGCTCATGTATTTTGCTTTAGGATGTTACAACTATGTCTCTTACGGGATTTGAGCCAGCAAACCGCTGGGTAACACGTCCGTGTCCTTTACCAGAGGCTATTTATAAACCATTCTGTAGTCTCCTCCCCATGCAAGCTGTGATTTCTCTCCTTTTATTCATGAACCCCAGCTCTCCCATCCTTTCAGTCTTGCTCTCTCTCCATTGTTCCTCCCAGCTTCAGTTTTTGATGTGACCGCTCCCCCTCCTGTGTCTCATTACCGACCCCCAGCACACCCTGATCCCCCCCGCCCTCCACGCACAACTCGCCATTTCTGTTCTTAAGAACATAAGAACATAAGAACATAAGAACTATACAAACGAGAGGAGGCCATTCGGCCCATCGAGCTCGCTTGGGGAGAACTTAACTAATAGCTCAGAGTTGTTAAAATCTTATCTAGCTCTGATTTAAAGGAACCCAAGGATTCAGCTTGCACTACGTTATCAGGAAGACTATTCCATACTCTGACTACACGCTGTGTAAAGAAGTGCTTCCTTAAATCCAGTTTGAAATGTTCTCCCGCTAATTTCCACCGGGAGAACATTTCAAACTGGATTCTTGTTTGTTCCGCATCAGAGGTGCAAAAACAATGCCCCTGGATGAGAATTTAATTAAGGGTGGAAAAGTAAGCATTAAAAAAAGTTGGGATAAGATCACCTGAAAGTTCCAGAGGCGCAATAAAAATGAGCGATTTTTAACCGCCCCCCCCCCCCCCCCCCACAAGCGCATGTAATTTGCAATTCAGACACCCTTAAGTACTTTACCTTGAAAAATGCTACCAAATGCTGTCATCAGCCTGGCCGCAGTGGAAGCGGCGTCAATCTGCAAAGCTGCGATAGAGGGAGGAGGCCAGCTGGAAGGACGCAGCGTGTGTGACGACGGGACCACGGACGCCGCATGACATCCATCCCCGGGGAGCAGCTGGCAGCCGCCTGCGCTGGGCGCCGTCTTCAGGGGGCCGCCTTAATTCTCTCCCTCATTGATATATGTAGGGGAGGCGGCAGATTTGGGAGAGATGCTGATCTTGCATTTCTTGCGTGTTTCACACAGGAATGTTTATGACGGGACTGGCTGATATATACAGCATGTCTACATTAAGCATCTTCCAACCGCTTAGGATCAAGGGGAGTAGCGTAAGGCCTGGATAAGATGTCAGTCTGTGACATACACTCACACACACACAGAGACACACACACACAGAGACACACACACACGCGCGCTTTGGCTGATTCAGAGATGCTGATGAGCCTACCTGAGAGAGAACATGCAAACACTGCGTACACAAAGTGGGGATGAGACTCGAATCCCCAGCCGAGGGTGGGGGAGGCCGGAGTAGGATTGTTACTATTAATGAAAAAGGAAAAGTAAAACTATAAGAGAACAGTTTTGCAATTTGAAATAAGATACAAAAAAATGAAAAACTACGAGTAAATGAAAACTGTACATGTTATTTCAGAAACAAACTGAAATAAAATACAAACAAATGTCAAGTACTTTTCATGACAGATCTTACTACTATTTAGTTGTAGTAATTTGTTTATCTTTAAATACCATTAATGATACCTTAACTGCAGCTTTTATATAAAAGGGTTACAGTAGAGTGAAAAGGCACTATTAATGTGTGCTTCATGGGATTTGAACCTCTGAGGTTTGTGTTGTTAGTGTAACACTCTGTTGAATTACAGGAGAGTTGATGATGCAAAAGTAAATTGTGCTTTAGTTTAACGTGCTCACAAAGTCAAGCTTGCAGTTGTGCATTCAGAAAATAAGAGACAAATCGCATCCCATATTGCTTGAAAATGGGACACAGCATTTTCTTTTTCAATACGTGGTGATCGAGCATTACAGCCCCTCACCTGCATCCGTGACTTCTACCTCTGTGGCCCTAACCAACCACGGATCAGAAATATGGGGAAAAAAAATAAAAAATCCAAAAAGTTGCAAAAAGCAAAACTTGAATTTGCAGTGCACCTAACACTATACTGTAATACACCCAAATTAAATGTGCAGGCATGCTGTGCTATAGCCTCCCGGCATTTCACAGATCCTCAGTCTCGCTCCGGCACTCGTCGGTTGAGTTTGTTTGCCTCACATCTCATTCGTTTGCCACTTGTTTTGTCGGCACCCTTTGATTCTGTGGAAAAAAATGGCTCCTATAAAACAATTAAGCGGTCCAAGCAATCCCTCAAAGGCTAAGAGGGATCTCTCAACGAAAAAATTAAAATCTTAGATCTTTTGAAAAGTGGCATGTCGCTCGCTGAAGTGGGCCATAAGGTCGATAATCGAGCATTCTCATAATACAGCAAAACGAAGCAGAAATTCGTTCTGTCCCTACAACAGCAAAAATGGTCTCTCTGGATTGTGATAAAGTTGCCAAGATGGAGAAAACATTAAGTGTGTGACTAGCAAATGTCACAAAAGCATATCCCTGTCGATGGCAAAATTATTTGTGAAAAAGCCATTAGCCTCTATGAGCAGTACTGTGTGGGGACTGAGGAAAGCGGAAGGAAGTCCTAGACTAGCGGGGACGACTGGTGAGCTATGCAAAGCACTACAACCTCAAGAACTTAAAGGTCAAGGGAGAATCTGCATTGGCTGCACAAACACAATCCACACATTGATGTTTTGTTTCAGTTTTACGTGCAGTTGTCACTTTTGATTTGCTTTCACTTGCAGTGATTGTCAGGGGAGTCTGGTCCTTCGGTTCCCGTTGTGGTCTCTTACAATGAAAAGCTAACACTCACGACTAATTACGAGACTAAGTACAACCCGTTTGGACCATGCACCTGGCACTGCGGCTATTTTTCCTCCAGTAAACTAGCAAAATTGGGTTGCCCACACCCTAAGGAAACTTTCGTTTTGCGCTACCGGGATCTGGGAGAGAACAAAAACGTGAGCTGACTGTGAGTCCCATAGGGTTAGGCTGGGAAACAATGCCGTAGATCCTCCAGGAAAATGACTTCGACAAATCTAACGCATAATAGGTAATTAGGAATGTTGGCCGTTTATTTATCTTTTCCCAGTTCGCTTGTCCCAGTGACTCGTGCTGTTGGTTACGGCTCGCTGGGGTACGTTTACACTCCAAAGCCGATACATGTAAATTTAACATGGGCTTCGGGCCAGCACTAGAGCGCCCTCTGGCTGCAGGAGAGTCAGCATACTAAGCCGGCATCTAATACAGTATCCCCATAAGCAGGGGAGCATGGCCCAGCAGAGACGACGGACAGTTTTGGCTACATTCCCACCCGGCTGATCTTTTAGCACTTTTAGCACACGGCTGACTTTCAGTCCCCTCTACTCTCTCTGTCTAACACCTCACAATCCCCATGATTCTCCTCCAGCAGTTGGTCCCAGAGTCTTTCCCTGGCTGGGTTGGCTGCTCCTTCAAACTGCCATTAATGGACCGTGGTAGTCGGCTGCAATGGCTGCCAGCCTCTCGCTCCTGAACAACTGGACCAGTGCCCAAAAAGAATGATCCTAGCAGCTTTGTTAAACAGACACATAAAAAAGTTAAATTAGAAATTAGACCACTGCTCTAAGATTAATCGCACTAGAAGCAGTCAAACTTGAAAGACTAAATAATATTTACACACTGTTTTTGAAACTATTCCTCAGATTCGTTTTCTTAATACCATATGATGAGCAAGTAGTAATCTTTTTCAAATGATTTGTTTCTAATTTTTATAATTGCCATAGATTAATTGAAGTCTTCCAATTTAAATGAGTACTTCTGAATTGTAGTGTAGCATTGTTCCACTAAAAAAGCAAAGCAGGATTGAGTTTAGTGTACTTTGAAAGCTTAGCCGTGTCAAATAGCGATTCCTTGGCTGTAGTTATTCCTGCTGGGTCTTCCTGGAGATTATCTGAAGGCTGTAGGTCAGTGGTCACCAACCTTGCTCCTAGAGATCTACCACCCCAGAGAATTCAGGTGCAGCCCTAATATAACAAACCTGATACAGATACTCAGGCCCTTCAGTAATATCTCAGTATTAGAGTCAGCTATATTGAAGCTATGCTGGCTATAATACTGAGATGCTACTGAAAGGCCTGATTATCTGTATCAGGTGTGTTAAATTAGGGCTGTAGCTAAGCTCTGCAGAGTAATAGATCTCTAGGAGCAGGGTTGGTGACCACTGGTCTAGGTGGAGGGGGGGGGGCAGGGAAATAGGGTCATTAAATGCCAAGAGGAGAAGGGATAAAACAGCTATTGCAGGAGCTATTTGGCATCTGCAAGTCGGGAGCACTTTACCTGAGGGCAAAAAAATACACTATTGTACTCGTAATTAATCATGAACTAACTTACCACAAAATACATTTGTACTAGTAACTGAGTTACTAAGGAACCGTATTGTAAAGTGTTACCACAGTATATGGTAACACTGGTTACCACAGTATATGGTAACACTGGTTACCATATACTGGTGCCCTCCCCCAAATAAAGAATTACCTTGCAAATCCTATTAGCTGCATGCTAAACTATGTCCCTACCAAGCAGGGACGGATTATGGACCGGGCCAGCGGGGCCGCTGCCCAGGGGCCCTTGGGGTGCAGGGGGCCCGTGGGGCCCCTAGCCCAAAACAATTTGCAACGCTTATCAACAATGTATTTTCATTTGTCTATTTTAGAGGGCCTACATTCTTTGATCCTCTGCCTACAAGGGCCCCTGACCCGGTGCTTTCAGGGGGCCCCCGGCCCTGCTATAGGAACTTTAAAGGGAAATGGGTGCATGGGAGCCTACTTTTAGAAGGCCCTCTTAGGCCCTCCTATTATGGTCCTGGCTTCTGGCTACCAGGGGGTCCTAGGGAGGATGGGGGCTTTGGGGGCTTTTAGAGGGCCCTCTGATTATGAGGGCCCTACTAGGAGGCCCTAGGGAGGAGGGTGTAATTGTCTTCTTTGGGAAAGCTGCAAAGCAACAATTGCAGATTATAACAGGTACATGGCATTTTGGTTCACTTTTATAGACATTTCCATTTCTATTTCGAACTAGCACATTCTGGATTATTCAAGCAAATAATGTTTGTTATGGTACGATCTGGTTGTGCTACGTTGCTACCTGTCTCTATAAACAGAGATGGGTAACCTGGTGCTAACATTAACGTGAGGTGATGGCATTAGGCTGTACTGATTATAATTTGAGATCCAACTTACTGTATCAACTTAAGCCACCTTCTTTTCACTTTTTCCGAGGTAAAAAGCGGCAAAAGATAGTTTTGTCAACATCATTCTGCTTTTACAACACGGTACGCCGCACTAGTTTGGACCCACAAGTGGCATGATGATCCCAGACAATGCTGGCGTTTTTTTTGTTTGTTTTGTTTTTGATGGGGGGGGGGGGGGGGCTCGCGAACATTTTGCCCAGGGGGCCACACAACCCATAATCCGTCCCTGTACCAACTTGGTATGAATATCTCTGACATCACTTCTGGTA
Source organism: Paramormyrops kingsleyae (assembly GCF_048594095.1). Lineage (NCBI taxonomy): Eukaryota > Metazoa > Chordata > Actinopteri > Osteoglossiformes > Mormyridae > Paramormyrops > Paramormyrops kingsleyae. The sequence goes on along the minus strand of NC_132803.1, from coordinate 3,485,929 downwards.
CAAGAAATGTACGTAATTTGGGGGGGGCGGCCTCCCCCTGGTCCTGCGGCTAATGCTCACACTCCAAACTCTCCTTCCATCACCTCCCAGAAAAACCCCCATACTGCCTTCGTTTACTTCCGTCACTGTACGATAGCAGCTGTTCTGACCATCAGTCCATTATCTCTTCAGTTACCCAGGGTGCTGTGCGGCTCAGAGATATCCATGGCCTTCATTTCTTCTGCATGAGCAGGAATTTTCCTCGGGATCATTAAATAAAACATCCAAGATCATTATAACAATACTAATCTTGCTGATGACTATAATGAGAAAAAGACCTAATTATAAGCCTGATTCTGAGCCAACAGATTTATGACTACAATTCAATCAAGAGATTCAATATCAAGTCACACCAGTTTGTAATAGTAATGCTTATTTTGGAGGATTTTCTGACAAGGTACTCTTATGTTCCTCAGAGATCAGTAGAGAAAACATATGACCCATTTAACTGCAGATGACTTGCTAATATATTAACTGAACGATATTAAAACTTTAGCCCATGTGTTACAAATATTTTCCACCTAAGGAACCATTGTATGTAGGATTTTTGTTATTAATTTCGAATTTGTTTTTTTTATTAAGCTGTTTTTAAAATTGTACCAAAAACATTAACTGCTAGATGAATCAATTAATCAGCAGGTGATTCCATGTAATGCAACCCAAAAGACATACTATCTATCAGTTACTGGGTCTGAGACCCAGCCAGAACAGAAAGAAACACAGCAAGCACTGAAATATTAATTATAAAAAACATAATATCCCAAAAAGCAGCTTTATAATATCTTAGACCAATTATGAATTTGTAAAAACAGATTAATTAGACAAATTTCATTTTCACACATTCCTGTCATTAAAATATGTTCTGCTTTTACAAATGCATTCTGCCTGACTGCTGGGTACCTGTCGCTACTCCAAGCATGAGGGAGCGCAAACACAAAACCTCCTGACCTACCGGGTTCCGCTCAAACCACCCGCCTGAGACTCTGGACAGAACATCACAGCAAGCAGGTAACTGCCAGGGCTTTGGCCGTAACGGAAGGTTCCGGAATGAGATGTGAAGTGGAGAGGATGGCTGCTGTGGGTTTGGAAGACAGGACATGATACTCGCAGACAAAAACCAAACAGAATGCAAAATCAAAAGCACATACACCGACATGAGACAGACAGGACAGGAGCTACATTCTTCCACTTTGGTTACAGCAAGACTGAGCCCTTTGAAGAGCTATCTGCTCAGTGTAAATCAAGCCTGGGATTATATCCAATTACACAATTACAGGTGCCATGGATATTTCGCTGCACTCTCTCTACATGTGAAGACTCACCAGATCAGTGTTTCTCAATCCGGTCCTCGGGGACCCACAGTCAGTCCATGTTTTTGCTCCCTCCCAGCTACCGGCAAAAACATGGACTATCTGTGGGTCCTCGAGGACCGGATTGAGAAACACGGCGCTAGGCGCCCAGGATCCAGCTTAGCAGCGCTTCTCATTTCCTTTCATCTTGATTCACGCCTAACTCGACTCACCCCGGGCGACGGGTGATCTGTTTTCACCTAAACCCAGTAGAAGCCGCCCCCACCTCTCCCCAAAGTGCCCTCAACGTTCACCTTTTCTTTTTCTCAGAAATCGCACCCACGACGATTTGTCAGCGATCGGCTATCCCTCCCCTCCTCGTGGCCCGATTTTTCACAAGTCTCACATCACCAGTGAAAACCATGTGGAGCCCTCGGGGTGGGGGGGGAGCAAATGGTGACATTTCTGAGTCTGAGGAAGGAATCCGCTGACAAAGGGGTTCTTTTGACTTGGAAGGATGCCTGAGGTTACACAGTGGCTGCCATTTCTTCACCTGTGTGTTTGAGGTCAGGTCTGTCCCCACTTCAGTCCCCTGTCATATGAGGCCACGTTTGTGCAGATTAAGAATCACTAATAGTGATTCTGCTGTCACCCCTTCTTCACCCCCACCCACAACATTTATCTGCCCATCCACTTTATCTCTCTTTCTGTAGCTCTCTCTCTTGTCTTTTTCAAGATACAGTAAAACCGGTCTAAGTCGACACTCGCGGGACCAGCTTAAAAGTGACGACTTAGAGAATTGACGAGATACACCTAAGTCGACACTTCGGCGACTTATGTCTATCTCGCCGTTTTGCCGACTAGTAAATATAACACCACACCTCTACTACACCACACTATACACGCGAGACTTAAGCCCAGGGAGCGACTAGTGCGATAGGTGGGGATTCCCCGTTTCTACATCGCTGTGGTGACAAGCAGGCGGCGGGAATGCAGCGATTGGGGTGTCGACTTACAGGTAGGAAAATCCATTCATTTGTGTTGTTCGGGACCAGGATTTAGGTGACGACTAAGGGAATTTGACGACTTACAAGCGGCGATTTACACAAGGAATTTTAAAGGAAACATCATTAGGAAAAATCGGGACTTTTGCTTGAGCATCGACTTGTGCACATTGATGAGTTACAAGCCAGCGACTTAGACCAGTTTTATTGTATTTAAAGAGTGATGTGTCATAGAGGAGGCCTGAGATCTCTTCACCTCTGTGACGGAATGGCGTGTGGTAAGATGGCGTGATACGGAATGGTGTGTGGCGGTATGGCGTGTGGCGGTATGGCGTGCGGTACGATGGCGTGATACGGAATGGTGTGTGGCGGAATGGCGTGTGGCGGTATGGCGTGCGGTAAGATGGCGTGTGGCGGAATGGCGTGCGGTAAGATGGTGTGTGGCAGTATGGCGTGCGGTAAGATGGCGTGTGGCGGAATGACGTGCGGTAAGATGGCGTGTGGCGGAATGGCGTCCGGTAAGATGGCGTGTGGCAGAATGCCGTGCGGTAAGATGGCGTGTGGCAGAATGGCGTACGGTAAGATGGCGTGTGGCAGAATGGCGTGCGGTAAGATGGCGTGTGGCGGAATGGCGTCCGGTAAGATGGCGTGTGGCAGAATGCCGTGCGGTAAGATGGCGTGTGGCAGAATGGCGTGCGGTAAGATGGCGTGTGGCGGAATGGCGTGCGGTGAGATGGCGTGTGGCGGAATGGCGTGCGGTAAGATGGCGTGTGGCAGAATGGCGTGCGGTGAGATGGCGTGTGGCGGAATGGCGTGTGGCGGAATGGCGTGCGGTAAGATGGTAAGGTGGTGTTCCCAGGTCAGGTAGGGGGATACGGGGCTACTGAGAGACCAATGAAATTTTCATATTTGCATTTTAGAGTAGTGACTAGAAAAGTAAACATTCACCCATCCCTCTCCCATAACTGCTTGCCCACAGCAGGCTCTCAACAAGCCTGGAGATTGTTCTCAGAAATAACGGGTAGAGGCAGGGGGGGCAAGCTGAATGGGATGCCAGCCCATCACAGGGCACGCGCTCACACACACTCCTCACACAAGGATGGCAAATTTAAAAAGTCTAATTCCAGAAACTGCATGAAGACGGAGAGCTTTTCTTCATGCTGTGAATATTCGCTGACGTGCTTAAAGCCACCACACATCCCCGGCCTCTGTTTGCGTCCCGTCTTGGTTCTTCTTTCATCGACAAGGCGTGCCTTTCTGCGAGGTTTCCATCTGCGGCCTTCAGCTCGCCGTGTATCACTCTCTGAGGAAGCGATAATGATGTATCAGTGATGTGTCATATTGTTTCCCAGACCAGATGACTACTTCATACAGAAGTGCTGTCTCTCCATTTTCAGCCACAAAGTGAGAGTCTATCTTGAAATATATATGTCATCTATCCTTCACACACACACAACTTCCTACTTTTGTACAGGTTTGCCTGTGCAGTCTTTGAAATTGATGCAGTGCAGTTGAAGTACGGATGGTAAGATTCACCGTTCATAATGATATTGCACGAATTAAAAAAGCGTGCAACGGATACAATTTGGGATGAACTTGGGATGCAATGTTTTTAACATCTTTGCATGGCTAAAATCTGATTTATTAATATGTAATTATTAGCACAGGCCCTATGCCTTCATTATTTATTATTTACCTGCGGCTGGAGTGCAGATTACCGAAATTTAGCTTTTAGCTACCTTTGGGACAGTTACGAACTATCCATTGTGCCTTTTAAATAAAACAAATAAATAAATAAAATTCAGAAATAATTTTTCATCAATAATTTTATATTTAGTCTGATTCCCCTCTCATCTCCTGTTCTGCTGTCAGTGGCCAATTCTCTCGGCCAAGTCTTGCGCGAGTTTGAAACATGTCCAGCGATGCACTGCATCGTATCACATTGAATCGCAGTGTTGAATCAGATCATGCCAAATTGCACCTCATTGCAATAGGATTGTGTCATATCGTATTGCATTAGTAGTTGCTTCATACGCATCTTTAATGTATCAGATCGTTGGCAATTCACGAGATGGTTATCGCGTCAGCCTCAGTGATGGAGATTCACATCCCTAAGTTGAATTATTGAAATCAAGGCCCTTTTTCATCGATCTGACCTCACAGCTCGATGCTGTCCTGCACACATTTGTACACGACAGCGAGGAAGGAATGACGCCTCTGCACTTTTAGCTGCTGTGAGGTTATGGCTGTCCAGCTCGATCTGTCAAGAGAACAGTGGATAAAAGGGACCATTTGCAGTAGTGATACTGTTAAGTTTCAGGGGAATAATATTGGGGGTGGCATAGTGGTGCAGTGGTTGGCACTGTCGCCTCCCACCTCTGGGGCCAGGGCCCGAGTCTCTGCCAAGGTGCCATGCGTGTGGAGTTTGCATGTTCTTCCTGCATCATCGCGGTGTTTCCTCCAGATACTCTGGCTTCCCCTCACAGTCTAAGAACATGCTGAGAATAATTGGAGTTACTAAATTGCCCATAGCTGTGTGTGACTATAGATTAGGTTCTATCTCTCGTCCCTGTTCAGCTGAGGAGGGGAAGAAGAATGAAAAATGGCTACGATCAAAAGCTAGAATCTATAACATACAGAAAATGACGAGAAGCTCCTGTCAAAAGAACAGCGCAAGTCATATTGTGCAATTTATGGAACAATAATATTTAATGCTTTTACTGCAAGTCAAGGTAAATGTATCACAGAACCCATTACCTATCTATTTTATATTTATATATGTTTTATTTTTTTTAATTCCACGTGTAGTACACTCTAACAGTTACACCTAGGGATGCTTTGCTTAATTCAGTAAAAATGTTGCAGATTTATTGGTTTCATAATGACCACCAATGTTTGCACATATGCACATATCATCCACACAGACATTTTCTTTTTATTACTTGTCATAATTTTCTGTCTGACTAATTCACTCCTGTTCTTGGCATTTTGCTATTAATTGCAATCGTAATCACTGGCTCCCAAAGGGATACTAAACACTATCACGCCCCGCTTATTTGCCCCTCTCGTTTAACCCGAGCTCCCAGTGTTTCCCTCCCTATGCATTTGTCTTGCCTCCTGTTCCTCCCCTTCATTCCAGCTGCCTTTCCTTCTGCTCCCATATTAGTCTTCATATAAAGGTACTTCCCAGTTCTGTCTTGCCCGGTCCTGACATTAACGTTGTTGCTCCTGTATGCTCCAGTTCCGGTTTATCCTTCCTTATTGTTTGATCCCACGTGACCCAGTTTGTTTCTGTTCAGTCCTTAGTTAATAGAACCTCCTTTTGTTTATTCTAACTTCCGCTCCCACATCCTTCATTCTGCTCATCACAAAAATGACAAATATCTGTTGTTTTATGTTATTTTAATTATCTTACTAATTAAAAAGCACCCAATGAGACTGCTTGTCAATTAACTTTTTAACTCTTTTAGAACTATAATTCGGGTCTCAATTTATTACTTAACTGAAATTAATGTTTTACGTAAATCTTCTGGTTCTTTGTATATTTTTTATAAACAAATGAAGTGATATGTTTTGCTCTAAAACCAATACATTTGCAATATCTTTCCTGAATTAAGCAAGTCTTCTAAGACTTTCTAAGAACACGGTAGCATGTAGTGAGTAGGATCTACACTTCAGAATCATTATATTTTGCCTCCCGAGCCACTTCAAAGTAGAAAAGCTGTTCAGAGAAGCCATTCTACACCCCACTGTACAGTGCGCAGTGTATACCTCTCTGTCTGCGTTTAACAATAAAATCTTGGTGTGAAAACTGACACCACTAAAATGTCATACCGATTATACAGATTAGCACTTTTGCACAGCTGTATTTCAGGCTTGTGTGGCTCTTGGATGAAGGGCAGCCCTGCGGCCTGATCCCTACAGGGTTACTGGCTGAGGGTCTGCTGATCCCTACAGGGTTACTGGCTGAGGGTCTGCTGATCCCTACAGGGTTACTGGCTGAGGGTCTGCTGATCCCTACTGGGTTACAGGCTGAGGGTCTGCTGATCCCTACAGGGTTACTGGCTGAGGGTCTGCTGATCCCTACAGGGTTACTGGCTGAGGGTCTGCTGATCCCTTATGGGTTACAGGCTGAGGGTCTGCTGATCCCTACTGGGTTACAGGCTGAGGGTCTGCTGATCCTTACAGGCTGAGGGTCTGCTGATCCTTACAGGCTGAGGGTCTGCTGATCCCTACTGGGTTACAGGCTGAGGGTCTGCTGATCCTTACAGGCTGAGGGTCTGCCCCTACATGTAGCTCGGTGTGTGGGATTTTCATGTCCTCTGCAGGGACTCTTCTGGGTATTTTTGTGGGCCCGGTATGTGCAGGGATAGACTCTAGGCACACTGTGAACCTGCTTCCAAATTCGGTCCTTGGGGACCCACAGACAGTCCACGTTTTTCATACTTTCCAACAACCTATCGTGTCACCCTAAGTCCCCAAATTAGGGTTAGAAGTGAGCAATAGGGTTAGAAAGATTTTGGCATTTACCTTCATCAAAGGTATTTTTATAATGGTTCTGGGCCCTGGAATAATGGAAACCAACAGTTTATCTCAATTTAATAGCATACTTCATACTTTGGAATAGCCTGTTGTGTCACCATAAATCTCCAAATTAGGGTTAGGGTTAGCAAACTGAAGCTTGGGTCGGGTATAGAAAGGTTTTGGTATTTATATACATCAAAATATGTTTTATGATAATTCTGGTCCCCAGTATAATGGGAAACAACAGTTTATCTTGATTTAATAGCATATTTCCTGCTTTCCAACAGCCCATGGTGTCACCCTAAGTCCCCAAATTAGGGCTAAGGTTTCAAGAAGGACCCTGGACAAAAATGACCCCGGGGTACCTGGACCTCTGTGAAACTCCACCCGATTTTGGTACATCTCCACTTGCATAGGATCTCAAGAAGGACCCAGTAAAAAGACCCATAATATAGAATTTAGGGAATTAGGAATCAGGGAACCAAATTATGGATACTGACTACTGTTAGGGATTTGGAGATAGAATATAGAATTTAATTCCAGGACCAGAAACTCACTCCAAAGACCTAACCTTGGAGAAAATTCATTTAGAAAATCCTGAATCTCATTCTCAAAAAGTCATAGGATGGGAGGAGACCTGCAAGTAAAGCAACTTTTGAGCATAGGGATAAGAGAGTGGTATGAAATGAATGCTAGAATTCTGTAGATTTCAGAAAAATTCTTGGGAAGAAAACGAATAATAGGATGCTTTGTTCCAAAGTTAGGAGGCCAGATCCAAAATTCGGAACTCAATGTCGAAATCCAAATCTAAATTCCTAAAAATTCCTAATGAGAATCAGGGTCATATCCACCTGATGCTTAGGATTAGGGTTAGAAAGGTTTTGATATTTACATGCATCAAAAGCTGTTTTTATGATTGTTCTGTGCCTCAGTATAATGGGAAACTACAGCATATCTTGATTTAATAGCATATTTCATACTTTCCAACAGCCGGTTGTATCACCCTAATGCATCGTTCCATTTACATCGGAGGTCGGAACTCAGAATGGGAATGACGTCATGTATGAGTTAACAGCCTTCTGGTACAGCGAGTCTTTAATGTCACTGCCACCCCGCAAGCCAGCCAGTAGATCACACAGAACAAGCTGCATTTGCCTCCGACCCCTTAAAAGAGGCCTGTCAACCCACACACAGTGCGAGGTATTGTTGCATTGTACGAGACATACCGAGTGTTTCTCTCTCTCTTTCTCTCTCTCCCTCTGTCTTTCCACAGCCTGGGTCCTAGCCTAGCCTAGCCTAGCCTAGCCTAGCCTAGCCTGGCCGAACCCTCCGTCTTGCTCTTATCTCTGACCTCTAGTCTCCGGAGGTCCCGTTTTTCCACGGCCCTCGCCCGTCAATCCCCAGTTTGTAAGAGAGACCCCCACATCTCCGATCCAGCCTCTGTTTACCTGCTCAGCTTGCTTTGTTTTCTTGGGCAAAAAAACACCCTCTTGGGAAAAATAGGGTACTTCTTGATCTGCGAGTATTTCTGTCCTAACATTTAAGCGATTTAATAAAACCAGGGACCCATTTCAAAAAACAAGAAAGAATTTCTCGCATAGCCGAATTATCGGATTCTGTTTAAATGGCCTTTATCTTTGTTCACTTACATTTAGCTCAGACTACTTTAAATCCGACAAGTTATCCGGCTAAGCAAGAAATCCTGTCTGAAACAGACCCCAGTTCTAGCCCAGTTAATTGTTAGCCATTGTTAGCAATATCAGTTGTATTACATGGTATTTCGCACAAACACCGTAGCAACATGTCCACAGATCGTGGTTTGACAGTACTGTGCACGATGAGCTACAAATAAAATATAAGTGCTCATAAACAGTACAAAACTACAGGTTACATCTTGAATCCTGAGGCTGGGGTTGTGTAGATTCCTCAGAGTTCCCAAGTTGAAATTCTGACTTCAAATGGCATTCCAGTTGAAATTTCCAACCAGGAACTTGGAATGTATGAGTTAGGAGTTCAAATGGAACGCCCCATAAGTGCCCAAATTAGGGTTAGCCAACTGAAGCAAACTATGGTTAGAGTTAGAAAGGTTTTGACATTTAAATACATCACGAGGTGTTTTTATGATAATTCTGGGCCCTGGTATAATGGGAAACAACAGTTTCAACTTTTGTTGAAATATGTTATGAATTGTTGTTGTGGCCGACATATTTCCCATATAACTAGAAACCACAGATTAGTTTGATTTAATAGCATATTTCATACATTCCAACCACATGCTGTGTCATTAGTCCCCAACTATCACAAAAACACCCTTTGATACTGTATCTTTAAAAGCCATAACCTTTCTAACCCTACCCTAGGTTCAGTTGGCTAACCCTGATTTGGGGACTTATGGTGACACAGTAAGCTGTTGAAAAGTATGAAATGTGCTATTAAATTGAGATAAACTGTGGTTTCCCTTTAAAGGGGAGCAAAAACTGTCTGGCAAGGAGCTTGGAAGGAGCAAAAATATGGACCAACTGGATCCCCGAGGACCAGACTAGGAAACACCACCCTAGATAAATGGTTCTGCAGATCTTAGATGGTCCTTTCAGTCATTTGTGTTGTTTTATGCTAATGAACTGTGTGCCTTGTCTTCACTGCAAATTACTGTAATTGAGTATTTATTTTCAAATGCTCCAAGGCTGGTACCCCAGATTCCAGGTACTTGTATTTGGGGATTAAAGTTGATTCTGATTCTTTTTTGATTTGCCCCTGAAAATATGCCTGGTATTTGCATACAGTATGAGACCCCCTCACTCCACCACCTTTCCAAGCATAATAAATTCATCCTGGAAGGGGAAATTTCACTAAAATGAAATAAGCAAGAGGCCCTGGGCCGGCTGGCCTGCATTCTCTCAGGCATTGCAATTCCGGTGCTGCCCCGCTTGTCTCTCTCGCTCAGCAGGCTTCAAACCGGTACAGCCCCAAACACCATGATTAAAGAGTTGAGAAGCTCCAGGGTCAGTCTCTGGTGTAAAACAGGTGGGGGGGGGGGGGAGAGCTGATGCTGCCATAAGGGGGGGAGGCTAATCACTCCATGAACATTCTGTTTAGGTTTCATTTGCTTATTGAAAGGTCCCAGAATTGAGATGCTCCCAGCATGCTGCAGACCCTGCCTTCACATCAGAGGACCTCTCTTATTACTTACTGGCATTAAGGAATTAATCAATCCCCTTTAAAGCAGAAGCCCGGGATGGAGGATTTATCATCCATCGGTGATTAATGCTGACATAATCACAAGTATTTGTGGTTTCCCTGTAACACAGCAGCTAACCTCTGCTCTCATCGCAAATGTTCGATATTACGTTTGCCCTACCCACTTGAGAAGTCAGCTTAATTTTCACTAAACCACATACTTGTCCACGGTCAGTACCATCAACTTTGCATGCAGCAGGTTTAGTACTAAACAAACTAGGCTTATTACTTTTAAAATGTAAAACTAGATTTGGTGCTTTTTTGCACTGTATTCCCCACACAGCCCTGTCAAGCTACTAATCCCACACTTACCAATGTGTACAATTTCTAGAAGTACTGGATGGATCAGCTGGGAGCATGAAAGTTAATAAATGTGTTTTTACCTGAATTCTGGGAGTCCTTGTCGTAATATGTAAGTCTGAAAGTATACTTATTCATTTATTGCAGGTTCAACTTATTATATATACAACTAATAAAACCACACTGAACGTAAACTGAATTTCCATTAAACACTGAAAATAATACAAAAATGGAAACTAAAAAAAAAAATCTAAACCAGGAAGGGGGCTGTTGGAACAGACAGACAGACCAATCACCCGCTCTGTTGGAACAGACAGACAGACCAATCACCCGCTCTGCCTCTCTTATCCTTGCTCCTCCCACACCCGCCCAACCTCTACAATTTCCAGAAGTACTGGATGAATCAAATGGAAAAATAAAAGCCAATAAATGTATTTTTACCTGAGTCCTAGTTGTGACTCTGAAATTACACCTATTCATTTATTGTACATTCCACTTGCATGGTGATTTGCAGAGTCTTTCCCCACCAATTGGGTGGTTAGTAATAGTCCTTTGTGTTTGTGTTAATGTCCATGTTTTAAAATATCATTTATATTTCTATATGCTATATGTTTAAATATTCATATTCTATTTATTTGTCTTTTGCCTTTTGTACTATGACTACAGTTTTCCATAACATAAAAGTAAGAACTTTGAGAAATAAAGTAATAGCAAACTATATACCAGTGGTATTAAAATCTTCAGTTTCTAGACACTTGTTTATTTTGGGGGACCAGAAAACCTTTTTCAATAAAAAAGAAAAGGCAGCTGAAATGTCAGAATGTCTCCGTGCTTCGTGGTTTATATATATATATATATATATATATATATATAAGCAAATAGTATATAATATATACTATATATACTATATATATATATATATATATATATAAGCAAATAGTATACTAGATACAGGAAAAACAGATTACAATAAAGGAAAAGAACATCTTCCATGCGGCATATTGCTGCACTGCTTCATACCTCTGGGGCCAGAGTTCGAGTCTCTGGCCGGGTTCTGGGTATGTTGTTGTAGGGAACTCTGTATTCCCCCCAAAACATGCTGATTAATTAGAGTTACTGAATCCTGAGTGTTTCTGTTTCCCGTGATGGGTTAGTGCTGCAGCCTTAGTTGTTCCCTGCCTTGCGCCCGTAGACTCTGGCCCACCCTCCCTGACTCTGAATAGGACAAGTGGGTACAGAAAATGGATGGAACATCCTTCACTCTAGGGGAAAAATTGGAATAACAGTCTAACCTAGTTGTGGGAGGATTGTCTGTCCCCTTGCTGTGATGAGATGCCAGGCGCAGAAGGCATTCAGCTCAGATCCCTGGTTTCATATTTAATTTACCATGACCTGCAACTGTCGGATATCCTGGACGCACTACTACACTTTAAGAGAGCTTGTGGTTTTCAGTGCAACACAAACGTTTCCTTTCACGCTCCAGAAAGCTGTGAAATGGATTTTTCGCAAGTGCAGCAGAAATGTGTTTGTAAATTCCCGCTGCTGATCTCACAGATTCAGTCTTGATCGTAGACAAGTGTGTAAAAAATCCATCCATCCATTCATCCATCCAGTTTCTGCCACTTATCTGGGTCCATGTCACAGGGGCAGCAGTCCGAACAGAGACGCCCAGACCCCTGTCTCTGTCTCCCCAGCCACCTCCTCCATCTCCTTGGGGGGGGGGGGAAATGCACAGGCATTCCTGGGTCAGTTGAAAGATGTAAACTCTCCAGCGTGCCCTGAGGAAAATGAAGAAGAATTGATAAAAAATCAGCAATTATTTTACACAAACTTGTCAGCACTCAAATGTGTGTACGTGTACTCTTGAGTGTGAGTAGATTCTGTTCTTACCTAAGAACAAGTCCCAAATAAGAAAACATTGACGAATGTGAGAATCTTCTTGAAAATGGTGTAAGTGGATTTTAAGAAAAAAATTCTAGTATATGTTTAAAATCAGTTTAAAGTTTACCAACCCTGCTTTTGCATGAGTACAACATGTGTTCGCTGAAACTATAATCACTCCTAAAGAGGCTTGTGAGAAATGTGTGCACTCCTCTTTTGCTTTATAAATACTCCAGTATTAATTACAACAAAATCATATCACCATAATTGAAAATTTTCCAATAACATCCCACCCTAGTAAAATTATACGAAATCCCACCACAAAGTACTAAAGTACCAAAAAAGTACCCCAGCTACAGTATAAGAACTGACACTTTTGGTTTCTCTGACCTGAAGCCTCCACTCCTGTTACTGAACACGGTCCCCATTCTTTCCTCCCTTCCCAGTGTCCAGTGAATCTTTTCACTTTCCAGTATCTTGTTTAGCATGAGCTTCATCATGAACAGAAAACACATGAAGTCAACTGTTTAGAAAGGTGCTAAAAAGATAATGCATGCCATTCCCTGGTCAGGCATTTGTCAAATGCTTAATAATATCATAATTTACTTCATGTAAAAACAAGTAAGTTTTTGATAGAGCTGGGTAACAGGGATTTTCAACATGCTGACTAAATGAAGGGAACTCTTAATGCTTCATCATTCCAAGGCATTTTGAACAATTCTATGCTTCCATCTTTGTGGGAACAGTTTGGGGAAGGCAATTTTACGTCCCAGCATGACTGTGCACCAGTGCACAAAGCAAGGGCCAGAAAGACATGGTTGGGTGAGTTTGGTGTGGAAGAACTTGACTGGCTCACACAGAGCACTGATCTCAACCCCAGCGAACACCTTTGCGATGAACTGGAACGGAGATTGTGAGTCAGGCCTTCATGTCCAACATCAGTGTCTGACCCCACAAATGCTCTTCTGGGTGAATGGGCAAAAATTCCACACTCCAAAATCTTGTGGAAAGCCTCCCCGGAATAGTCACAGTCGTTATAGCTGCAAAGGGGGACCAACCCCACATGTCATAAAAGTTCCTGTGGGTAACGGCCAAGTGTCCCAATACTTTTTGTCAACATAGTGTATCTTCCGTGATATTACCAAAACAGTAGCATGTGCCTATGTTGTCCATTCTTAAAAGTCTACCACATGATTGGCTGGAATTCCATTACAACAGTTTTCAAAAAATACAAGTTGTTAAGGAGATAATGAGGGGTGCAGTGATTAAAGCAGACACATGCCCTGAATGTTATTCAGCTTAGATCAGCTGATTTTTCCTTACTGCAGTACCTTCAGTAGGATAAAGGTCATTGACAATTCATTGCTGAAGAAAAAAAATCAGCCCAGAAGGTTGTTAACAAATGCCTGGCATGTCTGCTTATTAACTTCTCACTTGGTTTCCCGGAGTGTCATATATGTCATATGCTGGTACACCAGACATATCAAGTGGAAGTTATTATTTAATATACGTAGGACCCGTGAAATGTTGGCCTTGGAAGAATCCAGAAAAAATACCACCTCACCCTTTAAAACATAAATTTCAGATTCCATTGTTTAGTTTTTGACCTTTCAAGCACTTCTTATTCCCCATTGGGGTTTAAAATGTCATGCCATGGGGGGGGGGGGGGGGGATCAGATCATATTTAAATTCAATGGAACCAAAGAGTGAGGCGAGCGCATCTTTAATTAACGGGGGAATCCAGAGCATCCTCATTGGCACCTAGGAGACGTGAAGGTGAGGGACCCAAGGACCTTCATAATGATCACGGCTGTGAAACATCACCCAGGGCTACTGCAGGCCTCTTCAGAAGCCCGTTTTCATCTTCATCTTCGGGGTGGGAGCTCTTGACAAACACTAAGACGTGCTAATGCCATGAAGTGCTTCTCTGCAAAATATTCTCCTCATAAATAAATTAGTGTCACGTCCAACCCAGCTAATATGCTTGGATAGCCTTAGTTGAAGCTCAAAGAGTGTAAAATCTGCAGCCATCTGAGCATTCAAAGGTCATTTACATGAAAAGAATCTTATAGGACAATTGGCTAGGGGCTATATTCGTTTGGGGAAGGGGGGCAATTATAGATTTCAGTTGGGCGTCTACACTCTTTTACAGATTTTTCATTCATGAGAAGACAACGAGTTTATATATTTTGTAGCCAATCAGAATTGCAATAAAGGGAAAATGTGTCTTTGTGATTGGCCGAACCCTCAAAGTGGGGGCACAGGGGAAATCTGCAGGGCAAACATCCACCTGTCCCTGCTGGTCCAGTGGTCCGTGGCTCCCATCCCCATGGACTGTGTCTGATTCCAGCTCAGGAGGGTGTCAGGTTTCTGTTGGGCCACGTGGGAAATGCATTTTCCTGATGGTGGCGCTGTTGCCAACTACAGTCCGCAACCTGTGGGCCTTGATCGATGCCATTCCTCCGCTCCAAGCAGCACTTTCACTGCAGCAGAGTCACTGCAGAAGTCCGGCCCCTACTTTGATCTTATCTAAGGTTGGCACTATTTTTTCCTACTCTATAAAATTCCTTAATTGAGAAATTACGAATTATTTAATTATTAAACATGGATGTGAGTGGCTGTATCTGTGGACATGTCTGTCAAACTGATGCTTATGCTGGTCTCTGTCCTCACTAAACTCCACCCCCCCATCTGTACCCATCCAGTGCGATACAATGCTCCCTCATTAAACTGCAAAATGCCACCTCCAGTCTCTGTAACTGCTATACAATTCTTTTGACTTTGTGGTAACATTATATTTCCGTAGCAACTGATACCAGGGATTTGAACCCCTGGCCCTTCAGATAAGGAGGGTGGGGGGATGGGATTCTAACCTGGGCTGCAAGCTGCCTGCTTTTATCACCTTGGCCAAGGGCCTGTTTCGAAAGGCCCATTTTCCAGGGTCATGCATGCACTGGGTACATTATGCATCGCAGTGCTGCAGCCTTTAATGACCCACCTTAGAAATGAACAACAGTCAAAGAATAAATAAATAAATAAATGAAGAGTTCAGTTCTGGGGAGGTGTTTATTGTGGTGGAAAAGAATGCATGTGGACATGAATAGTTGAAGATCTCACTGAAGCCTTAAGCCTGGGGAGGTGGAGGTGGCGTAGAGAGCTCACAGGGCTCGACAAGAGTGCTGCAGTTTAAAGGGGGGGGGGGGCAAGGGAGGTTTCCGGGGGGGGGGGGGGGGGGCAAGGGAGGCTTCCAGCTGTTGATGAAACGCTGACATGCCAATGGATTCGACTCTTGGGGGTGAAGAAGTGGGGCAAGCATTAAAGTGTCCCCCCCCCCTGCCCCGTGCATGGTCTGCCAGTCTCCTGATAGCTTCCTAAGGAAAGTGGAGCAGGGTGCTGGAATGTCATGGGCAGCAGAACAAAAAAACAGACATGAGCACAGATGCTGGTGCCAGCTTCCTCCTACCCCAGCACCCCAGACCTGTCCTGCTATCTCTGCCCCCCCCCCAGCTATCTCTGCCCCCCCAGCTATCTCTGCCCGCTCATTAATGCCTCAACACACTAACTAAGTTTCCATGGCATGCCAGACTTTTCCATTTTTTTGCTTGGTTTCGACCTGACATGTGGAACACTGTGTTTACCGAGCAAACGGGGGACATTGCATATTCTCCAAGTACAATAAGAGACAATCCCAAATGTGGGTAAATCGAAACAATGAGCCCTAGTAGGGGTGTATGTTGTAGTCCGCTGTCCTCGTTTGTCCCTGGCTGCTTGGAGTCACCTACCAGAAAAAGCACTTTGTCTGTCATTAGGCATATAGAGCCTTTACTGAAAACCAAAATCTACCCCCATCCCCAAAATGAAAAGTGCTGTCAAAGAAACAAAAATATTTTATTATTTATTTTAAGTACAAAAACCGGCAGATGGGCAAAACAAAAATGACTTTTAAGATGTGCAAATTGTGGTGGATGACAAAGCTCAAGAGATGGAGATGTGAGAAAATACCCTCCCCCCCCCAGGGGCAGGTTTTACTAGGAAAAACAATGGGAAAACATACATATAAAAAACAGGCAATCCCCCCATAATATTCACCTGGGGAGTAGAAACAGACACTGCTTTGTCCCTCTTTGGTTCTGCTCCTGGTGGTGGGCTTTAAGTCCTGAAGCAGGAATGTGCCATATACCTTCTGGTTGGGACAGTTACTGGACACAAGCTCTGTTCTGTTAACACCCTTTGAGGCCAACAGTGAGGAAACTATGGTTACCATTGCCCCACATGGTGCTGATCACTCCCTGGTGGTAGGTGGTGGGTTTGCAGTCATGTGTGGTATCACAATATTTATCACAGCACCACACCTGCGCCTCTGAGCAAGACACACATGGATGGGAGGGTGCATACGGGATAGGCAGAGGACCTCCTCCCCCAAGGTGGTCCACAGCAATGCATCCTGGTGCTTCACTGTGAAATTTAACTTTCAAAGGACAAGGATCAAGTGGGTCACCTGAGCATTGAGGAACCCCAAGTTGTGGGTCTCAGTGACACACAGGTGGCACTTGCCTGGGTTTGCCTTGGGTCTCGCCTGCTGGAGTCCAGCACCATGCGGTCGAGGTGAACGAGGTGTTACGCTCAGCTCTCACTATGAGTAACAATGTCGTCTAGGTAGATGATTGTAAATTCATTATGAGGGTGAAGTGAGATGTTCATGAGCCATTGGAAGGTGGCAGGTGTCCTATGGACCCCAAAAATGAGAACCGGTACTAGATGTGCTGAAGGCCATTTTTTCCTTGGTAGCTGCTTGAGGAGAGTGAAGATGAAACCAGCCTTCTTCCCCTCTTCCTTCACTGCCTGTTGCCATGCCTCTGAGATGCAGTGATGCAGTAGGGTCGTTGGTAGATGACAACTCAATCTCAATGTGGTGGGTATGACCTGGGAGGCTGGAGAACACATCAGGGTAGCTGGCCACATTCTCCCCAGTTCCTGGCACTGGGGTGGGCTACATCAGGTGGTCCTGTTCAGAGCACTGACAGGTGGGGCTGCAGCAACTGGTTGACATGGCGAACTTGTTCTGAAAAACAGAAGCCAGGCTGTCAAACACATTCATTTACAGAACTTACATTTTCCTCTGCTTTGTGAAGCCCCAGCCAGGTGGCGTGAACTTGCAGGAGACATCTGGGATGAGGACACGATTGCAAAGGCTGTACTCTCTGGGTTAGCAAGCCTGTGGAGTTTGCTACATGCGCTCGTTGACAATCAGCATGACCTCCTCAATCCTCTCCCTTATTTCCTGGGCGTGTTCCGCCATTGTGCAATATGGTGAGAGACGTTGCTCCCAGACTACCGCATTACATCCCAGTTGTGGCTGTCCAGGTCGATAACACATAAGACCATTTGCTTCAGTGTTTAGTGAAAATATTTGACAAGGCCATCTGTCTGGTACACAGGGGTATGGAGGTGGTGGACTTTGAGGGGAGGTCCTTCATTAGCCGGGTTATTGAACACTGTGCTCATGAGAAGTCCTTGATGGTGGCATTCATTCCTGGCCAATGGAAATGGTCCCGGATCTACTCTTCTAGGTTGTGGGCTTCTAGATACCCAGCCATGGGGTGGGAGTGGCCCAGCTCCATGATCACCTCTCTCAGCAGATCCTTTCTTTCACTTTACCAGACAACAGAGTAGCAAAGGAGCCCCTCTTTGTCGAGGTATTAGCTATTTGCCGGGAGGCGATCAGGTATCTTCTGCACCCAAGCGATCCTCAGGTCCTGATGACCCCTGCGATGTTTGAGGCAGTCATCCTGTCATTGACCTTTGGCAAATGACCCTGTGTGTATCACCTGCTGGAAAAGCTCAGCATAGGGGTTATCAGTGGTGGTGGGTTGCTCACCTTCTGGGTCAGATGCTCCATGCCTGACTTTTGCCAGGAACACCAATCAAACTTGCAGCCTGGCAGGAGGGACGACTCTCACGTCACCATGCACATACGCAAGAAGAAGGGAGGCAGCTAGTGGGAACTTTACAATGGGGGGGGGGGGGTCGGCAGTGCTTTTAAGGTGGTCATCCTCCAACATTCATCTACAAACACCTCTGGTGTACCTCTTTCTTCTTCAGTCCCTTCTTGGTCCTCTTCCTGGCACATGGTCCTGTTCCTGGCACATGGTCCTCTTCCTGGCACATGGTCCTCTTCTAGCCACACCCCCTGGTTGGGATAGTTATTAGACACCAGCCATGTCCTGTTATCATCCTTTGAGGCCAGTGCTGAGGAAACCACGGTTACCTTTGGCCTGTGTGGTGCTGATCACCCCCTGGTGGTTTACAGTAGGTTTGCAGTCAGTCATCATCAGTCACAAAGTAATGATTATACCTCTAAAATGGCAAATAGAAAAAGAAAATCTAGAATCTTTCTATAAACTGCTGTCTTTGCTCCCATAAAAATGTGAGTCATACTGAGGCAACTCGTCTCATAATCCTAGATGGTATTTAAATCAAATTACAGTCAGTCATGCTACGATGTGACTATTGCATTTCTGAAAAACCTTGTGTTCACTAAAATATACATATCCAATGGGGAAAGTAAGGTTACAGGAATGTAACTCCTAAAATTTGTAACTTAGAGGAAACAAAATGAATTAAATAATAAAAATAGTGGCCAATAATGTAAATATATGCATTTTAAATAAGAAATAATAATAATACATTAATAAATGATATGGTAAACATCTCCTATGGGTCTTACGAGTCTCAAGAGAGTTCAACCAATTCACTGAAAAGAACTGGTTTAAAAGAATGATTCATTCAATGATTCATGTATTGAACTTGCGTACTAATATATCAACAGATTTGAGGTGTGATGTCACCTGTAGCAGCAGGAGTCACTGTACCACAGGGGCATGGGTTTGGTTTCATCATTGGTGTTTCCTAAAGAATCCTTGGGTACTGCTGGTTTGGCTTGGTGTCACAAATGAGGCACATTACCTGCATTGTAAGGGAGCGTCAGTTACGGCAGTACGGCCATGTGGTTTGTTTCCCTGAGGGTGATCCGGCTCCCAGGATCCTCATTGCTGAGGACCCGAGCGGCTGGAGCAGGCTGAGGGGACGCCCACGTAACACCTGGCTGCGGCAGACGGATGCTGGACTGGACCATGTGTCGGCCTGGGGGGTCCCCAGCCAGGATCCCGAGGAGTTTCGCTGTGTGGTGGGTGCGCCAACGCGCCACATCAGCCCATCCCCCCCAACCTGCCTGACCTGATTGGTAGAGACTAAATCAGCCCAGAATCCCCCGGCCCACTAAACACAGGTGCAACTCCCACGATGTTGGTAGAGACATATCCCTACTCTCCATTCCAACCAATCACTGTCTACGTTCCCACCAATGACAAGCCTGTAGATAGAGAACATGAACATTTAATATGCTCTGCCTTTCCTTTCTTTTCACAGGGGTAAATCAGGTACTGATCGAAACTATTTAGCTTTGTCTTTTTCCTATAATAATGAGCTGGAAGGACATGCGATGACTTTTATCCAACTTTGCAATTAATATAGCACAAGGAAATTGGAGGTGAAAAAGAGAGATTCAGTGCAGACACACGGCCTCATTATCCATCCATCCATCTTCCATTATTGTTTATCTAGTACAAGGTTGTGGTACGCCTGTAGCATATCCTAGGAAGAAAGGCGTAGAGGACAACCCTGGACAAGAAGCCAGTCCATCGCAGGGCACATTGAAGTACCTGCAGTTACACACTAAGGGCACTTATGACTGGGTGAGATATCAGAGACAGGATTCAAACCCAGTATTGTCAGTAATACCCACTGAGATACCCTGCCACCCGTCATTCATCTTTATAATTAATGTCAATGCCTGTTAGAAAGGATTATTAAAATTGTATTCCCTGCCCTCCTGGAGTCATACACGGGTTTCTTAGTAATAACGGCCATCTTTGTATGTTTGAGTCACCACATCTCAGGACTGTCATATGTTTTCGACCACACACAGCCAGACTATGACACACGGTAACCTCGAAAACGCTCTGTGCCCGACCATGTGCTGTCAGAGTTACACAGGCAGAAGTGTCTAAATGTAGACCTGAGACATAAACGGTTAAGGCCAGATGGTACGGAAATACGGATCCCTGGATAACTGCGTGCAGTAAGCAGGACAGGCACCTTGTTGTGGGGAGTTAATACTGTCATTATACAATGCTTGCGGTAATAAATGCAGCGACATCCACATTGGCACAGTTCATCAAAAAGCTAATAACTGTCCTCCAGCACAACTTAAGCAGGGACGATTCATTTCCCTAATGATGTTTTTCTCTTTTCAGGGCGCATTTCTGTAGTCTGAGCCGCATTGGCTGACAAATGTCACAGAGGGAAGTCGTAAATCCTTCTCCAAAAAGTTACCTCCACATAAATCATCGCTGGCACACAGACATTATTAACTTTCCCAAATAAGTCTTGGTGACATCAGCTAGTTCCCATGCACTAGAAAATTCATGCACTATAAATTAAAATGCATCTACATTTCCATGTGCAGTAATTTTTGATCTCCAGCATCTTCATGTCTTCACTCGTCATCCAAGGCTAAGTAAACCTGGGAGATCAGATGTGTTGCAGTCAATATTTGCCCACCTGATATCTGTCAGTAGCAGCTCCAAGACAAGCCGGCAGACCAAAGTCCGTTTAAATCAACGTCAGCGGGCGTGAGTGGGAGGCTAACTGGCAGAATGCCCTAAGGACTGAGCGCAGATCATTCTAATGATGAATCAACAATGAAGTATAAGCTAAAGGATCACTGCTGCTCATTCAACTGCAAAATGTCACATGAATATCATGGCAGGATTTTGGAAGGGCTAATTGTCTTCATTTACTATTAATAATCCCAGTTGTTGTTATGGGGAGAGTGCATTTACTCCTGCGTTCCAAGAACTGCATGAACTGAAAGAAAATATTCATTACAAGCCCAGGGAGGCCTTCTTCTTCTAGGTGTTGTTTATCATGATCATGGTTGTCATTTTCATCACCATCTTCCCTGGTGGCTCCGATGTCAAAGTGAGGTGTTCACTGCATGTAGGAGATTTCAGCGCAGTGCCCGTGCTTCATCGCCTGTCTGCAGGGAGGAGGCCCAGAAATCGCTGCATCTCTGCTCTTCTGTCAGCTGGGTCTCTCTTACCCCATCCCTCTGCAGAGACACCTATCTCTGTGAGGAGCACGGCCTTGGCGAGATGCATGAGATATCACCAGAGGGGTGTGGCTACTGGGGCAGCATCTCCCCTCCTCTCCTCAGTTGGCGTGCGTATCATGTGCTGGGGGAGACCCTACAAGAAGCGGGAAAAGAATAGCGAAGACAGCATGTGCTTTACTGCAGGAGCATTTAATGTTTAATGGATCAGTATAATTTGAAGATTGATTTTACACAATTAATCATATCACAATTACTCAGCAACCCTAACCAGGATAAGTGCCTGGTACATGGGTAAATTCATCATAATCATTACCTTAATCAAGCTTCATTATCAATAATCTTGTAAAAAAAAGTTGTACCTGTAAAATTTCTGCTGAGGTGAATGCAGGGCTGGACTGTAACTAAAATTCAGCTCTGGACGTTGGGGTCCTTCATGGCTACATGGTAAATTTTGCTAAGCTGGGGGGGCAGGGAATGGGGGGGGCATGATAAATTTTGCCTGCCCCCATACCCATCCGCCAAGGGGGAATGTATCCGGAATGCAAGATGGCACGTCCAGAATTGGGTGAATGGATAGAAATCATATTTGCGATCATTTTTGATCAAGCACAAAATAAAAAATTGTAAACTGAATATATTTAGTGTTAAACCACATAGGTCACATAAACATATAAACGGTTGGGCATTTGGGAGTGAATCAATTAGTCACCATTTACCAAAGATTAAAAAAATTCAGGAATTAGGTGGCTGGGAATTCATTGGTCTGTCAGATGCCTATTAATGGAAATATTCCTGGACTAGTCGTTGTTTACCTGTCCTATTTCAGATTACCTCTATTTCCATTTATATATATTTGCTGTGAAAATCATGATTAACTGTGAATGTTTGCTGTGACAGTTGGAGTAGAGGATGATGTCAATGAAGAACCTTATGTATAGTAATAAGGAGACAGAGGAGGTTGACAAGATAAATTGCAAATAATATGTTAAAATAGAGGTGATAAGGAAAGGCAGAAACCAGCAACAACAACAAACTGAAATGTGAATGTGGCGCAGACAAAAATTAATTTTGCTAACAGATGCAAATAATAGAGCTTCTCAGTACATAAATAAAAGCCGATTCTCCTCTCAGACTGTAAGAACGAACTGTATCATAAATGCATCTGAACCCTCACTGCGTCACAGTGAAGGATGGTCTTGAGAAAGTTAAAATGCGAGGCTGGTGAACAGGTCAGGCCAGTATTCAGCAATCCTCTCTTCTGCCTGCTAAAGTCCACAGCATTACTGCAGGGTCAGGGATGGGCTTTCCCTCACACAATCCCAAACATCTGCAAACAAGCTGGCACAGAATGGTCACATGACATGCATAAATATAAGCATTCAAGCACCTATCTGAGTATGTGAATGATGGTTGAGATTTCTTCAGTCAGTAATGGAGGACACTTTTGTGTCCTATAAGAGGTATCGCTGGCATGCACATAAAACACAGCTGTGTATTTGTGTACCCTCACCCACTACACAGAAACACACTTTCTCAACCCGGGGAAACCCCATCCATGTCACACCTCCTGTGCAGGGATTTCCCACCATGTCAGAGATGCCCTGCAGGGAATCACCGCCAGTATACTCCGCCCAATCAGGGAAGCTCGGTTCACCCCTTGCCTTAGGCAGTGGTGGAGGGAGTACTCAGTTTACTTCAGTAAGGGTACTTGGCCTTTATACTTAAGTAAAAGTAAGTAAATACTTGCTTATGAATAAAAGATATTATAGTAAAAGTACTTGAACTTGTACTCCCAGATGCAACTAGATAAAATGCCATTAAGTGTGTCTATAGTATGTATATTTTGCTAATGCAAAAGTCCAGGCATGGCAGTGCTGTATTTCCCAATCTAAACATTTAAAACATGAAATGCTAGTTTATAATAAGAACTTCAGAAATATGATATTCTGCATTGTGATTGTAAAATGTAACACAACATTAAGCAGAAATGTAGAGTGTAAATATTTGCTGCAAGATGTAGTAGGGCAAAAGTCAAACGTGTCCATGGCTAAATCTACTTAATCAGTTATGTGGAAAAATGTACATAATAATTGTACATAGTTACTTTCCACAACTGGCCTTATGTTCACCACTGCCTTCCGTTGTCGAACATGCTTCCTCCCAGCTGTGGTTCATTTTATTACTCACTTCATGCATGATTTCAGTCCCTGGGATGCATTCACCAGCACTCACCAGCAGATATTTCCGGGTTTGTGACTTTTCTGGTCCCGCTCTGTCCCTAGAATGAGAGATTGCCTTGTCTCTTAATTTGTCTGTTCACCCCTTGCCTGACCTTCCCCTGTTTACCAACCTCCACTCTGCCTGACGTTTTGGACTCTGTGGTTCTGACTTGAATTGTTGACACTGATTTCACCCGGCCGATTAAAGATCCTGATCTTTAGTTTCGATCTGCTCCTGAGTCCTTTTTCCTGCACCTCATCACAATTGGGTCAAGTTGATCTTCATCCAGAGCATTTTCAGGGCCAGTGTCCAAAAACACATTTATTTACTAATTTTCAGGGTGTGTGGTTTAGGACTCTAATGCTTGGTATCAGAAAGTGACAGGTTCAAATCGCTCGGCTCAGCAGTTTCATCGATTGGCTCTTGAGCAAGGCCCCTAACCCCAGTTGCCCCAGGGATTGGCTGACCTTACTCTCTGATCCTCACACGTACATTGCTTTGGACAAAAAAGGGTCTGTTAAATAAATTAAATGACATGAAATATAAATTCAACATAAAAGCAGTTATGTGACTATAGAGAAACTATTTAAAATAAAAAAATATATATATATATATAAATATATGCATTGAAAAATAACTGTTTCTGTGTATGGTACATCTGTTATGATACTGAACAGTTTGCAGTTAATAATGAGCTGAGTACTTGCAGAAACAAACATCTATTAGCAGGTTAATGCAAGGTTGGGAATAGCCAGCGCTGAGTGTTTCATGTTCAGCGCCTCAGAAACATTACTGGTACAATTCAGAATCTAAGGTCGTGGAATATTAGATTTTTTTATGGAAGAGAAATGGAGGGTGATTATTCTATAAAAGAGTCCACTCAGAACCTACCTCAAGATAAGAACCTGCAGTGGATTACAATGGCGCAGATTTAGTGGCTGTCAGGACAAATCCTCTGACATACATAGGACCAAGCAGTTTATATGTAAATAAACAGAAGGGACATCATTCTTGATCCATCAAAATGTTCACCTATATCTGTTATCTTTATCTGTTAACTTCATATTTCTCAGTGACTAATGGCTGTAGTATTCTCTCGTGGGACTTTTACCTACACAAAAACATTCTAAGGGCAGAACGAAAAATGATTGATTCACAGAGAAAACCAATCGGATTGTAGAGAAGGTGGGTCCAAGCAACTAGAGGAGGGGGGGACGAGACACCTGATTGGTTATTCCCACCCCCATCTCTCTGAACCAATAATTTTTCGTTCTGCCCTCAGAACATTTTTGTGTAAGTAAAACTCCAATGAGCAATTGTAGATATATTTGTCATAAAACAATAACATTTCTGTTTCAACATTTGATATGCTGTCTTTGTTTTATTTTCAGTAGAGTATGGTTTTATATTATTTGTAAATCATTGCATTCAGTTTTTATTTACATTATACACAGCGTCCAAACTTTTTTGCAAACGGGGTTGTAGGGAACATCAAGTTCTTGCCAGGGATCCCTGCGGTTCCTTTAATGTCGCTGCTGGCCTCTTGGTCGCCACCCTCAACACTTTTCTTCTTGTCCTCTCATCAGTCTTAGAGGGACGTCCTGATCTTGGTAGAGTCACTGTTGAGCCATATTTTCTCCACTTGTTGACGACTGTCTTCATTGTGCTCCATGGGTTGTTTAATGCTTTGGATATTCTTGTAACCTTCTCCTAACTGATGCCATTCAATGATGAGATTCCGTTCATGCTTTGAAAGCTCTTTGTGATCCATGGCTTCATGAGCATGATGCAGCCTAGAGGATATCAGAATAATCATATAGGAACAGACAAACTTTATCTGAGGTCAATCAGAGTCACTTTAATTGATGTTAGGTATATACTAACTACTGTGTAAGATGAGACTGAATGTGATTGGTTGATTCTGGTGTGCACAGTTACGCAACCAGGTTTTTACATGGTTTTTATTTTCACTCTAAACAGTTTCTGATTTATTTTTACCTTCTTTTTATAGATTGCAATTTTGCAATGAAGCTAGAATAAGTTCTGACATGATTTATTTTGGATTCATTTTTTTTATCACACAAAAACCTGCCATCTTAGCAGACTTTTTACATCTGCAGTTATTTCCCCTTGAAACATAACGCCCATTCCAGCGCAGGAAGGCCGATGGCTGAAATGCTCCTTCTCTCGTGATTTATGGACTGCAGGCCCTCGAGAGATCGCTTTCTGCTTGATTTTCACGCGTCAGCCCCCACATGTCTACCTGACATTAAATATCACAGTAAAGTGATAAGCCATCTATCCACCCTCACAGTACCATCCAGGCGAGATGACCAAAAAAAAAAAAAAGTGAGCATTCTTATTTACAGTATATACAAAGGACTAGCTACAATCAACAAAAATAGTATTTACAAATCAAAGTATTTATTGCAAAAAAAAATCCTTTGGAATATTGCCGAACAAATGACTTTATCTTGCTTGATGGTTGAACTCACCTTTTGAATGGTTAAATGTGGTCGATCGCTCTCCTTTTCAGACACACTCAGACACACATTTATACACAAATGTGAGTGAAGCGTGGGGTCCGAGTACATGGTAAAGCCATTTATCCAATGGTAATTTCAGACACTTGATCCCATTAGGGCAATACCTCGAAAAGTTTTCAACAGATCTTTTTCAGCACTTGAATGATGAAATTTTGAGACAAATCATACCAAAAGTGAAGCAGCACAGCATAGTAATAGTAAACAATAGGATGAGTTGATAACAGGCTTAACTTTGCGAACAGGATAACTCTGTATGTTAGTATTACTCTGTTTACTCAATGTCATTTTTGATGAATCCTATTCACACTTCACATTATATATATGCAGTAAACCTGGAAATCCTCCTCATGATAGACCTCAAATCAGCCCAAAACTGGAATTGCAGCACAGAGGGCAGCAGAGGAAGAAAACGGAGGCTGCGGCCTTCATCTTGAGGACCCAAACATCTGCCAGCTAAATGTTTTCTAGGGAACCTTTTGCAAACTTGCCAGGAACACTGTACAGGTCCGTGATTCTTGAATCTCTAAATATTCTGTAAGTATAGTTTACATATTTTCATCGCCAGCCTCTCTGCTCAGCAAATTTTACTGGTAGTAGTCAGGTAGCCAGTCAGCAAAATTTATCATGGGGAGCTCAGCAAAATTTATTGTGGGGGAATTAAGTTGTGTCACTTTATTGGACAATGTGCAGGGTAAGCTTGTAATAATAATACTTTCATTATACAGTACCGTACAAAAGTCTTAGGCGGTCAAAAGAAATGTTTAAAGCTATTTATCTGGGTAATAAGTGCATATGTGCTCAGAACAAAAAGAATTTAACATGTGCAAATTATGATAAAAACTAGTCAAAATTTCTTCTGTTCTCCAAAACAGTTACTGATATCTAGTTGGACGGCTAGATGAACACGGCTTCAGCTCCCAAACCTGATCCCTAAGGGCGCCCCAGCCATTCCATGTATTTGTTAAATTTCACCACCAGCTCACTTAATTAATTAACTTAATTAGTTTAAAAAGTCAATGAGATATCGATTAGCTATATGAGGTGTGCTAGTGGCGGAGTCAAAAATACATGGGTGTACTGTATGGCTGCTGGACACAATGGGGGGACTTTAGCAGAGGTTTTGATTATGATTAGGTTATGATTTCCTTTCGCCTTACGTGTTGTGTTATGTTGGAGTAAAGCCCTTTATCTTTTCCCCGATGCCTGCCTTCGCCTCAGTCCTTCCCGCAGCGTGACAGCAGGTCCTTCATAAACATCCCATGCTCGATTCTGATTGGACATGGGGTACGACTATCACAGGAGGGTTGCGATTACCTCCTATCACCATCTTGGTGCATTTGTTATTCATAGTAATGGACTCCCCTGTATACATTAGTGCGCTACTGCCAGAAGCAAGCAAAAGATATAAAGAGAAAACTGATATTACTGGATGTGACCCACAGACATTGAAAGCAAAAGACTTTGAAGATTGTCGGCTGCTTGCTGTAAGTCACACTGGAGAAACACACCAAACTAAAAGGACCATGAAGGTTGAGAAACCAAACAGGGAAAAATAAGAAATTTGTTATAACATATCTGGTTTGATTTGATGCAACTTAATGTGAAATTTCATAGCCTCTTGTGCCACATAATATATGAGCAGTAAGCTGATGACATAAAATTGTTGGGTTTTTAAAATATGAAGTGGACACACCCTAAACACCATTGTTATCCTTTCAGGTAAACCCGTAGCTATATATGGCAGAGGTAAAATTGACTGGACACCAGCAATGAACATGGGATAGAGCAGTCTGTCAGCATCACAGACCTCAAGAGAGGGAGGCAAGAAGAATGGATCGATGCTCAGACAGTCCCTACCCTTTCCATTTAGAGTTAATGTCATTGTATTTGCTGTTGTGTTTTCGTATTTGCTGTTATATGTTGCCCTTATGAGTTACCGCACATGAACATCTTTTGTCAGCATTTTGGTTGGATTCATTTTAAATGTAACTGACTAATACGAGAAAATGGCTGGTTTTCCCATTTCATCATTTCAACCTTGAAACGTAAAATGAGGTTACTGATCTCCCTGTAGCCTCTACTACTTCCTGCTGAACTGTACTCTCAGCTCCTGCTCCAGCGCTCCTCCGAGCAGCTGATGTCCATCAACACCTAGCTAGCCTTAAATAAGCCAGAAGTAAATACACAAAAAATAAATGTAGCAGAAAACAAAATTGTATTCTTTTATTATTATTATACAAGTCATTGGATTTTACTGAGTAGAACAGCTGGCTCTAACATTAGCCAGCTAACATATTTAGCTATTAACATTAGCCAGCTAACATAGCTATTTGTCAGTAGGCTAATTTGCCTGATAACAAATGTCTACAACATTACTTTAAATGGTACAGCCCTGATATAGTTTTGTCCCCCATGGTACAAACAACGTTAAAGTACCCAATGGTATAGAACTGTTCTTCAGTCGATTTCTCTACCTTAAATTAGACTGCTTTGGTTCAGCTGGCAGACCCTTCTCTGTTCAGCTCCAGTGACCCACAAAGGCACAAATTGGGACTTTTTTTCTGACGGTGTAAGTTAACCATGTTATCTGTAATGTCAACAAAGGTTTTACTACTCATGTCAAAATAAGTGTTTGAAAAGGAACATAATCGGAGTTAGTGTGCGTGTGTGTGTGTGTGTGTGTGTGTGTATGTGTGTGTGTATATGCATTTGGTGAGAATCAGACTGAGACAGTTGAACAGCAGCCCTGCAGAGGTAAGGAGGATGGGGGGGGCGGGGGGTGAGGACCAGGGATATTGCTGAGAATCGGATTCCAACAGCCAAACGGTCAAACATGTTGAAAGTGTGTGACGGTAGTGCTAACCTATTACTACTCAAAAGAGAGCGCAACTTACAGCCGGCAGGACAAGTTCGGAGCTATAGAAAAAATATCTGAGGCTTCAGCTGCTGATACATAAATATGTAAATGATCACTAAAAGACCACAAAGTATAGTTTTTGTCCATTCAATCAAAGTAAAGGAGAATAAATTTGGAATGGGAGACATATTATGCATTATTATAAAGATGTATGCATGTGTCGGTTATTACCATGCACAGTATTAAGAATTAAAAACATAAGAAATTTACAAACGAGAGGGGGCCATTCGGCCCATCAAGCTCGTTTGGGGAAAACTTAACTAATAACTCAGAGTTGTTAAAATCTTATCTAGCTCTGATTTAAAGGAACCCAGGGTTTTAGCTTGTGCTACACTAGCAGGAAGACTATTCCATACTCTAACTACACGCTGTGTAAAGAAGTGCTTTCTCAAATTCAGTTTAAAATGTTCTCCCGCTAATTTCCACCTATGGCCACGAGTTCTAGTATTTAAACTAATATTGCTGTAGCCATTTGGCTGAACAGCATCCAGACCCGTTAGAATCTTATATACCTGGATCATGTCCCCCCTTAGTCTCCTTTGCTCAAGGCTAAACAGATTCAGCTCATAAGACAATAAGACATTCCTCTAAGACCAGGAATCATTCTCGTAGCCCTCCATTGCACCTTTTCTAAGGCAGCAATGTCCTTCTTAAGGTATGGTGACCAAACCTGCACACATTATTCTAGGTGGGGTCTTACCAAGGAATTATATAAATGTAACATCACCTCCCTTGACTTAAACTCCACACACCTAAAGATATAACCCAACATTCTATTGGCCTTTTTTATTGCTTCCCCACT
The DNA here is from genome assembly GCF_048594095.1 of Paramormyrops kingsleyae. Lineage (NCBI taxonomy): Eukaryota > Metazoa > Chordata > Actinopteri > Osteoglossiformes > Mormyridae > Paramormyrops > Paramormyrops kingsleyae. Next base: position 3,455,995 of record NC_132803.1, on the reverse strand, counting down.
CTGGCGAGAGTGGGACATGGAAGCATCAACATACACACCGAGACCTTTCTCGTAATCAGCTACCTTTATTTCAGTGGAACCCATAAAATATCTGTACTTTATATTTCTGCTCCCTGCATGGATTACCTTACATTTATCTGTGTTAAATTTCATCTGCCAAGTATCAGCCCAGTCGCTAATTAAATCAAGATCCCGTTGTAGCCTCTCTGCTGCTAGATCAGTATCTGCTACACCACCCACCTTGGTGTCATCTGCAAATTTAACCAGTTTACTGTATGTATTGGTGTCAATATCATTGATGTAAATTAGGAACAATAGTGGTCCTAAAACTGAACCCTGCGGTACCCCACTATGAACGCAGGCCCACTGTGACATTGAGCCTCTTATAACTACTCACTGCTTCATGTCAGTTAACCAGTTTTCGATCCAAGCTGCCACAGTTCCTAAAATCCCTGCAGCTTTGAGCTTTATCAAGAGTCGTTTAAATGACCATAATGTCATTTCCAGCACAGAATTAGAAGCTCTGTTTGGACAAGTGCCAGATTTAGCAGGGTCGGACTGGCAGATATATTATGCATTATTACAAAGATTTGAGGGAATTAATTTACTACCATAAAACCCATAGTAATTACACACTTCACTCAGACTTCTGGCATTGTGGTGGTATTTTCAAAGAACAATTAATCAATACATGAAATTTATTTTAATTAAAAATTCATTTCAGAGATCGAAATAGCAAACTAAGAGCAGAAAATAATTGTGTGCACATCATGTGCTCGATTAAGCATTTTGTGGAAACGTTAAACTAAATAAACAAAAATATAAAGCTGTCCATGGCCTCACTTGGGCTCCATACAGAGAGAATGCACCGATATCACTTTCATGCCAAAACTGTCAAAGAAAATGTTGGTCATAGTGCAAAAGAAAAATAAATTGAATATAAATTATTTATATAGCACATTTAACAACAACCGTGGTTAACCAAAGTGCTTAACAATATCTGACACTCACACATAAATTAACCAAAAACAATTATTAAAAGTCACGGTATCTCAACTCAGCTCGAAATAAAAGCTAAAGGAAAGACTCTGCAAATTATCAGGTCAGTGGAATGTGCAATGAATAGGAGTAATTTCAGAGTCACATGTCACAACTAGGTGTCACGTCACGGGCAAGGACAGAGGCAAAGGCAGGTGCCAAGGGAAATCAAAGGAAACCACAACACGGACAGGTCAAATCAAATGGACCACGAGGGGTCAAAATGGGGTGATGAGGGTCAGGCAGGAACACAAGGTGCAGGACATACTCAGGAGCACAAGCAGGTAGTAACATCAATGACTGGACTGGGGAGCACAGGACTGGGAGGCACTCTTATACACTACTGACGAGGGAGCAGACGAGAGGCAGCTGGAGTGAGGCACATGAGGGCTGAAACGAGAGGTAAGACAAATTAGTAACGGGGTGGATCATTAGAGCCACACTGGGGAAAGGGGGTAGAAATGCAGGGCGTGAGACACGTGCGGAATGTTTTCTTGGCAGACTTTGTCCCGCTGCCTTTCTGAGTATTGTTGCTGAGCATGTGCATCCCTTCATGGCCACGATTTATTCATCTTCTAATGGCTGCTTCCAGCAAGATGATGCACCATGTCACAAAGCAAAAGTCGTCTCAAACTAGTTCCATGAACTTGACATTGGGGTCATTGTTCTTCAGTGGTCTTCCCAGTCATCAGATCTGAATCCAACGGAACACTTTCAGCATGTGGTACAATGGGAGATTCACAGCATGGATGTGCAGCAGTCAAATCTGCAGAAATTGCAATGAAAGGAATTTTTACAACATCTTGTGAAACCCATCTAGGGCCGGTCAATCCTATAGGCGAAATAGGCGGCCGCCTAGGGCTGCAAAACTTCTGAGGGGGCGCTGACTTGCCAGGCAATTTTACTTTGCCTCGTACTGGGGGCGCCAGTGTTGATGCTCGCCTAGGGTGCCACATAGGCTATAACCAGTGCTGAATCCATCCCATCAAGAATTGAGGCTGTTTAGAGAGCTAAGAGAGGCCCTGCTCAGTATTACCACAGTGTTCCTAATAAAGTGCTCAGTGAGTGTGTGAGTAAGTCTTTCGGGCATTTTTTATTTATCATGTCACAGCCGAATTTGTTTTTTGTAAACATTTTTATGTTTTTGTCTTATTCTCAGACCGTTTTGTCTTTTTTCATCTTCCAGTCAAACGCAGACGCATCCAACGGATCCACTGTGGTTTTCAAACCCCCAGCCTGTGCCCCAAACCATATACTCCGCTGAGTTAGTACTTCAATAGAATATGAAGACTTTCATCCAAGTACTTCGACATAATCAATCTCACAATGGGCTGCCCCAGGAAATATGATTCAGGCCTCTCTGAAGCCCCCTATTGAAAATGAGTCTCATTGTTCCTTCAACTTGAAGAGATGCTTTAGACACCAAAGAACTGCTGTTCAATAGACCTTCAGCACACCGGGAAAATTGGATAAACCTTTGCAGATGTGACGCATTCGTTTTCGCCGTGTAGGGAGTTTGGGTGGGGGTGGGGGGGTAATGGAAGGAGGGATTGAAAATGGGCAGCGACAGGGCACTGGAATGCAGGAGTGTGTAGCTGGCTCGCTGCCGTGAATTAGAAGACAAAAGGTTGACTCTTCACAAGCACGCAGTGAAGGTAGCCTCTCGATACCGCCCACTCACCCGCCTCTCATTCCAGCACCTCCCTGCTCCGCTTTCTCTCTCCATCTCCTCATGTCCCATTAGAGCGGTAAAGACGCTACAGGGCACATTCGGCAGAGAGCATTGAGATTAATTCATAATCATCCAAGTTATTAGTCATTTCTGCAGCAGTTTCCGGCCATAAGCTCCCATCAAAGCTGTAAAATTGAACACAGAACTTCTGTTCCATTGTATTTGTGTCTGTTTTAAAGTTTAAATAACAAAAAGTCTCTGGAAAAGTCTCCCAAGCAAGAAACATCCTTCAGGTGATACAGATTTTTAAAGGTGAAGACTCTAGATAGTGTGTTTTAGTAAACTTCTCTACTATAGCAACAAATGATATATTAACCATGTGTCAGGTACACATGAATGGTACAAAGTGGCATATATATGATTTTCATCAATTAATGCCATGGACGTTTGTTTCTGAGTCCATCTTAGGTGGTACTCAGACTCAGCCGGGTGTCTTGCACTGTGCCTGAGTATGATTGTTCCCTCTCCCCAATCCACAGCTGGTCTGTTCTCACATTAACATTCCAGGTCTAAGCGTGCTTTTGTCATCACCGTGTGACCTTTTGTGTTAAAGAAAACATAGGAAGAAATGCGTTACTGCGCAGCACGATGGAGTTCACGATTAAAGTCCTTATTTTGTGGTTTATTTGGAGTTGTTTCGGTTGCGATGACACACAGCATTCTTATAGATTTACCGAGTACACAGCACAAATATTTTCATTTAATTGTGCTGCACGCATAAGAAGGTAGGCCCGTATTTCACCATATTTTAGTTTTTGTGTGTTGCATCCAGTTCTTCCTGGATTCTCTTGTCAGCCCAAATTTCCAGCAAACACTGCCCCTCAGATGAAAGTGACCACTTTGCCGCCATCTTTATTAAATGTTTGTCTCTACCCGATCTGTACAGCCTACCCAATCCGCTCCTTCCAGGTCCAATTCATGTATAGTGCGCATGGGCACGTGCGTGTGCCAGTCACATTATGATATCATGTCTGTGTTCCGTGCTCAGGCACGATTAGAGATCGCACTGCATGTGTACCCTGCCTGAGGCCAAATAAACTGTGCCCAGGCCCACCTCTTCAAGTGGCCCCGGGCATGGTTAAGCGTACCGTGCCTGAGCACAGAACAGAGCGATCGCACTAGTCAAACGAACTGGACTTTGGGGGTCAAACGTGCTTGGGCGCGCTGTGGATTGTGTGTGAGTGCACCCTCTGTCAATGCAAAGCTAATGGAGGTAATCATCACTCACATCCTAACTGAATAAATTAAATGAATTATGAAAAGGGAATAGGCTGGGACAGTATGGCATTCCTCTACTATAAAAGAAAGACAGTCCTCCCCATTTATGTGTAATATAATTATCCTTTTATTATTGCTCTCCGTAGAACTTTATTGGTCAGTTACAGAGATGTAGCTAAGAATTCTTGGACCCCTGTATAAAATCTGCAACCTCTACCTGACCCCTACAATATAAACTAGAAGCTATGGTTGAGCCGTTCTCCTCTGAGCCAGGGCCCGGGAACGAGTTTAGGGCTGAATCATTTGGAGTGTCCATAGTCTGCAGCGCTGGTTCGTTCATCAGCCACCCCAGAAATTCAGAGGCCTCCTATGACGCTTTCTAAAGAAGATTCATTTCCCCTTTTTCATTACATGAAGCCTGCTGTTATGCATTGTTTATTCTATAAATAATCAGACATGAAAGGCGTGTCAGAACCTTGATTTTTCTGTTGACATTTTTAGTGAGATGTGAGATCTGTGATGGCTACAGCAAGGACTTACATAAACACAATGTAATCACAATGAAGCATTCTTAATCCTAGGATGATAACTAGGGTTCCCAAATAGAAGTCATTGATCTTACTTATTTGAATACCTAAAAATAAATGCTGTTATAACTGCATTTATTGCTTATTTGTATTTGCAGTCTTCATTATGCAGTTGTGAAGTTTATTCCATATATTTTAAGTTCTTGCAAAGCTGGATGCCAAGAGTTTTCCATTTGTAGCTTCTTGCTCAAGAATCACCACTGAAATTGAAGTAGCTGAGCTTTTTGATCGTACCCTCGTTCGCCTTTACTTGAGAATAAGTGGATTAGTTAGCCTTGCATGGAAACTCTTCAAATCCAGGAATCATTCCTGTTGCTCTTGGCAGAATTTGCTGTAATAAAATCATATCCTTTTGACGTGTGATGCACACAATATTCTGTGTGTGGTCTAACTGATAATATTACAGAGTCTGGGTGTAGCACTCACAGTCAGAAGTTCTTCACACATAAATATCAAAGCATCTTGCTTATCTAGTTTCTTGTTGATTTAGGTGAGGACACAATGCAAGATAGCAACTTTATCTCAGATGGAAACCTGGTATTTCTACAATTCAAATATTTACACTATTATTAATTAGATATTTATTCGACACGGTTGATTAGTGCACAGTTCTTGCTTTTGGGTGAAACTATTCCCTCAAGAACCTGCACCAGAAAGTCTGATCTGAAAAGTACATTCAGGAGCGAAAATGGAGATGCTGGGGTTTGAACCCAGGACCTCACACATGCAAAGAACATACTCCACCACTGAGCGACAACCCTTTGCTCAGCCTGCCTCTGCAGCTGCCTCTAAATTGTCCATAGGATGTGTGACTGTGAGTTTGTGAGTCTGTAGCCTGCAATGCCTGGCAGCCCTCCAGGGTATCTCCTGCCTCGAGTCCGAGACTTTCTGGGATGAGCTCCAGGCTTGCTGTGATCCATGCTTATGGAAGATGACAGGAAGTTGCCTCTTGCAATCAGAAACCCTACAAGAGCTTCACCAGAGGTAAACAAAACTGCAGCTCCATTTATTATCAGATTTTAGAAGTGATATAGGTCTTAAACAGATGAAGGTGACATAGATTAAATAGATAGAAATACCCAGGAGCAGATGAGACGTTTTTTTTCTGCTGAAGGAACACATCTGTTATTTCATGATCTCTCACTTCTTGGCTGAATGTATTTTACCCCATTTTACTTCTGGAGCTCATGTCGATCTGTGGATGTACTTCCCTCCACTGATTGGTTAAAATTAATCCACTTAAACTAATACATTCTACCTATTCCTTCATTCCTGTTCAGCTAAGTCAGTAGTTTACTAAATGACTTTGCTATGAACGTTTCCATGGTTCAAGCCTGACCCATGTCATATACCAACTTTGACTTCAATCAAAGCATGAAAATATCCAATTATGTATATGTATGTACATAGATATATCGTTTTTCTTGTCATTGAACACTGCATTGACACCTCACAGGCATGCTCAGAGCTCATTAATTGGTCCAACGCTTGCGGTAAGTGACGGGCAGCACAGCATTCCTTGCAAACAGAATATGACAAATAGCCATTGGAGTTCGGATCCTTCCTGGTAGGTAAAGAGGCCATCTTGGGTTCCCAACTGCAGTTAAGCTGTGGGAAAAGGAAGAACAGAAAGGGAAAAGCAGCTCCCTTCCTGGACAGACAGAATACTTCATTACAGGGACCTCATCTTGAATTTCATCACAATGCAGGCTGTTTAAAATGAGAATAGCTCTGACAGCCATAATAATCATAATAATCATATTCTGTGTGATCATCATCACCATTACTATGAATCTTCTCCCAGTAGTGCAATGATCATGGTATGATTTCTCCAAAGAAGTCCACAACTGCTCCCTGACAGAATGGAGCTGAACCCAGAATGCTGGCATAAGAGGACAAATGGAAACTTATTTATCATGGGGAGGGAAAGGAGTGTTTGAATAGGGCACCATGTTCCCATGCAGAGGAGAATGCTGAGATACAAATTCACATGATTAGCTGGAGCTGAATGGGGCCCGAACCCATAATGCAATGGTTTATAGTGGGAAAGATGGAAATGAAAATGGATACTGACATAGGCGGCATTTAGACAAATTAAAATGACACTTGTTCATGTAAATCCTTTTATTAATTGATTAACACAAGCATGAATAGCTTCCCTAACATCTGAAACCAATTGCAGGCATATTTTATTCTTAATACAACCCCAGCAAATGCAATGGAATTAAGATTCTTGTCACACTTAAGCAGTAAGATATGCATCTGTATTCTTGACGGGTAGCTGGACGGGCATTAATTTCACGTCTGAGTGAGTCTCATTGATCTGCTCGTGCAATCTTACGGCTAAGAAGCAGTCGAATAGTTAAAAGAGTGCTTTTCTGCGTTTAAATCGCACCCGATGCCCCAGTGTGACTCATCAAAGACGGACGTAATTCTCAAGAAGCAGGAAACAAACTGTGATGCTGTGGAGGTCCGTCGCACAGACTGCTTGTTTAATGTTATCGGACCCGTTCCCGGGGACCCGAGCCCTGGCCGAAACAATCCACCTCTAGTAAAGATCAATTATTGATGGCTGAAGTCCCCAGGCAGGGTCCAATACCAAACTGGTGGGAAGCGTTATAAGAAAAAAGCCAAAGTGTTCCTGCTTATGCTCTCAGTTTCTAATAAAACCCCAGTGAGGTGCACCTCCGTGAGAAACGCAATAAGTGAATCAGTGCGAATGAAAAATCCAAATGGTTTTGCTTATTGAATTTAAGCCTTCATATCATATATATAATTTCCGCCTAACCAGTTCAGGCTAAAGGAGGCATTTGGCCTTGAATGTTTAAACCTGCTCCCCATTAACACAGCCCCGTAACATGTCTACATGTATACCAGATTATACAGTACATGTATCATTTAACAATTTTTTTTAAAAAAGGTCAATTATATTGTTACACTGCATATGTAAAACCAGAAATGCATATATGATTAATGCCGTCATTCTGTAACTGTCATTCCCATATACAGGTAATGTCATCACCATATAATAACATCAAAAGGCGATAACTGATCATTCATTATACAGCAGGAAATACATTGTACAAAAACATAGAGACATGACTGCCTTGCACTGTGTCTGTATAAGTACAGCATTATATTGTAGCTCCTTTGCGTGAGGTAGACGGCCGTTTGAGTCTCACCACAAACATTGCCTGGGGATATGTACTAGTTTAGATACATTGTTATGAGTTGTGTGCTTGCAGGAAACAACGTCATTTTATGCTCTGATAACACAGCATCAAGTTGTATGTGTGTCAGGCTATTTTGTCACGAGAGACAGTTTACATGGCCGGAGAGGCGGGGTGAAGTCATCCTTACATAAGATTAATCTTTGTCATTCTCATCCACGAAGCGCACAACACACCCTGACCCTGCTATTGGCCTTTTTCCTGATCAGACACCTGTTTTGTTTTTGTGTGTTTTTGTGCTAAACTGAAAACGGCTGCCTGATGTTCTTGTTCCACCCTGGTGATTTTGTTAAACCCGCCTACACTTCTGATCCGAAACAACGCCTGTGCTCCTGATCCCGGTACCATGTCACATGGCCCATCCATCTGATAACCCTGTAATGAGGGCAGTAGTTGGGTCACATGGTGGTTCAGTGGGTAACAATATGACTTTACACTTCTGGGGCTGTGGGTTTGAATCCTACCTCCAGATCTGTAATTGGAGCTACATTTTATTTATTTAGCAGACGGCTTAATCCAAAGCTGTGCACGATCGAGAAGGAAAGGTCAGGCCATCCTTGGGTGAAGGGCCTTGCTCAGGAGCCCAAAAGTGAAATCACTTTGCCAGTTTTGGGATCTGAAGCTTTGACCTTCCTCTTCACAGGCATGGCACGCTAACCTGTTGACCATGATAGGCCCCAAGAATTCACAAGCTCTCCCCATATTTGTGCCAGATTCTTCTGGGTTCACTGTCCTCTGGAATCCAGATACTTCACAGTATTTCACTGGATAAATGCTTATGGAAAGTAGATGGATGGAGGGTAGATCCTCATATGATTCAAAGTAGCGCAGCAGAAGGGGAGGGCAATGGTCAAATAAAAGAGATCCACGGCCAAGAGGGGAAAGATTTTCGCGTATTTATCCCATCTAAAAACATGCTTTTCAGCACATGGACGCAACACCTTGTACAGAAACATGAAGTGCTGTGTGTGATGCATTAGCCCCTTGACCTGGCGCCTTTTACCACTTCTTGTCGTAATAAACGTGTGCTTTTTATTTTTACTGAGTGTTTACTCACATCAGCGTGGGCAGCCTTCGTGAAATCCCGGTTAAGCTGCAACCCAGCAAATCTGCTTTTTTTTTTAACCCGCTTAATGCGCAGCACTAAAGGTGATAGTTCCATTAATACAATCAGTACACCTTGAAAATCATGCTGCCTTTGTACTGCTGTCCTGGAAATGGGGCTGGGGGGGGGGGGGGGCGATGTACTCAATTAAATTGTGTGTGTTTGTAGTATAATCTCCGGAGGCGTATTGCTTGTCAAAATAATGTGATTGTGAGCTTATGATCATGGCGTACAGAGCAAACAGGACCAAGCCAGTGGATTTAACGTCCTGTGAAAGCAAAGGATGGAAAAGTGGGAAAATTCAAGGAAAAGGTAAGATCTCCCTGTACTGAGCTGGGTAATTTCTGTCTAAAAACAGGATGGCAGTTTAAACCAATGGCATCGGTCGGTTCGTCCAGCAGGTAGCGGAGCACAGTAACCAAATAACGCAGGTTTTACAGTCATCACCCATGGAGGGTATATCAGTGAAAACCCCACTGCCATATCACTGCAAGATGGCAACCTTAGATCTGATTTGGTCGTCAGGGCTGAATGTGGGGCTCCAAAGGGACACTTCACAGCTCCAATGTGAGGGGCTGAATCCTGGCCCCACCCTCACTATGTGGAGTTTGTATGTTCACCATGACACTGGGTAAAGAGCTGGATGGTTGAAAAGCACAGCTTGAGAATACCAGCAGTTCTCTACACCCAATAGTAAAAGAGAAATCAATTTAATATCTGAAGACCTCATAAAAAATCTTGTAGTCTCGGCTGTATAATATTTATGTGAAACAGCTACGAAAATGGCATTTTTATTAGCAGTACACAAAGTACCAGTTGTATTTTAAATGACTTGGTGCAAAATTATTGTCCCTGGCTTGTGGGTACAGAGGCCTGGCACACAAATAGCTGTAACTGGGATGTCCATAGTAAAGGTGTGATCAGAGACTACAAACAGAGCTAGACCCAGTAAGCTACAAACCTGGGGGTCTCCAAAATCAGACTCCCTGGGGTTTGTCACCTCTCAGCCATGCCAGTGGCGAGGTATTCCTCTGGGCTGCAGGGGAGTCAAGCACAATGGTTGTAGGGCTAGGAATCTTTGGACTTTTCACGGACGCAGGAAAGGGGCCACTGCCTGCCCAAATAGAATTCCTGCTCCTTATAGACTTCCTGCCCAAATAGGATTCCTGCTCCTTATAGACTTCCTGCCCAAATAGGATTCCTGCTCCTTATAGACTTCCTGCCCAAATAGGATTCCTGCTCCTTATAGACTTCCTGCCCAAATAGGATTCCTGCTCCAAATACACTGCCTGCCCAAATAGGATTCCTGCTCCTTATAGACTGCCTGCTCAAATAGGATTCCTGCTCCAAATACACTGCCTGCCCAAATAGGATTCCTGCTCCTTATAGACTGCCTGCCCAAAGAAGATTCCTGCTCCTTATAGACTGCCTGCCCAAATAGGATTCCGGCTCCTCACAGACTGCCTGCCCAGAGAAGATTCCTGCTCCTTATAGACTGCCTGCCCAAATAGGATTCCGGCTCCTCACAGACTGCTTGCCCAAAGAAGATTCCTGCTCCTTATAGACTGCCTGCCCAAATAGGATTCCAGCTCCTCACAGACTGCCTGCCCAAATAGGATTCCAGCTCCTCACAGACTGCCTGCCCAAAGAAGATTCCTGCTCCTTATAGACTGCCTGCCCAAATAGCATTCAGGCTCCTCACAGACTGCGGTGCCCAAAGAAGATTCCTGCTCCTTATAGACTGCCTGCCCAAATAGGATTCCGGCTCCTCACAGACTGCCTGAACAAAGAAGATTCCTGCTCCTTATAGACTGCCTGCCCAAATAGGATTCCGGCTCCTCACAGACTGCCTGCGCAAAGAAGATTCCTGCTCCTTATAGACTGCCTGCCCAAATAGGATTCCGACTCCTCACAGACTGCCAGCCCAAAGAAGATTCTTGCTTTTCACAGACTGCCTGCCCAAAGAAGATTCTGGCTCCTGACAGACTGCCTACCCAAAGAAGATTCCAAGATTCCTGGTCCTCACAGACTGCTTGCCTAAAGAGGATTCCTGGTCCTCAGAGACTGCCTGCTATCATTTGTAGTAATAATTGATCTTGTAGTTAATATACTTGTCCCTGCATTGGTGGATCTATTTTTGTCTCAGCCCCCCCCCCCCCCGAAAAAAATATAATTTTTCTAAATCCGTTTAGTGATTTGTCCCATATTTTTATACACGGCCAATTTATCACTGGGGACCCCCTTAAGGATCGAATCCTAGAATTGTCCCTGATTGTAGTTCTTATCAATCTCCTTAGCTGAAGAGAAGTAACCCAATTCGTATAAGGGAAATAGATACAGCACCAAATCACAAGAGAAATCTCTATGAGTCACGCTGATTTTGATCATTATCCGGGACATTAAATATACCACACCACTGCCGTTCTCGTTCCCTCGTTCTTCGCAAACCTACAAGTACTCCTCATGCATCCAAATGCAGTTTAACTGCATTAATGAGCAGATACTGTTCATTACAGCAAGTACCTCTATTCACCATGCTCTGCAGAGAATAACCCTACCCCCACCCCCCACCCCCAACTCCGGAGGTGCTGTTTGTCAGATTTGTAACTAGTCACATCGCCTCCTACAGCACAGTCCCGGTATATGATACTTAATAACACTGCCACCCAACAAGCGTGTCAGATTCAGTCAATGTGCCATATTCTATTACACCTTTTTCATCAGGTAGTAAAAAGACTTGGGGGGGAACCTTTAAATAATCACATTCAGCAGAAGGTTAATCAAATAAGCACCATTAGTCAGTGTGGTAATTAAAACAAAAAAAGGGGATTCTTAATGCCGGGGTTAAATGTTAGCGGGATGACTCATAACTACAACGCTCGCCTGATTGCCTGCTTTTAGGTAGGAAAACATTAACAGAGCAGCACACGGTCCACGGCGGACAAAAAAACGCTGCCTGTCTCTTTCTCTTTCTCTCTTCTCCACCGTGGCCTTGTGATTGCTTGTTCGGAGCTGCACAATCACAGATAATGGCCCTCGCGCGTGGGAGTGGAGCTGTTTTTCAGGCAAGACGGAGCCACAAGATATTTTAAAATGATAATGATGATGAGCAGCTTGCTGACACCGCCCCCCCCCCCCCCGCCCAGACTCGGGATTGGGAGGCTGATTGTGTGCACAGATGCGGGGGTTCCCGTTTGACCTCTGACCTTTCTCCATCTGTTACCACGACAATCTTCCACTCTTACACATGGGAATTATGGGTGGGACCACTCATCATTTATCGCTACCTATTATTTCATTCAAAATTTACGACAGCGCTGCAGGAATTCATCTGGCTTTAAATTTATCCTTCTTACCATAGACCATCGTTCCCACCTGTAAACATCTCTAACCTTTATCTCTTAGCTCAGATTAAGTATCAGCATCGGGGCAGAGGTTTCTGTCTAACCACAGCAAGGAAACAAATGATGTAGCAGGAGGGTGATGTCACAATGATAGCAGCTCTCTCCTATGGAGGATCTGAGAGGGTGATGTCACAATGATAGCAGCTCTCTCCTATGGAGGATCTGATAGGGTGATGTTACAATGATGGCAGCTCTCTCCTATGGAGGATCTGAGAGGGTGATGTCACAATGATAGCAGCTCTCTCCTATGGAGGATCTGAGAGGGTGATGTTACAATGATAGCAGCTCTCCCCTATGGAGGATCTGAGAGGGTGATGTCACAATGATAGCAGCTCTCTCCTATGGAGGATCTGAGAGGGTGATGTCACAATGATAGCAGCTCTCTCCTATGGAGGATCTGAGAGGGTGATGTTACAATGCTGGCAGCTCTCTCCTATGGAGGATCTGGGAGGGTGATGTTACAATGATGGCAGCTCTCTCCTATGGAGGATCTGATAGGGTGATGTTACAATGATGGCAGCTCTCTCCTATGGAGGATCTGAGAGGGTGATGTTACAATGATAGCAGCTCTCTCCTATGGAGGATCTGAGTGGGTGATGTTACAATGATAGCAGCTCTCTCCTATGGAGGATCTGGGAGGGTGATGTTACAATGCTGGCAGCTCTCTCCTATGGAGGATCTGATAGGGTGATGTTACAATGATGGCAGCTCTCTCCTATGGAGGATCTGAGAGGGTGATGTTACAATGATGGCAGCTCTCTCCTATGGAGGATCTGAGAGGGTGATGTTACAATGATAGCAGCTCTCTCCTATGGAGGATCTGAGAGGGTGATGTCACAATGATAGCAGCTCTCTCCTATGGAGGATCTGAGAGGGTGATGTTACAATGATAGCAGCTCTCCCCTATGGAGGATCTGAGAGGGTGATGTCACAATGATAGCAGCTCTCTCCTATGGAGGATCTGAGAGGGTGATGTTACAATGATAGCAGCTCTCCCCTATGGAGGATCTGAGAGGGTGATGTCACAATGATAGCAGCTCTCTCCTATGGAGGATCTGAGAGGGTGATGTTACAATGATAGCAGCTCTCTCCTATGGAGGATCTGAGAGGGTGATGTTACAATGATAGCAGCTCTCCCCTATGGAGGATCTGAGAGGGTGATGTCACAATGATAGCAGCTCTCTCCTATGGAGGATCTGAGAGGGTGATGTCACAATGATAGCAGCTCTCTCCTATGGAGGATCTGAGAGGGTGATGTTACAATGCTGGCAGCTCTCTCCTATGGAGGATCTGGGAGGGTGATGTTACAATGATAGCAGCTCTCTCCTATGGAGGATCTGAGAGGGTGATGTCACAATGATAGCAGCTCTCTCCTATGGAGGATCTGAGAGGGTGATGTCACAATGATAGCAGCTCTCTCTTATGGAGGATCTGAGAGGGTGATGCTACAATGCTGGCAGCTCTCTCCTATGGAGGATCTGAGGTGATCGCAGATAAGTTTTGCCAGAGAGGGGGCTCAGCCAAGTGAAGATTATACTCAGATCAAAACAATTCTTATTTTCTGAACATTAAAAAGGGTATTTGAATGCATTTGTGTTTGGTGGGAGACTAATGCATTATGCCAGCTCAGATACTTGGATTCCAACTGAAGACAGCACCTCTGAGCTATCATAGTGAGCGGACGGTGCTATGAACATGTGCGCTTAACCCATGGTCAACAAAGCGAGCGAAAATGAAATACCCCCTAATGACTTGCCTGCTTTCCATTCTATCACTGCCTATTAAAGGCATCCCCCCCCCTTTGCTGCTGGGATCTGAGGTCCTTGGCACCATCAGAGATGTTTCTGATCCAGAGGTCAGGAGTGGGAGGGGCCAGGAGGAAGCACAGTCCTGTGGCCAACAGAGCTGTGAATCTCCGTGGGGGGGCTGCTTCTTGGCGTCTCTGCAAGTCCCTCCTTCCCTCCCCACCGAGATAACCCTGTCCCTGCAAGTTTTTTTTTTTCTTTTGGAGGGGGGGGGGGTGTCAAAGCCCAGCCCTGACAAAGTCAGTAGAGCACAGTAATGTAGGGTTACACAGAACTTAAGTTATTCTAATTAGGCGCAATAATTAGGTGCAAAATCTTAATTATCATTTGATTAATGCGTAAATGTATAGAAATTGTCCTTTTGGATGCAGAGAATTTCAAATAAAATTGCATAAAATACAACATTTATAATAAAGCTAGATACGCATTAAGAGAGACTGTAGTTTAGGTTCAAATCAGGTTTCTATTCAAGTTTAACTTCAAATTCAGCTTTAATGGAAAAAGTGTGTATTTATCTTAAAATAAAAGACTGAATGTGTTAGAAAAGTGCCCCAGTGTTTAGCACTGTAACCTCACACATTCCTCAATGCAGACTGTCACTTATAATAAGACTTCATTTGTCATTAATACAACTAAGAGTGCGGGTATATTGGGAATTCTTAGTCTGTCAGCAATTCTAAGTGTTAAGTGCCTTAAAAAAGTCACACTCCTTCAAGCTGAACTGGAGCCAGCGACCTAAAGATCTCAGCAATATAGACCTCTGCTTTATCAACCGAGCTATCGAAGGGTGACAAGGGAAAAGAGTGACAGCAAATAACAGCATGAGACATTAGGGGCAAGAGGGTCTGTAAGTGACCACAAAACAATAAAAAACACTGTAGAATAAGTAACACAAATAAAACATAATAAATTGTATCACAATGAGTGGCGACGGCAGAGTGTACAGGTGTCGTGTCGCGTAAGTTACAGCACGCAGCTGACAGGTTGGCTGGCTCGCAGGTTAATGCCAGTTTCTGGTTTGAGTGCTGATGTTTCGGTGCCTATTTCTAGAAGGGAGGAGGGAGGAAAGTAGCTCTGCGGGGGTGACTGCATTCCTTGATGATGTTGCCTGCGTGTGGTGACGATTTCCTGAAGTCAAGGCAGATGTGTCTACACCACCCTCTGCAGCACCAAGCTGAGCAGTTTTCACAGTGTAATGTATCTCGTGAGTCAGGATTCCACTGGGCATCTGCAGACGCCGATTATGAGGGAGTCTGGGCCGGCTCCAGGAGTCTTAGGAAAGACAGATGGCGACGTACGTCCTTGTTTGCCGTTGCTGTGTGTTGCATGCTGTGATGCTGACCTTCTCCGCAGCCTCCCCATTGACGTAAATTAGAACATTTTCTAAATCCTGCTTCCTGAAATTGATGACCAGCTCCTATATCTTGCTGACGTTAAGGAAGATGTCACAGTCCTGGCATCGCACTGCACGGAGCCTAACATCCTCTCTGCAAGCTGATTCATCGTTGTTGATGCTCAGGTCCACGGTGGATGGTATCGTTAGCGAGCATGATGATGCAACTGCAGCTGTGTCCATTTACAGACTGTCAGGTGTGAACAGGGTTTACAGACTGTCAGGTGTGAACAGGGTTTACAGACTGTCAGGTGTGAACAGGGTTTACAGACTGTCAGGTGTGAACAGTGTTTACAGACTGTCAGGTGTGAACAGGGTTTACAGACTGTCAGGTGTGAACAGTGTTTACAGACTGTCAGGTGTGAACAGGGTTTACAGACTGTCAGGTGTGAACAGTGTTTACAGACTGTCAGGTGAGGAACAAGGTTTACAGACTGTCAGGTGTGAACAGTGTTTACAGACTGTCAGGTGTGAACAGGGTTTACAGACTGTCAGGTGTGAACAGGGTTTACAGACTGTCAGGTGTGAATGCTGACCACCCTGTGAGGCTTCCGCTAAGCATTAGGGGCAGCAGTCTTTGTTTCTCATCCATACATGCTAAGGTCCACCAATGAGAAAGTCCAGATAGAAGGTTTCAGATGCAAAGTCCCAGATTCAATGACATGGCAGCAAACACTGAGGGGATCACAGTGCTGATTGCAGACCTATGGTTTAGAAACAACCTGACACTGGAGTTTTTGTTGTCCAAGTGAACTGGAGTGGGATGGAGTGCCAGTGAGATGGCGCCCTGTGTAGACCTCTTGTGGTAGGATGCAAACTGAAGGGGATCTAAGCTGCACTACATTGCTTTTTTGCACTGGAACTCCTGTGCTTGAATGTCCAAAATGAACTAAGTATGTAAATTAACTGACAATAAAACAGCTCAAAATGAATTCCAATAAACACCCAGTTTCCCTAGAAAATTTGTTTACTATCACAGATGTTTAAGTGTTAAGTGCCTTAAAAAAAATCACTCCTTTGAACTGGATTGGAACCAGATCACACAGCGTATCTCATACAGCGAGTGGTTCAGCCATCTCTGTCTCTGTGCCCATGATCAGACAGTCGCCAGTTGAAGCCCCGGCCTCGACAGATCAGTCGCGTGTTTGTGGACCCTTGAGCAAGGCCCATAACCCCCATCTCCAGGGGGCTGCGTGCTGGCTGACCCGGTGCTGTGACCCCCGAGCAATGGAGAGCAAGATGGGTTCAGCAAAGAGACAAATTCATATGTGCCTGTACTCATACTTCATTATTATACACTATGTTTCTATTTCATCTAGAAAGTGGAACAGCCTTACAAAAACCATGATGAACATATTCATTACAATGACTATTATAGTTAAAGAAAAAAGTCAGAGGAAGGGGGGCTTTCTGGACACTGCTGAAGCCCAAAGAGTGATGCTGTTAGATGCCGTTGTCTGTCAGCTCTGCTGCTTGGAATTAAGGGTTTTAAAGGACACAAAGAAAACTTCATTCATACGTCAAGATGGGCAACAGCTTCTTCTCAACATCAAATCATGGGCAATAGATGCTGAGAAGATGCATGTATCACACAATCTTTTCTGAATACAGCCGGCCTCGTACCAGAGAGTTGGCCGAGCGCTGGACATATTCAGTGCACTCAGTTCGGTGAAGATATTCAGCTCCACCAAGTCGCGAGATTACCAAAGCCAATGGGGGCCACACTGTAACACCATAAGCTGGATTTAAGGCATTTCATCTTAGATGGGGGACAGGAAAAGAAAGTTGAGGAGCAGCAACACGAGGAAAGGAGAGATTATTGTGAAACCCACACCATTCAGGAGTCAGATGGACCGTGGTGTTCTACAGCGATGCACCTCTCTAATGCTGCCATTTGCTCTCTCTGT
Organism: Paramormyrops kingsleyae; assembly: GCF_048594095.1. Taxonomy (NCBI): domain Eukaryota; kingdom Metazoa; phylum Chordata; class Actinopteri; order Osteoglossiformes; family Mormyridae; genus Paramormyrops; species Paramormyrops kingsleyae. Next base: position 3,438,576 of record NC_132803.1, on the reverse strand, counting down.
GCCATTCAGCCTCGGAAAAACTGAGGCACGCAGTGGACGCCATCAGCGTTTATTACAGGGAGTTAATACACCATATCTGTTATGGTAATGGACCCATAAGCACAGCTGGCCTGGGAGCAATTAGGCAACAGGCCTCAGAAATATAGAGGCGAAGGGGAACGAAACATCTCACGTGGAAAAGCTCTAGCATGTGTGTCAGGAAGAGGGACACGGGGTCACCGGTCCAGAAACATCCCAGGAAAATAGGACCCACACAGCAGAGAGAGAACAGAGGATACATTTTGCACTAAGCAAGGTGAACTTATGTACAGTTTATAGTTTACAGTAGTGTTCCCCAATCCGGTACTCGCAGACCCACAGACGGTCCACATTTTTGCTCCCTCTGAGCTCCATATCAGACAATCTACATTTAGGGAGCAAAAACCTGGACTGTCTGAAGACTGGATTGGGAAGCACTGGTTTACTGTGTTCTCCTGTATATGTGCAAAACTTAGAGGTGCAACACATACTGTAATATTAATGACAATATTTATGGGGTAGTGGGTAGTCCAGAGGTCTCCAGGGGTCTTTCCAAGGCTCTGCAGCCTTGATTGCGGAGTTTGCATCCTCTCTCTATGTTTGTGCAGGTCTTCACCCACAGTCCAAAGGCATGTGACTACATAAACTGGTTTTGATCATGTGCAATGGACTGGCATCATGTCCAGGGTCACGTGCCTCAAAGGATTCAGGTCATCAGGTTCACGTGCTGGATTTCAAACACAGGTGGACAAAGGTATTAATGATGAAACCACAGACAGAGGAATATTGATCTCTCTGAGTCAGATTCTGTGGTAAACAGTCTGCCTTTCTTCACAGCTTTCAATAGAAAGTGGGGCTGTTTTCCCCCTGTTAATTCTCAGCTTTTTCCCCAGCGATGTTTTTTGTAGTGTCAGACATGATCAAATCTGCAAGTCTACTCATGTTATTCATTATGCCAAAGTATATGTATTTTAAACTTTCGACACCTTGGCTGATTTCTCAATTTTCAGAACAGAAATCATTATTAAACCTTACAAGTCAAACTGATGCAGCATTGGTGCTAAAGAAAAATAACCAAAAAAACATGGATATATTTAAAAACAACAGTCTTTCCTACTTGAATAGGGTGTCACCTGTCCATGATTCACTGTCTTTTATATTCATTTTCATCTCTCCGCTGATTTAAAGTGTACGCTATCATGTCAATAAATAAACACATGGAAACAATAAAAGTTAACAGTGATTCTGACACTGACATGGCGAATGAGTATGAAAACAAACCATAAGGCTTAAAAAATGTATAACTACCTGCAAGGTCGAGGCCAGGAGGGGAACTTAAGAATGTTTGCTTCTGGCTAGTTCAGTAAAAACTGGATTCTGACAATCAATGTTTTTTACTGACACTGCAGGGACCGAATTGGGTGGTGCGATACAAACATGCAATAGTTAAATCATGAAAGGATGTGATGTAAGAAGGATTTAAAAAATTATTTTTAAAGTAATTTAAAAATAAAAATGATTTCATGATTTAAAATAAGACAAACACTGTCTAGGCTGCATTTTCTCAATTAAACACAGCTTAAAAAATAACTGATCCATATCATAAAATGATTTGGTCTGATATAGGACTACAGTCTTCGTTAGGTATATGATTTGTCCTCAAGCTTTGAATGTGCAGCAGATTGGCGTCATTAATGCGTGGATTCATAATGAAAGATAAGGAACGCGCTTTTAATTCCCCTTATCTGTTTGATCTGTATCATGACAGAAACGCATTAAATAGCAAAAAGTACCACTATGAACGGCAATTAGGAAAATGTTATCTGTTCATCTGATGCTGCTGAGGACTTGGTGACAGCTGCAGAGGGTGCAGGTCAGGCTGAAGCTGCATGGAGAATGAAACGTGAGTTTAACTGAGGAGAAACAATGACAAGATATGCACAGGGGGGTGGATTGGGGGACAAGCCCCTCCCCCGTTTCTGACGCCCCTGCCTTTTGCCGCAGGTGAGTGGGCAAGTTTAACTTCCAACCATGGTCAAGGCCTTGAAAGAGACCTACAGCTGTTTACCATCCACTAACCAAAATATCTCTTGCAAACTACTTGTTTTAAAGGAGTAAGAAAACGTTACCATAGTCTAATCATTCCTGGTAAGGGAGAAATGTGATAACTGTCTAACATACTTTCTGTTCATTTTTGTGTTATTTTCTTTCCATTCAGGTGGACAAGAGGCACTACATAACAACCTTGGGGCTGATGGGAACCGGCCCACAACGTCAGAACAGGAGAGATTACAGCAAAGACTCCAACACTGACAAAACATGGGCCATGATGCAGGTGGTTCTGGGCATATGAGCATACCTGTCAAGTTTTGGATTTGAAAATAAGGGAAATTTTCCGGCACCCACTGCAAGCCATCCCACCACCCCAACCAAGCTCCAGTATCCCTTACATTTTAAGACAGGTGTACAAGAAATCTAAAATAACCACTTGTCATTTACATTTTATTTTCATTACACATTTTCTTGTAATTTCTCATGTTCACTCATGTGGCTCTCTGGCATTCACTAATGACTTATTATAAAGATTTGTTGCAGACTTTGTATCCTTGTTGAAGTCATCACAGAAGGTGAAAGTAACGTTGTTTTTGGAACAGCTTTGCCATTTTAACCTCCGCATTTATGACCTGGTTAATGTTGTAAATGACCTGCAGATTACTGCAGGTGGCAGTTCTCGTGAGGCTACTGACAGTTCAGTTTGGAGAGGCAGAGGATTTTTTTTTAATGAAATTATAATACGGGAGATTTACGGGAAAATACTAATATGGGAGGACGGCGGGAAAGAGGGGTAAAATACAGTAGTTTCCCGGCCAAAACGGGAGACTTGACAGCTATGCATATGAGGGAGCAAGAAAAGGAGCTGATCATCACACAAAATAGAAGAAACAGAATAAAATTCTTATCATAATTCTTTGATATATTCTAAGAAAAACTGACAAGGCCATTAAACACAAAAACCAGCTAAAGATTCTCCAAGGAACCACATGCTTGCTTTGAACCTGGTAGTTAGTCTTCAAGACAGGCACAGACACTGCCTGTGTACCCAGCACACAAAACAACATATGACAATATCTACGTCAGTTACCAATATACCTGGGAGGGCGACTGGGATGGCAGCACTGCAGTCTCACACCTGCTGCTTGCATTTCAAAATCCTCCCTCTGCTCTGGCGCGTGCAGATTTTCTATGCTCTCCCCATTTAACATGGCTCTCCTTGCAGTCCTGTAGGTAGCACTGCAATGCATTTAGGGTAATAAGTATCTTTAAGTTGCCCATAAAGTATGATTGCGTTTGTATGTGCATCCCATCCAGTGTATGAATCAGCCTTTTGCCCAACGCTTCCTCAGATTTGCTCTAGGTGCCCCTGACTTGGATAAATGTTTAGAAGCTGGATGCTGTATGCTGCAAGCCTCCAACCCTGTCCAGAATAAGTGGTTGAAAGCTGAATGGATGGTACCAAAGTGAGGCTATTGTGAAAATACTAGCCGGCTAACCAAACTCATGCTCTCATTCAATGAGCACACCTCACAGAAGTGCATAATCCACTAAAATAATGACTGTGTTCATTTAGAGGTGATGTGCAAGGAGCCTTACCACTGCTGGTACTCAGTTTGGCATCGTGATACAGTGACAGACCACTCAGTACCCATGTGGCAATCTCGTTTAGAGGCTAATTCCTTCCAGGACCTCTCAGCTTTTCACTGCCTGAGTTCTGGCCGCTGTTCCTGCAGATCCGACAGCTCACTATTAAAAAAAAAAAAGTAACACAGAATTAATAAATAAAATAAAATAACTGTGTATTCATTTTCAGACCAGTTCTCGTGCGATTTTATATCCTTTATTGGTTTACATTTATTCTAAAAAGTACATAGCATGTTTTCAGCACCGTGTTTTGTACATGTTTCCGGAAGCTGCGCCCCCCTCATACTCTCATACACCTTTCGCGATCCGGCACCTTCTGATTTACAAACTAAGCGCTGCTAATTATCATCAATGATGATAATAATGGCAGCCGAGTGGTTCAGTAAACGGATTGGTAACTAATACCAAAATAGTCGTCTTATAATTTAAGTATTGAAGATGTGTATAAAACGGCAGTATAAGAATTGAAAGATATCCTCAGATGATGTACAGATGGTAAACGAAGCACAGAATCTTTTTATTGCCCTTGTATAGGTACAAAGAAATTGAGTCGGTCACACTTTCCTGAGGTCACAAATAATACTCTATTATGCTCTTATTAAAATGTACTTACAGCTACATTTATGTCCTTTTAATCACTAATTAAGCACTGAAGGTTGCAAGATTATTTGTAGAACATGTTTCTAAATTCTTAAAATCGCAAAGGAAAATTACATTTTAACCAATCCGATAAATCTATCGAGAGAAACCCCCCCCAGTTGTCAAATACCTACCGAGGGGGGAAAGTCAGCAAAGAAAAGTTCCTAAAAGCCCCCCCGAACTGGCAAAATCTACAGAGGGATAAGGGGCATCCACCACCCCAGTGACCCCCCCCCTACCTTTCCCCCCTGTCCGCCCAACAAAATGGGGTCGTGGCCTGAAAGGTCTGGGGTCCCACTCTCTAGATAAATACTTATTAGAACTAATAAGTAAGTGGTGGCTCCCACGTCCCTTTTTCACTTGAGCAAATACTCATTGGTTCATTAGAACTGAAATTACCAGTAACTAGTAGGTAGATAATGATTACGTACTCTATATATTAATGGTCTAATTTAATGTGAACACAGCTCAATGACATACTTCTAATTTGGTTGTAGCTAAGACTTAGTTTACGGTTAAATAATACATTAAGTAAAAGCTGGTTCATGGATCATTAAGAGTATAATAATATATTATTTGCGACCTGTCAGGTTATGTGTTACCACTGAATCTTCACATATTCCGTCTCGCTTTCCTATGAGACAGATACCGGTGAGAGTGCAGCTTGGGGCCAGAGTGGAGGATCAGCACCTTTGGGGAGGTTTTCTGGGATTAAGGATCTGGCCCAGCAGAGATGTGACCACTCTGGCCAAGCAGAGATGTGACCACTCTGGCCCAGCAGAGAACATGACCTGACCATAGGCACAGAGGCCCAACCCACAGTCACATTCACCAGAAATACTGGAAGGAATGAGACTTGCAATAAACTGGGACTGCAGTAGCATGATTCATTGCCTGCTTTAACCCATTTCCCTTAGTTTTCTACTCTTTCCTGTTTTTGAAAAGACTGATCTTAGATAGAGCATGAAAATCCAGTCAAATGTTTAGAAACTTTACATCTCTCATCACTAATAAATGAACGTCATTGAAGATATACAACTCTATCAGCAGATGTTAAAATGTATATCCGTCTGCGTAGGTATATGACTTGGGAGAAGGGAAGAGCATTTGTCTCCTTCAATGCGAAGCGAGTTCAATTTCGCCCCTGAAAATGTGCAGCTACCTAAAATTTATCTTTGATGGTTTGTCATAAAATTATCATTCTCATTCTTCCCCCCGAGTGTCTGAAAACTTTGCTTCCTGTCTGAGAAAAATTCATGCTGAAAGCTGGTTCCGTCAGGCCTGGGTTCACACGGCCGGCCCAACCCTCACTCCCGGCCCGACCCCCACTCCCAGGCCGACCCCCACTCAGCTGTCGCCTTTTTACGGGCACTAACCTGACTCGATGGGCGTCTCCGGCACTGAGACGAAAGAAAATGCAGCGTAACCTAACAGAAAAGGAACACTTAAGAGCAAACACCATTATGACCGAATTGAATTAAGGATGTTTGACCAGAAGTTAAGGTCACTGCTAATTCGTCCATTGCCCCGGTTGCTATCCTACAAGAGAGATTCTGCACTAAAGCTTCAATGTGCTGCAAACCAGGGCTCCTCAAATGTAGCCATATTGTCCAGAGATATTTATTTGTTTTCTTCTCCCTTGGGGCAGATTTTGAAAAGAAATGTTCTTAAAGCCTCATTGACAGATGCTTTACAGTGTCAACAAAAGAGAAACAACAACAGTAAATCAAGACACACGTCATTAATGCATGTAGGCCCCTTTGACCTGAAGTGCATAAATTGTGCTTAAGAAACCACCACCATTTGAGTTTAATACATTACCCCCCTGTACCTCTTGTTATTAGCAGATTCAGTGGATCTTATAATTGATTTTCCAAACTAAACTCAGAATAACAAACTTAGAGGAGATGAACTACAGCATTTTGTCAATATAATGGTAAGACAAATACCCAATACAGAGCAATACAGATCGGTGGTGTTAACTTACAGTAAGACACTGCGGTCATATGCTACTGCACACTTAATTCCCTGCTACTGGGGTTAGGTTTTTAATTAAAGTTCAGAGCTGGGAGTCTTCAGCTTGTGTGCTGTGAAGTTTAAGTTTGGCAGGCATACGAGTACAGGTGCCAGGAAACAGAAAAGCACAATCAGCATTCATTTCAAGAGGTGATTCAGCCATTTTCACACTGCCCCTGTCCCATTCTAATGTAATTATGTAACTGTCAGACCACCTGCAAAGTACACTGGCTGTACACATACGGATTGTGAAGTATTACCCTTCCTGTGTACAACAGATTTCTTTGAATTGTATGTAAATACATTTATTTACCCTTCCATGGGTGCTGAAGGATTTCATTTTCGATTTTACTTGTGTGAAACTTCTAGAATATCTGCTTTACCCCGTGATCAGTTTATTAGCATCATCACCAATACTTTTGTGCAAGTGTTCAGTTATAATATCGCTGACGGGTTTAGTCTTTGTGCTAGTGTGCAATGATCTTTAAAAATTCAGGATTCTAAAAAGATTTTGGAATAAAAACACTTCTATTTGGCCAAACTCCCCATGCCAGTCACCTTAGCGTTTTAAACATTCACTTCACCCTCCACCCCCACTTTTCTCACCTCTCTTCCTCTGTTTTCCTTTCTCTCTTCCTGTCTTTTCTCACCTTATCAGCATCATACCTTCCCTCTGGGTCTTCTCAGTCTCACTATCTTCCCCTCCCATCTGCCCTCCCTCCCGTTGTCAATCTATCAATCAAACCATCAATCCATCCAAAAAAAACAAACAGTAACGTTTCAGTTTGAGTCAGTGTCACGTTAAGAGCTCATATCTTACAAATTATGCAACAAGGGACTGTCACCGATATTTTGGCTGAGCCTTAAAGGATTATCGCAGATGATGATTACTGATATTGTATTATCTCTGACTCCTGGAGTCGGTAGGGGCTTATTATTTGCTCACTCGGCCCACAAACAAATGCAGAGTGTGCAGGGCTGAGACAGGATGAGCTCACTGACTCTCTGTCTGAACGTCTGCCAGGAGCAGGGAAAGGCCCTTCAGAAAAGCCACAATCAGAGATGCTCCGATTCCAATTTCCTTGGCTGATTCCGATTTCCAATCTTTTTGCAGTCGTGATCTGCCAATTCCGATTTTCTTTCTAAGTACTATAATTGACAGCATATACAAACAAAAATCATCTTTTCTCCAATGCAAAATTTTATTTTCATAATAAAAGAAATCATTAAACTTTACAATTTCCCCCAAACTGCACTAAGTTACAGAACCTTCTCTCACTTAAACAAGTTAAAAATAAAGAGCTCTGTCACTAGAAAGAGGTACAATTAACACAACTGAAAATGAGTTGCTGTACACCCGACTTTATCTGACATATTTTACTTTACTAACAAGACCAGGTGCAACAGATTTAAATAACAATACAAAAGGAAACTAGGGCAGCATGGTGCCTCAGTGGTTTGTACTGCTGCCTCACAGCAAGAAGGCCCTGGGTTTGGTCCCATGTCCTTTCTGTGGGGGGTGTGCACGCTCTCCCTGTGTTCATGTGAGTTTCTGCCAGGGGCTCTGGTTTCCGCCCACAGTCTAACAGCATGCAGGGTAGGCTGATTGGTATGTCTAAGCTGGCCCAGGGGTGTGTTGGTTCCTGCCTATGCCCGTTGTTCCCAGGATGGGCTCTGTGACCCCAGTTGGGATTAAGTGGTCCAGGGATGGATGTCAGTTACTGATATCATTTTCAAGTATGTTTAAATTCATCAGATAACATGACATTGACCTTTTTGTCTGTTTTTTTTACTTATCTTAAAATGAAAAAGTCTGCAGGTTACAAACCTCCAAATAACTGAAGTGTACTATACTCTAACAAACAGTAATACTATACTCTAACAAACAATAATAGGTGCAGTGTAATATTAATACTAACAACGCATGTCATGCACATAGCATTCTTACATCGCTAGTAAGCTAGATTATGATCGGGCTTTTTCATACTTTCATGTGTTTCCCCACAGTTTATTATTTTGGTTTTACATCTATTACAAATTGCAAGCTTTGTGTTGTCTTCACCCACAGTGGAGAAATTCCACGCTAACTACATGTTAGCATGTGACTGTGAGTGTGCGCGCCGCTGTGAGGTTATTGCCTGTGCCGCTGTGAGGTTATTGCCTGCACCCCTGTGAGGTTATTCCCTGCGCCGCTGTGCGTATGACGTGCAGCACATGAATAAAATGGCCACTTCAGTATGGGAAATACCTGAGACTGCCTGCTGCCTGGCCGGTCTCCGGTCCCGGCCAAGCATTCTGAAAATCGGCCGATTGCGGTCCCTGGCCGGCTGATCGATGCATCTCTAGCCAGAATGTGAGGGAAAGCTATCCAATGGAAAGTGCCTTCCATGTTTTCAGGCAGGGCGCCTAATCACTGGTGGCGAAGCTTGCATAGGGCACCACATGGGCTTCGAGGGGTCATTCTGCTTGGAAGAGATACACTGAGATGAATGAGTCATTCATTTTGTACGTGTATTGCAAAGGAAACATGGTTTTTCACCTCAGACGCAGGGAACACATACCACCCTTGTGACTCATTCCTTTCCCATGCTCTGATCTGCACCTGAGTCTGTGGACGTTGCGGGACAATGGTCAATTTCCCACAAACCACTGATTCAATTGGCAAGAACCCAGAAATCATGAGGGTTGGCCAAGGTCAGTGGTGGCATCTGTATCCCTGTGCTGTTGGAATTGTTTACAGATGGCAAAATGCAAATATTAAACACCTTCCTACATGAGCTTGTTAAACCCAGTCAGCTGATGGCACTCTGCTTGGTATGTGCTGGTGAGTGACTTGCACGTCTTCAGCATCTGTCGAAGCCTTGACGCCAAACAGGTGATGGACAGCAGAGTCACGCTTGGCCTGACTCCTCTAACTTCAGGGAGACAGTCCTAACCGAATCAGGACCTCATCATCCGTGCAAACGTCACAACACAACTCAATTTCACAAAGTTATGGCAATTTGCTGCAGATTCCAGAAATCAAATGACGACGCAAGACGCGTTAGACAATTGTGTTTTCGATCGATGTCTTGTAGATAATGAAAGAGTAGTAGAGATGCGGTGGGTGAAACTGCCAGGGATTTGATAAAGATTACCCAGCCCAGAAGCGGACACTGGAGAGCACACCTGCGGAATGCATGCGTTCTTATGGATTCCTGGCCCTGATAATTCACACTTACACTCATCAGTCTATAAGCTAACTTTCACTACTGTTAATACAGAGGTGCTTTCGATCACTTTAATACATGGATAGTTACAGTTTCAGGCATGTGAACTTTAACTTCTGAATGTTAAATGTACAAGGAATAATCATCTTGGGAAATCTCTTTGAATATTAAACTTTTGATGATATTTTATATCTGTATGACTCATAAAATCCATCTCTTTAAGCCATTAAGTCACACACAAGCTTTTGATTCAAGTTTATGTAATATTTTAAATTCCCTTTTTCTACTAGAATAGATGATGTGCATCTGGCAGAGTAGCATGCAGGTAAAGAAACGGTCAGCTGATGGCAGGCTAATTATGCCAAGATAAAATAGTAAAATCCAAAGAAAATTATTATATTATGATGATATTAAAAAAGAATTATTGCAAGTTTCACTTGCACTGTCTGCAATAGACTTTATGGATATAATTTATTCCCACGAACACAAAAAACAGCAGATACGTTTTTCTGATGAGATATACAAAAATTTTTTTTTTTTAAATGACGGTTTTGGAATATCAGAAAACTGCTAAATCAACAAAAAAAAAAAAGATTTCACTGAAAGTTCCCCTACGAGGGGGACGTGGCATTTGGAGTATGGCATTGCGTTGTCAGGGAATGGGGACGCCAGGGGGACAAGCCCCCAGAGAGGATCCTGAAACAGCTGCAGTCCCCCAAAGTCATGCCGCTCTCGTTACAATCCGAGCGACTCCAACAGGCAAAGCAGACCAGGCTGGCACTGCTGGCGCTGGGCACGGTGGGGGCTGGGGGGTGGGCAGCTGACGTGTGCTGTCGCAGCAGGAAGTAACTTTTACCTCTTTTGTAACAGTGCAATCCTCATGGTGCCAGAGATTAATTTCAGTAGGTTGTCCTGCCCAGAACTAAACTGCAAATAAAACTCCCCATGTTGATGTGGGGGAGTCAAACTGAGACTCCTTTTTTACTTTTGAGTTATCGCATAAAAATATTTATCTGGAACCTATGGAAGGTTTAATTTTGATAAAAAAAAAAAAATGCATATTCTTACTGCCGGCCAACCCCTGGACTGATCATCTACATTTCCTGAAATATCTGAGACACGAGACTTGTGTTCTGGACGTCCGTAACGTTGCCATCCGCAATCCCGGGGGGGGGGGGGGGGCGGTATCGGGAGCGACGGCCCAGAAGGAAGCAGCTGACAACTGTGCGGAGGAAAACAACCACTCTGTTTTACCAGGCTAAGCAGGGGCTTCTTTCCAGAGCCAAGGGACCGTCTAATTAGAGCTGTCCCTCAGAGGTACTGAGCCTTGTGCGCCCAGGGGAGGGCGGGAGGAGATAGCAGATGGACACACAGTAACACCAACCTGAAGTGGGCTTGGGATTTCCACAATGAATCTAATTCTAATACCTTAAAAGTACCTCACTGTGAAATACTTTGGTAGTCAGGCTGGGGGGGGGGGGGCTTTCGTAAGGTAGATAAGTCATTGTTAGAATAATAGCAGAGTCTGACAGAACATTGCTCTATAATTATTTTTAAAATTTTTACATCTTGAAAAAGACTGTAGAGAATTTGTTTTCTGCATAAAGCATATTGTTGTGGTTACTAGCTTAATTAATTACCTTCTGATTGAATATGGTGTTATTTCATTGTGACAAACTCATTTAATTATGCAGAAATCATTGAGGCTGAAGCTCACCTGCCTGGAATTTCAAGTCGAGCCTCAATAGTAATCTTGACACTGGGGTTTCAGCTTAAAGCGGCCATTTGTTTGGAGCACGTTAAGATCCTGTGCTGTGCCCCACGGGGTGCTTCTCAGGCGGCGTCTAGAGGAGCCTTAATTTGTTTACTGTGGCCCTACAGTAGCATCGCACTCCAGCGGTCCACGCAGCCCCAGGTTCCGCTCAGGAGTTCTGCTCTCTGGCACGCGCTGCTGAATATTCATAATCAGGCAGTTCCTTTGTTTTCAAGTGATTGCCAATTATGACTCCATGCATATTGATTCTGATTAGAATTGGAGCCAAACAAATCATGATCACACCTCCAGTGAATACATGCGAGCATCTGCCATTTCCAGGCCGTCAGCAATCTGGAGAATGAACTTTTGAGTCCCAATTGCTTCCATAAAGAACTTTCCAGTGGTATGTTTTACAACAGAGGTATTACCTGAAATGTATGAAACATCTGGGACTGCTTACGAATACTGTTTCACTTCCTGTGGCCCTCAGAACCATCTCGGTTCCAGACAGCATGCACTTACCCAGGTGTCCACAGGGGATTCTGCCCCTGTTCTATCTAAAGCCCCCACACTTGAACTGGCTGAATGTACTTATGGTGGCGGAGCTTTCTAAGCAAACACAGGACACCGCTGAATGTGGAGAAACAGCCAAAACGGAATTCTCAACCCTCTGAAGTAGGTCATCTGGCACCAACTCTCATAACCTGTTCAAGGGGACTTAAATCTTTTTCTTCTGACCCACATACAGTGCACATGTCGGATGTCTACAGCATCAGACATCCTTCCATAATCTGCCTTCTTTCCTTCATCTACTCTGATTGAAGTGTATGTAACAGATGAAATCAATAAGGGATCACAGCTTTCCCCCGGATTCACATGCTCGCATATTCTATGGAAAGAGTAGGAATACAAAACTAGTTTATCTCACCCCTACCCTGGGGTCGAATTGACCCCAAAGGCCCATGTCAGGTGGCTTCTCATACTAACATAATTATTGTAGGGGTGTGTAAGAGTTAAACACATAGAGCACGCAGGGCATAGAGGGACAGTGTTTTACCTCTTCTATGTGTTTTGGTTCCTTACCACAATTCAGAAACATCTTCTGATCTTCCAGTCACAGTCCTCATTGTTTGACACTGGTCTGCTTTTTTTGACTCAAGGCTTCCAACAATCAAACCATGGCTGGTATGTGGCTCAGCAGGCTAAGCCTCGTGCCTGTGCTTGGAAAGTCACTGGTTTGAGCCTGGCTTTGGAAGTATAATCATCTGTTTATGGGCCCTTGGGCAACATCCTTAATTCCTGGCTTATAATCATTATGAAATAAAGACACAGCCTTTGCAGATAAACATGTCCCAGTGTTTTGTGTCTATGACATGTCCTTTAACAAAAGGCTTACACAATAAAATGGGTACTTAACAAATCTCTGCCCCTTGCCACCTAACAAAAGAAACACTGGTTTTAATTAATGTGGTGATGTCACAATGAAGACTGAGATCGGTTAAAGACGTGAACTGCAAGCCTCCCTTGTTGACGCAGGGACGTGTTGAACTTGAGAAAATCGGGATGTGCGTGAATAAGCCTTGTGAAGCCTGAGAGTCCTTCTATTGCCTACAACCCTGGTGAGACAAATTAATTGTTGATGGATGGATGGCAAATGTATGAAAGAAGTTTCTGTACTAACAGGGAGATAAAAATGTGTCAAAACATTATGACCACGGTTACTTGATGTGAATAAGGCTGACTAACTAAAATCAGCACATGTCAAGGTCTATGATATACACTGTCTGGCTAAAAAGGAGTCACCGTTTGAATTTAAATCAGCAAGTACTTAAGAGCCGATGATTGGATCATTATTACAGCTCAGCAACGTTATGCAGCAATAAAGTGAAGTCAGCTGAGCACCTGAATCTACTGATTGACCAAGTAATCTCATCAATGGATTTTTTCCTTCCCTGTTGGCATGGGCATATTCCAGGACGATAATGCCAAGATTCATCGGGCACAAATTGTCAAAGAGTGGTTCAGGGAGCATAAGGAATCATTTTCACACATGAATTGGCCACCACAGAGTCTTGACCTACTGAAAGTATTTGAGATGTGCTGACGAAGACTTTATGGAATAGTTCAACTCACATATCATCAATACAGAATCTCAATGAGAAATGAAAGCAAATCTGGATGAGAAAAAAATGTTGATATGTTGCATAAGGACGTGGAAATAATGCAGTGATGAATGTGCACCATAATCAAAGCTAAAGGCGGTTCAACTAAATACTCAAGTGTGTGACTTATTTTTTGGCCAGGTGGTGTATTAGATAGGAAGCCAACATTCGGTACTTGTAGTCGATGTGTTGAATGCAGAAGAAATGGGCAGGGATAAAGATGCACTGTCACGACACATTACTCCTGTGACCATCATCAAGAACATCTGCCATTTCAGCCACAGCAGCCCTTCTGTTGTACCACATTGGTTAGACTCCATTCACATCTTGCACCGATGAATCTCGGCTACCCATCGCCCTGTCGGTGGCTTCTGATTTTTCCCTCCTTGGACCACTTTCAGGAAGTCCTCACCATGGCTGACCCTCAGCACTCCACAAGCCTTGTTGTTTTGGAGAAGCTCCGACCCGGTCATCTGACCATAGCGGTTTGGCCCCTGTCAAAGTCACTCAAATCTTTATCCCTGCCCATTACTCCTGCATTCAACCAAATGTTAAATAACCATCTAATACATCCCAGACCTTGACACACACCATTTTTACAAGACTGTCAATATTATTCGCTTCACGTGATGATGGACATAATGATTTAACTCATCGCTGCAGAACACAGCAATAACAAGCGTTTGCTTGCTTCATGAAAAAGTTCATTTCAGATTGCAGTCTGTGATTTTCCAATTGATTGCCAGCATCCTACAGAAGAAAAAAATATTAATTTCTCCTTTCTTTCAGATAAAAAAAAAACATTGTCGGATTGGTGTCATCAAAGAAGAGCAAGAATATGCATCAAAGAAGAAAGCATAGAGGAGGAGAATTCCTTATCAGTGTGATCACTAATGAACGGCTTTGCAGAATTACCAGCTCGTTAACAAGACTGTGACTGTGTACAAGAGTGGTAATTAAATATTGATGGTGAAGTTGGCTACCCCAAGTTTCCAAATAAAAATAATAATGAGATAAAGTCCCTTCGTGATTAATATGAAAACAATGCCTCTTTGCACATTTTTCTAAGGGATGAGGTGAGATTTAGCTCTGTTCACAATCTGATACCTCGTTTGTTTCCTTGTATTTTCCTCCTGCCACTGAAATGTTTTTACATCCCTCCACTCCCATAGTCACACAAAGACCCTAATTTTACCCCCCACCCCACTGCCTGTAGTTCTGTCCTCCGTCCCACCAAGCCTTACTGTCACTTTTATTACCTCTGTGTACATTTGGTATGTCTGAGTACCACAGCCATGTGGAAAGTGCTCAGGGTGATCTCGGCAAATAAAGAATGAAGGGAATACAGCATGAAGCCTGAGAGAACCGCGCGCGGTTAACTGTGTGTACACAGAACAACTGATATGAACCGCAATTAATAGCACATAACTGATGACTGTCAGGCTCTGTGATCTCACACTGGTCTTTTTGTCTGTTTCGTTTGATACTTGCCTGGCTGAGCAGTTAAGTCAGCATTTATTATTAAAAATCAGCATTTAACCCATGACTGGCAATCTGACTGCATATCACCTTATAAATAAATCTTTCACCCAAGACATTATAAGCGTGCTGATGTTTTAGGATTTATTCTGCAGATGTAATTATAAATGTAAGAAGATACACCTGCATGATATGAATTCAAATCAAATCAAATGTGAATCCAAATCAAATCACATCAAATGTGAATGGGGATAGATGGATACCTGTTTGCAAGAATCGTCGCCAGAGGGAAACACAGCTTTCACTGCTCCGGTTTCCGTGGATCCTGATTGAATTAGGTGAATATATGTTTTTAATATCTCATATTTACTTCTCCTGTCTAAACAGGACCATGCAGGAAGATGTGTTAAAATGATCGACTACAAGTGTTCCCGTGTTCTGCAAAGCTGACATAGAAAACCCAACAGCACAATATCTAGTCATTCAAAGATCTCGACATTCCGCATGTTCCTACTTTTACAAGCCAGAAAGAAGGGAGGCGATCTAATTATATGCGGACAGAAGAGACAACAACTTACCGATAATACCTTAGATATCAACCCAGAAAAATTTTAAGAACTGTAGCATTTATCTCTGTGGGGGAATTGAACGATTCTCCTTCCCTGATTGAGAAAAATGCTTGTAAAATAATACCTTACTGATCTCTCAGGGTTGAAATTTCCCTAGTCAGGCATATGATTTAGGTGCTCAATAGACATCAGATATGATTCAGACTTACTAGGATGTTTTGGGACACCGGCACCCTAAATACATATGTAAAATTCTGTCATATCAGATTGTCGCTGGCTTAAGATACATGAGCTTAATCTAGAAATTCAATCCAAAATAGAAACCTGCTATTGCAAAAAAAACCCACCTCAGAGCAATTACACACCTTTGCAGAGTGTAATACAAGAGTTTCTCAGGGTAATGAAGGTTAGGGGTACTGAAGAGCCTTATTACAGAAACACATCCTTGGATCAACCCAGCTCAGTCCTTCCAGAAAAGCAACACTCTCGACAAAAGCGTGCCAGACTTTTTACGCTCTAAATCGCCATGGAAATTTGCCTGAGTGATTGTCGGCAGAGTGGATCTTTATCTTTTTCAGACAAAATGAGAGACAGACTCGACGTGCTGAGGTATGAGAAACAGCCAACAAGATGGCTGGCGGACCATCTGCAAGACACGCTTATACAGTATGTAATGAACACGGTAAATCAGGGTTAATATAAAATAATATTTTAATATAAAATTCCATTTTAAGGTCGGCTTGGTCCAGCGATTTGGTCCACTATTTTATGTGGTCGTAACAGTCTACAATTTATCTTGGGGGAAGGATCACATTTGTAGGAATTCTTACTATATTACTAATGTATATCAAATGAAATTAATATGCTACGAATCATTTTGGTGCTTAGCTGATACCTTTTTCCAAGAGCGATAGCACTCATTTAAACATCTTAATACCTCTGGAACTATGTGGATTAATTACTTGCCTCAGTGGTACAAGAGCAGAACATTTCCTGGAAATGAAATAATGTGCATCAGTCTGAGAGTTGTTTGATTACCAGTCGTCGCCGTTTAAGGCTCTTATTGTTATGGTCATTCAGTTGTTTCTTTTATTGTCATTTAAATTCCTATTGTTACTTTTTTGTCATATGTGTTGTTTTTATTGGTATATTATCAGTACAGCACTTTGGGTTCAACTATTGTAGTTCAAAAGTGCTCTATAAAAAACATGACTTGACTTGACATATCAGAACTTAGCTAAGCTTTGTTTTGTTATCGATGAGGGCTGGCCCGATCCCAGATAATCTGCGAAAAACAAGAGGTAATCAGCTAATCGAAAGCCCTTTTGTTACCGATGTGCTACCGTTATTTAATTTTGCACAAAGTGTATAAAAATTTTACCCATGTACACAACTGAATATCTCACTGGAGCCACTCAAGGGTACAACAGTGAGTTCTCCTGGAGTGCAGGGCACTGACCTTCAGGCTGCTACCACACTGAATAACAATTTCTTCTTGCTGCCCTAAATTTACAATCGTTATTAAATTATAGCCTGTATAATTTTGTCTTACAAATGATTCTTTCGTCCTCCATGGTACCATATAAGCTGTTTTTATTTTTAAATAACTAAAGGTTACAGCAAAAAAAAAGAATCACAATTTATTAACATCCTCCACAACAATCCATCTGCTATGTTATATGGTATGTATTTTACATTTGTTACTGTTCAGGATTTTCAATTCTAGAAAACGGTTAAAATCCATTTTGGCTCACAAACGGCTTAGTTGGATCAAAGTTTGGCTTCACCCACAGTAGTGGTAGCCAGGACCAGTCCTGGGTTATGACAGTGGATGTATACATTGCTTCTCAGTGTTGTTGGTCCACTGGTGTCTCTCTCGCCCACGATAACTCTGCTCTCTGGCTCCCGGCAGGATGACTGGCTGTGCAAGCATAACAAACGACGAGAAACAAACAAAAGTTATCTGTATAGATTTTAAATGCAATTTTATGAATTATGCAAGCAATACAAAATAAGTAGAATACCAAGGGCTGCATAGGCATTCGTTTTGAAGACAAACATTTTTTATGCACTGTATATGCAACGGAAATTTCTCACTTTCCACCATAAATGTCCAAACACCATTTGATGTTTTCTGGTTTTGAGGCTGTATTCTGTCCCTTCTGCCTCATAGATGCTGCCCACGTATTGCATAGCTGAAGGGGTCGAGTAGAACCTTGAGCAGTTTGGTCAGAGCAGGACAACGCCCCCCCGAGCAAAGGGACACCGAATAATGGATTAATTCCTTATTTTCACTTGACTTAATTGAAGTTGATTACCCGCCAGGTCCTGAGCCCATCATTGCGTTTCCAGAGTCGAAATTCTAACAGAACTGTTATTTTCCTAAGAAATTACTCTCAGTCTCAGTCAAATGGATGACTGACAGGTGTATGCATGCACCACGGAACGCTTCTGAACAAGGGGGCGTATGAAATCATGATCACTTGTCTGTTTGCTTTTGAAAAATTCAGATATAACCTTTATGCCTTTTTTCTTAAATGGTCTAAGCCTGCTCACCTTACCATTAGGGATGGGCAGTACCACAGTTGGTATTGCTCACATCAGTCCATACCCCAGTGCCACTGGGGGTGTCGGTCTGACCCCTGAAAGTCTCTTCTTCTTATGGCTGGACCTGCCTGTTTGTCTCCTGTACAGTTGATTGGTATCACATCACAATATTAAGTGAGTAACCAATATCATTGCCTTGTTTTTTTTAAAAATGTGGATATAATTAAGGCCTTTTAAACCAGTTTGCATTAAATTATATGTTGGTGATTGTTTCTGCATTATCAATGATGCCCCACATTATACCCATGGACAGACCCCCCCCCCCCCGATGGCTGCATGTGAATAATCAAATAGTCATGTCTACTTATCTACTTGGATACATATAAATCTTTAATATTTGTCATGTGAAAACAAATTGAGTCAGTAAAACAGGAAGAGCATTTTGCTGGCTCATGAACAAATTCATTAAAGTAACCTAATTATGGTATCTAATTTTACCTCTTTTGGTTGTGTATGTGTGTAAAACGGCGATATACATATATGTCTGTCTTATAATTTAATGTGCCCCGCAACTCATCGTTTCCAGAAATTCCCAATGAAATTCTCTTTTTTTTTAACTGGATGGGAACATTCACTGTCAGGATGTCCATCCTTTTTCTCCTTTTCCCAGTCCCGCTTTCATTCTCGTTTACTCATGTGGAAAAGCCTCATCGCTCAATTCCCAATGGGCCACAATGCATCAGCGGCCCTCGGAAAACAAGATCACTTTCCGTTTTAGTTTTTAATTTGCTATTAATGTGGGACTGGGGATGTCCTGTCTGTCTGTCAAGCTATCTGTGTTTGCTTTATTCATTTGATATGCGTCTATATTAACTTTTACACATCTGTATCTTCATTTGCATTAGTAAAAGCCATAGAAATATATCACGTCGCCTGGATTAGAAATGGCTGTGTCTCCGGAGAGCGCTCCTGAGAATTCACTAGGAATTAAAAGGCTGGACCTGAGAAGGATCACTTCTTATTTGACGGCGTTGTCCGCGATTCCTCCGTCTGTAAATACTGAAACAGAGATGCCGTGACAGTGACAGTGTTTCTGTTGAACTCTTCTTTATAGGGTCATCTGCTTCCGGATGTTTTTCTTTTCTCAACCTACTTTAAAATTAATTGTCAGTCTTGTTATTGCAGATATAGCGTTTGCACATCCCGTCCCAATACTGCTGCCAAACCAGTCACAGAACTCTGGTGATTAGGCAGAGCCAATCAGCTTAGTGTTACATGCTACCAATATGTTTGACATGTCTTCCATTGAAATAAAGTGTCAAAATGATCGGTCCTCAAACTTTATTTTGTTTTGCAAAACGAATACAATGCCAATCCACAAAGAGAATGAGTGACATTGGGTAACTTTATGCATTGACCTGGCTAAATTAGTTTCCCTTCTGCAGTAGCCAAAAATATAATGAAATTCACTCAAACTTCATGAACAATAAACCCAAGAAATCCATCTCTCTAAATAAGAAACACTAGTCTTCCAATTCCTGCTGAACACTGACATAATTCTAGGTGTTCAAATACCATGTGACCTGTGCATGTTGTATGCAGGACATTTGTTTTACTGTATAAATAATAAATTTATCAGTGAAAAGCATATGTTGCAAAGAATAACAAGAATGCTAAATTTCTCTGCTTTTTTAAGCCATTCATAAAAACTGTTGCATATCTAATCAAGATGCAGGGAAAGAACCCGAAATGTCATGCTGATGTGCATAATCCCAAACTTTGACACGTGTCATCTTGTGTAAGGGGCACCCTCTTGTATTCTTAGTCGGATCAGCACCGGGAGTCCAGTCTGCCTGGTGTCACCATGGCCCACAGCTGGGTCTGCAGAATCCACACCCCCTACTGTATTCTAACGGCAGCCTGTTGTCCCGCCCTGTGTTGCACTTTCATGTCATGCTCAGACTGCCCACCAGGGGGCCCCCAAGACACAATTCGAACACCGGCCAGGACTGTCGGGAAAGAGGGGCAACTTTTGGGCCGGAAATGGATGGATCCAGTGATTCTGCTTGCAGGCACGTAAGCATTGGGAGGAAAGAAAAAAGTTCAGGAACAGCTATTCCCTTTTGAGATCTTAGCCATGCAGCTCTGTCCCTGGTGCTAACGACCCCGGCCGCCGAGTTCCCACTCGGAGCCGTCTCATATCGCAAATGAGAGCAAAATTTTAAGTTGCGTTTCTTTAATTGTCTTTATTCGTGCGCAGTGGAATATAAATCACCAACAGTACAATCTGAAAGAGCCGGCAGTATTGCACAATGTTTAAAAAAACAACAAAAAAAAAAAACGAAACAGCAGTAACACAATTTCCCCAGCGCTGACTGCACCGGCCACACCTCCCATACACAATTTAAGGTATTTATATATTTTTTTCCATATAAACAAAATACTGTTTTCCAGCTTAATTACCATCAATTCATTAGCCAGAGAATAACGGTGATCACAAGCAAACAAGCTGATGAAAATAACAAAATAAGGAGGTGAAGAGAGGAAATGTAATAAGACGTATGCTCATTATAAACATTTTCCGGAGTGGGGGGGGTATTCTTGGACACGCTGAGTATCCCACCAGCATTAATGTCTGCATGTTATGTAATTCCCCCGCAAGACGTCCACGCTGCGCTGCAGATGAGTGTAACCATCACGGGTCACCGGAACCCTCACTGCCAACCAAAGACTGACACAGGGACTGAGTTTTGGTCAGGAGTCACGCCTGTGTCCCCATCGCTGCTCAAATGGACACACGCAAACAGGCCTTTTTTTAATTCCAAATCCGGGCTGGGCTGCTGCGTGCGAGAAGCATAACAATTATACACGGGCGGTCGCAATGCCAAAAAGCTTTTCCGCACACAGACAATTCCACACAGAATCCAGCTTCTGATTTTTGTTTAGATGATATTTTAGCGAATCCGTACTTGTTTGCTCGTAGCGGGGAGAGAATGGTTAGGTCCACAATTACTGTATGACTTTCTTCAGCTACAATGGAACGAGCAGCCCTTGGTTTAATGCCTTATAGAGTCAAAGTAAAAGACAGCGGCAAATGTATTGGCCAGCTTGTGATATTAATAATACAACATTCAGTTATTTAAAAGCAATGTTGGGGAAGGGGGGGGGGGGAGGTGAGGGGAATACAAGGGCAAAAAATACATACATTAAAAAACCTTTAAAAACACATTCCCCCCCAAAAGTGCATCATTCAGTTCCTGCTTTACCACACTCATGTCTGAACTACATTTTCATCTTTCTAAACTTCCTTGTGCCGGGGTTTAGATGCGATGGCAATTTGAATCTGTCAAAATTATTATTTTTTAGTTAGAGGCCCCTTTTAAAATGTTGTGCATTTTTAACTGAATACCTTAAAAACCTGTTTTAAAACCATAACTTTGATATGGTTAATCTTTCTTCAAATTTACAATAGTCCTGTGAATTCTTTATGTTCAGCTAAATATATAATAGAAAGATATTTACAGATACACAAATGTTTGTTTAGGTTCCACAACAAAATACATAAATTCTGTCAAGCAATTTTCAAAAATGTTTTTTTTTCCTTCTTCTCTCAAATCAGCTTATTTAGAAGGTCATCAAGTCTTTTTTACAGGAGACTAATGTCCGACAAACATCCCCACGCATTCAAGAAATCACACACCACCTCAGCACTCCAGACACCCCCGAAGCAGCTCAGCCTCCTCTCAAAGGCAGAGCGACCTTCTAGAAGAGCGTGTCCTTTCTTCTTCGGTAGAGAATCTTCTTGAAGGCCTTGCGGAAGTCCTTGTTGAAGATGGTGTAGATCAGGGGGTTGAGGGAGCTGTTGCAGTAGCCGATCCAGAAGAAGAACTTAAAGAGCGGCTGCGGGAGGCTACAGGACTCTGGGCAGATGGCCTGCAGGCTGTAGGAGAAGAAGAAGGGGAACCAGCAGACCACAAAGACCCCGATGACCACGGCCAGCACGAAGGTGAGCCGCTTCTCGCGGTTGACGAGGGCTTTTCGCCGGGCAGCGTTGGGCGTGCTCTCCAGCCTGGCCTTTCTCTCAGCCAACACCGTTCCCTCCGATGTGGCCACAGTGTCTCTACAGCGCCGTGCTGAGCTTGGGGTGAGAAGCCCGCCGCCTGGAGACCCTGCCAAGCTGGAGGACCCGTCACCTCGGGGCCCAATAGTCCCCCTCTCCACGTCGGAGCCCGAGCTGGAGCTGTCACGGTTGCTGTTGTCAGCACTTCGCCTCATAGTGCCCTTCCTCTCCTGACGTCTAAAGATGTCCTCTGGCAGCCTGACCGTGGTGGCGGCGATGGATGGAGAGGGTTTGGGGCCGACGATCGGAGAGGGGGTCACTGGACTGGGAGTTGGTGTTGGCGAGGGGAGCGGGCGTTTGCCGCGGGAGTTGGCAGACTGCTCGGCCTGTGCCGCGTTGGCCAACGCCGGGACGGCAAGGTCAGGGGGCCTCTGCAGGCTCCTTTTTTGAGCGATTTCCAAACCACCGGCATCGCCGCTGCCATTCTGCTGCGCCTCAGGCTTGATCTCCAAGGCATGAGTGACACCCTCCTTCCTGGGCTCCCCCGGCGGACAGCGCGTGTGTTGCTTGGCGATCTGGTAGATGCGCACATAGACCAGGATCATGATGAGGCAGGGTGCGAAGAAGGAGCCGACGGTGGAGTAGAGGATGTACCAACGCTCGTTATTGAGCTGACACTGCGGGCCTTGCTGGCTCTCCTGCCTTTTATTCATGGAGAGTAAGGGGGGGAAGGAGATGACAGCCGAAATGAGCCACACCACCAGGATGGCAGCCTTGATGCGCCCGGGGGTGCGCTGGGCGTTGTACTTGATGGCCCGTGACACCGACAGGTAACGGTCCAGGCTGATGGCGCACAGGTGCACGATGGACGAGGTACAGAAAAACACGTCTAGCGCCAGGTAGATCTCGCACCACGCCGAGTGGAAATACCAGTAGCCCATCAGCTCGTTGGCTAAGGAGAAGGGGATGATCAGGGTGGCCACCAGGATGTCAGCGGCAGCCAGCGACACCAGGAACAGGTTCTGTGGCCCGCGGAGGGAACGGCTGGTCAGCACGGCAATGATGACCAAAATGTTGCCGAAGATAGTGAAGAGCATCATGGTGGTGATAGCGGTAGCGAAGGCTGCAGTGGCCTCCAGAGAGTATGGATGCTTCAGGATGCTGTGGTTGCATGCCAGACCAGAGCCGCCCGTCACTCTGCTGGTACTGAGGTTACTGCCGGCCAGACCGAGCCAAACTGATTTGCATGCACCATCCAGAGACAAATCCATCATGAAGCCGGTCGGTGGAGGTTCTGAGAGGTCACAGCAAAAAGAAAAGTATCTTTCCCGTCTAACAGAAATAATTTTAAACCAAAGGAGCCAGAAACAGTAGCATTAAAAGCGTTTCTTGTTCTGCCTGTTGGAGAAACGCTGTGTCCTCAATCAAGCCCTTTCTCACCAGCAGATGATGGACATATGACTTTCGTCCTCAAGGTTTCTTATTGTTCGTAATTATTAGTGCTTTATTTCATAATCGAATCAAAACGAAGATGCATAACATTTAGCGGATCCAAGGCACTTTGTTTACATGTTTTGCCATATTGCACGGCCAAACAATTCAAAAAGGCAATTCGTATTTTAAATTCTATATGAAAAGAACCACGACTTATCGTTGTGCTGTATGATCAATTAAAATACGTACTTAGGGCAGAGAAATACAGTTCTGGGTGTTTTAAAAGTCTAAAATGTCATTTTGACCGGCTGGAGAAGAGAAGCGGATTATTACGTTTTCTTATTTAGCAAAAGCTTATTAATATTTACAGCGATGCATTTGGCTAAAGAACAATTGGAAAGTGTAAAATTAGGGTTTAAAAATTAACCCACCAGTTAATGTTCCTAAACGGTTAAGTTAATTGACCATCAATTATGACCATTAAAAGATAAATATTTCTTAGTAGTATTCTGGAAAAAGTTTTTAGTCCTACCTTTAAGGTATGATGTTGTAGACCACATCTAATTAAAATAAAAGATTTCGCGCACAGAAGTTTCCCATCGCGATATTTTAAAAATGTTCTCGGCGCAATAAGATCGCCATAGATAATCAAACTTAGTTCTAGTCAAAAAATAAGACGAAATGTCATTTCATTTATCAGGAACCACTCATATGGTTGGTCTTATTCCCCAGGACAGTCGCCGTTTCGCGGGTATCGGCCGCCGTGCCGTGCAGAGCTGCCCCCCCGCCGCCATGCTCTCTCCTGTCCGCCCGTAGCGCCTGCCCGCCTCGGCTCCCTCCCCGCACTGACAGCGCTGCGCTTCAGCCCCAGCATTAATACCGCCGCCTTTCCCCCTCTTGGCACGGAGATGTCAGACCTGGCGTCACGGGCAGCGGTCCTTAGGTAATGGACTGACGGAAAGACCCCGTTCCGTTCGGCTTGAGCAAAATCTCTCTTTGAGCAAAGCCTCTGTTACGATATTTTCTCAAATCTACTCCATTCCCTTGCAGTTTCTCCACAAACTGACTAATCTTTTGACAAAGTGTGTTATAGTGTGTAATTATATCTGTGTAAATAATTTGAAAGAATTACACGTGGGTAAATATTTTTTGCAGCAAATATATTTATCTATACCCATCATGTAAGTAACTACTACAAGACTGTGAGGAGTAGAGTACTGTAAGAGGGGAGCCCATCCAGGAAGCAGAGAACAGGATATACCCTAAATGGGGTGCCAGTTCATTGCAGGTCCCAAATGGCAGGCTGGATTGCACTTCACACCAGGGTCGTCCTGCCAGACACCAGCCCATATAAGCAGATGCCCCCATTAGGACACTTTGGACATCACAGCCCTCTCCAGCATTTCAGGTTGACCTGGGCTGGGTGTAACATACAGCAAACACCTCGATTACACAAATGTCACCGTCCCGAAGGTCACTCTTCCTAACATCTGTGACCACACACTCAACTGGGCTCATTCAAAGTCTCCAGCAGATTGGCGAATCGCCAAGGTAAGATACCCTGGCGAGCGGCTGCAGCTGCCCCTACCCCGCGTGCCAGCAAGGGTTTTGGCCCCGATTAGCCCCCTGCTCAACCTCAGCTCTCACCCACTGCACAGGTCGACCCACAGCCTGTGAAGAAATTAGGAGTTTCAGCAGGGCACCTCTCCCAGTACCCGAATCTCAGCTGGACGTGAAAAGCATGTGACTCAAATTATGGTCAGCTCTATTTACATACTAACCACATTCAGTCAGCTTGTCGACATTGCAACAAACGTTCTTTCTGTCACCACAGCCCGTGATCATACAGGGAGAGTTTTTAATAAAAACTGCAAAAGCTGACGAAAATAAAACATCCATCTACTTAAAATAGTGGAATTATAGATTTGACTCCTACCAAGACCAGAGTTTAATTTATGCTTTTATTAAGTCATGTCGTTCATGCAGATTAAAGCCTAACACACTTAATAGCTCGCTGCTTATCCAGCACAAGGTTACAGTGACGTTGGAGCCTATGCCAGCAGCCACAGGGTATGAGTCAGGGGACATTCTGGACAGGATGCCAGTTCATCACAGGGTACACACAGCAATTTAGGTACCAATTCACCTAACAGCATGTTTTTTTGGACTGGAGGAAGAGGCCCACAATAAAGGAGAGAGAGCATGTAAACTGGAGATGTGAGGTCAAAATGCTGCCCGCTGACCCATGATAAACAAGGCAACATTAAGAGATTACAGCTCAGCTAAACTGCGAATGTTGCAAAGGCATAGAAAAATGCAGTTGGCGTATATTTTAATAACTGCAAACACTTTCTGGTCATGAAAGCAACCTGTAGATCATAGCACAAGCAAAGAAACAAAGGAATCAACAAACTAATAAAGTCCATCGTCCAGGAGGCTGTGACTAATGAGGTCATCCCATGTTCCTTCTTGTCAGAATCTGAAGCCAGTACGGGCATACCTTCCTCCACACACACACACAAAAATCACAGCGACGTTTAATGCCATTATAAAAGCCAGTGTTAGTCCATCTCACCCACACATTTGTCTCAAGACTATACAAAACTCTTCTCCAGAGCCTCACGTTAAATTTAAAAAAAAAAAATGTTATACAACTTGTATTCTTTGGACAATACTATGTTAGACATGTTAATAACTGATTATGATCACTGAACTCTGAATGTTATGAGAAATGTGAAAATTGTAGTATTATTTTGATTTGTCACAGTGTTAGTTGCACCATTTGTCCAGAAAAAAAAGCTGAGAATTTATTAATAAACTCCAAATTCTTCTATTGAGGTGGGTATTTTTCAAAGAAGAATTAATTTGAATACCCAGGCAAATCTCAAATGCCAGTTAAATTATACACAACCTCCAAAACCAGCTGTTCTAGAATTTAAGTAGGTAGATTTAGAAATAACTGAAAGCATACTCTGGGTTTGAATGGTAAATGTTACTCTCTGGATCATCTTCCTAAATATAATCCTTCAGAAAATGACCTGTGCAATTAAAACCCCATAAACATTCAAAATGACCCACTAATTCTGGCACAGAATATTTAACAGAAGACTTGGGAGCTCATTTTAATCAATGACTCGAGAAGACATCCGAAATGACTGGAGTGAAACGGATCAGCATCAGCACTGATGCCCATGGATAATTTTACCAGGTGGCAGATACAGAGGAAGCGCCACATCAGTCTGGAAAGCCGACCATGACCGCTTCCCTCACTTAATTCTTTACCTACTGGAATGGTGGATTGCTGATCTCAGCTTAAACCTGAGTTTTGGAGAGAGAAGCATTACAATGGTTTCACCTCTCACCATGCTGACACTGTCCAACCCCCCCCCATAAATGAGCAATAATATTATCAAAGTATTAGGGCAGATTTCTTTTCTGTGGTGACATTACACGTCATTTACTTGTACGTACGCCTTAAGGCAAGTCGCTTAGTGGTTAAATAGCGCCATCTTGTGGCAATATGAAAACTGAACAGGACATAAATATTCGCGAAACGGCACAAGTAGGACAAAACTGCCAGCAAGCCCCTACCGTCATCTCCCCAGAAACCCCAAACCCACATACAACAGGACAACTGATTTTCTTAGAAGCTTTTAATGAATTTGCTGCATGTTATAAGTTTCAAAAAAGTTTTGCAACAGGACAACAGGGTTACTAGAAGTTAATTCGGGGCTGGAGTCCCTTAATACCTTACGTCTCTCCCTATATAGTTTGTTGGTCAGCCAGAAACGGAACAGTTTCAAGGTGACCTCCACCATCATAAACACATGCTAGAAGCACTTCAGCTGGGAAATAATCCTGAGTTTACAAGCACTGAAATTTTGGGCAGTAGTACTGCATTAGCCATAATCCAAGTTGTAGACAATCCCTATTTAACCTTGGAGACTACAGTGATTTTCATACTTGTTTGAAGAACCAGTAACTTGCTTTTACCAACCCCCATTTCAAAATGTCCTCTTAGCACAGAACAGATCCAGCATCAATCAAGAACATGCCACTAAGTTGCCCATTACCCCCCACAAAGGCAATTTAATTTTAACAAGTATATATTTTTTTGACAAAGGTATGCAGTATGCTGTTCAGAACTAGCTGAAATGCACTGCAATTTCCAAGACCAAGCCAAATTTCAGCACCAACAAAACTCCCTAAGCGACCACTAAGGACCACTCGAACACCTTGGATGCTGAAAAGGGTGACGTGACTCAATGCTTATCGCACCCGTAGAGCTTTCGAAGTCGTTGAACATCCAGATCGCTCAGACCCTTCCTCTGTCCAATGACCGCTCCCTTTTTCTTGACGACAATTGTTGGCTGCCCATTAGCAGAAAATGCATAGCTGGAACGTTGAACACAACCTTTAAACACTACAGCACCTCACACTAATAGCACAGCATAAGAAGAAAAACACTCACCTCCCATAATGCATGATGGAGTTTAGATCATAGGGCAAACCTTGGTTATCGATGTCTTTTTTAAAAAACTCTTCTTTCTTTCCTGAAGAAAAAGCAGCCATTGTCAAAGGCGGTACTTCTCAACCCAGTCCTCAGAAACCCCACAGCAGTCCACATTTTTGCTTCCTCCCAACTCTTACTACACCTGTACCAGGTATTCTGCGTTCTCGATTGTTTGGTGCATGTGTGCTTTACTTCAGGGTTGAGAAACACTGGTCAACGGTTTGAATTTAGATTCAATTCCATAATAATGAGTAACAAAAGCTGGTTAGAGAAATCAGCTGCAAAGTTGAATGAATTGGACAGTAGTTCAATATTGCATAAGTAATCTTAGAGGCAGTAGGGCAAACACAGCTGCTATTTGTTTTGTACTAGGTGTGTCTGAAAGGCATCATTACCTGGCTTAATGTTCTGGTATTGCACAGTGATGTAATCATCACGGTCACCGCGAGCGTGCTCGTGGTAAAATCCCAGCGCGTGTAGCAACTCGTGACAAATATTGCCCGTCGCGCATTTTTTGCCGATAAATACCAGCTGCCGGCCGCCACAGTGACCCACGGAAGAGGCGCAGCTGGGGAAGGAAACGGGCGAGATTTAACCGATTCCGCTACTTTTAGCAGAATTCGTTATTCAGGGTTTGGCTGAAAACGTAACAAATGGGGTGTCCATCTAGTTCGTTTTTGTACTCTTGTAGATTTTACACATATCATAGCTAATGACAACCCTGAAAACTTGACTAAAATTCACAGAGTTGGGTAATTCGGGTCCAGAGAGTAAAATTCCAGACTGAGATTTTGTTTCAACCAACCAATAGAGTATAAAGACTGAGAGAATTCAACTGGTTTTTTGAAACAAAATCTCGGTCTGGACTTATACTCTCTTAACTTGAATTACCCAACTCTGAAAATTCAATAGTTGTATCAACTTCAGTCCAAGTACATTTGCCATAGTTGGATGCATTGATCATTAAAATTAATTAAGATAACAGGGGTTGCTACAATATGTCACGCCCGGTTTCACACTTACCCATCGCCTATGACAAGTTCCAGATAGTCTGTCTCAGTCGTGCGCTCCTCAAACACAACGCAAGTCTTCTGCGAAATTAATTCCAAGGCGCCCCTGATGTCAGCGGTCTTGTTTTCTGCGAAACGATGGAAGCAAATTCAATACCGTCGGCGCTTCGGTGGGCGTCCAGGGTCGGTTTGCTTACTTAGCGCTGGGCCGATGACAAAGGGCACGGTAACCGTCCCGTTCTCCGCGGGCCACAGCCGCCCTTCGGCGCTCCTGTCCTCGCGCTTCCGACACAGGAGATATTTGTAAATAAAATCCCGTTTTTAAAATTTGCAGCTTTTGATTTGGCCTAAGCATTCCCACCACAAACAAAATTAAAACCCGTCTGGACCTTTTAATATTACGGTTCAGTGGTCCTTTCTGTGCTCACTTATTAGGCCTACAGTAGAAAAAAAAACTCAGGACGGTTTGCCGACAGATTCAATAAACTCTAACTGTACTCATTCCAGTATAGGATTTCTTATCCCAGTGGCAACGCGCGCAAGGCGGGGATCATCCCAGGATGGGCCACAAACCCATGGCAGGGCTACTACTCAAGTCATTATGACAAAATGAATCAAATAAAATTGACAGCAGCTTAAGCTATAATAAATGAGACGTCATTCTATGGCAGCCAAGTGAAGCTGCGTGCCCATCTAACTTATCAGTCAGGTACGGAAAATGTTTAAACCCACTTAGTATAGGGTTGGTGAACCTGTTTACGGGTCGATTCAAAGCATTTAATGAACGCTTTATCACTAGATAATCTCCAGCACAGACTGTGGCATGTTGTAAGTGCGCTTTAAAATAACTAAAAAAAACTCACCGGCTTCAACATGTCCCCTTCGATGACGTCACCATACGCATTGGGCCGGCCGGCTGAGAAGAGAGGTCGCGTAATTTGGATCTTTTTTTTAACCATATATTTCAGCTAAATACAGTGGAATTCCTCGGTAGAGTCCAAGCAAGTACTGAATACAAGAACATGGTGAATTAAAGTTTTGAACTGATTTAGACTGACTTAATTTTAAATCAAAAGTAGATTACGCTTTCATAAAATTACCATGTATAGTTTCAGGATTGAGCTTTCTGTGCGGCGGCGTCCACTCGGCGTGATCGGTTGGCCTGGCCTCAAAAGCTAAGAAAGGGGTTAATTGGGGTTATGCATGCATCAAATATGTAGGTGGGTGATGCAAAGTGTTGCAGACAGCTCAGATACGATTGTAGATTAGAGTTAATTTTTCCGAATAAAATATCAAGACCAGTCACCGAAATTTCCCCGGAAAATAGAAAATAGTTTTCTACAATCAACCATTATTAGTTAATAATCGTGGCTACCGGTTTTTGTGAAGATCGTATAAATCGCCAAAACTTGTAAAACACTCATTTTCTCATTTGGGGACCTAGAAGCAGATCAATTGTTAAACAATATTGTTATGGAGCCCATGCATCACTAACTTGGCTTATTTGATCCCAGTGTGCAAAGCAGGTGTCCTGAAGTGACGCACGTGCAAGTCGTGTGTTTAGTGAAGCTGCCAGCATTACACTGTTTGCAAAGATGTCTGTAGGCATAATAACTGATAGGCCCATTAGCCCACTAGTTTACTCGAGCTTCACTGATATTAACACGATTGGCTGTTGTGTGTATGCGTTCCTTGTACAGACAACAACAAAGTGCAAAGATGTTACTGCGGGCATCGATATTGTTTTCCGAGTTGATCGTGTGAACGCAGGTAATTCAGAAGTCGTTAGTTTATCGGCGTCTGGAATGCAGCACAAGTGGGCCCAGGTAAGGGGGCTGGTGGGATTTTCCATAATGGACTAAAGATGCGAAGTTGTATGGTAACGCCGGTAAAGTGGTGATCTTTTACAACTGTACCGCAAACAAAGCGTTTAGGGGTTTTTTTTAGGTTTATTTTTTAGACCTTAGTCAAGTGGAATACAATATATCCTAATAATGTAAGCGGTACCCGGGCCCGGGTGGAATTGGCATGCTGTTCCTACCACCTCCACAGGATTTGTAACCGCTTCGTTAAACAGCAAGGTGTTTCATGATGATGATGCTTTATGCTTTATTTAACTCATCAACGCATCAACTCCCTGTACGTCCCGGGAACCGTACCCCCGGTGCGATAGACATCAGCCCAACCTCCGCGGACGGTCTAGCCAGGCGGACGCGCTGAATCAGGCGGCATAGAGCCGCTCTGCTCTTCCCGTTTCCTTCAGCTAAACATGCTGCAAAACAATTAAAACATTAAGCGTAATCTACCACAGTGACCATAGTAGATACACGAAACACAGCTCCGGGGTACGAAGGAAGAAGCTTAGTCATGAGTAGGATTTTATACCAATCAAAACTGATTCTGCTGACTTTAAATTTTACTTCCAGGCAGAGGCAGGGTGGCGATCATACCTACATGCATAACTCTAATCACGTCTAACCAGAAACTACCCAGACAGCAATTCCCTCTGTGCCGGATCCGTTTTCGAATCACTAGATTCGCGTAGCAGTCACACTCACTATGCACCTCTGCGCCAGCTTTGCAGCATATTTGTCCGCAAGCTCTGACTGACAGTCCGTCAGAAAGGTCCGTATCTGATCCGGAGCAGCAGCGCAGACCGGACCCGCGCTTTTTTAAATCTCGCAGATGCGCGTGTACGTGCCTCAGTAAGAGGTAACTGAAGAGTCACACAATAACCAGGAAGACCTGCTTGTGGTTCTTGGTAAGTGCATTATAAAACTATATTAAGATTGACATATACCAGGTGATAGTTCCATCTATGCGATTAAAAAACATAACTAATGCGAAAGTAGGCTTAAAGTAAGAATTGGCGATTGTGGTGAAAGCCTGTTCTCAAAATTGGTGAATATCTCCGTTCGCGTGGATGTTATGTGCAATGAGATGCGGGCAATATTTTTGTACGTCTGCGTAAAATTCTAATTTTGGGTTCAGTGTCACCAACTTGGCAGTAAATATTATCTAAGCTCATTTCCAGCCTGTTTGTGTCTTCCAGTTCATTTATCTGGTTAGCATGCAAACGTTACTTGAAGTTGCTCAAACTTAGTAGGCCCAGTTGATGGGACCCTGTTTACACGGTTTTTGGATACATCAGCAAACTTCGTTTAGTTAAATGTTTGCATAACGTTTATTGCTAGTGTTAGCATAAAATCTTTTTCAGATTTAATTTTGATAGTGTTTGAATAAATATGTTTATTTAGATTTGAATTGTATTTTATCTATTAGGTGAAACATTAAGTGTATTTTCACCCCTTTTTTCAGCTTCTTACTTGTTCATTTCAAATTCAGATTCTCATTTTTGCAGCAGTGTTAGAGTTTTTTTTGAGTAGCTAAATATCTCCTATTTCTTTGAACTGTGCTCCATAGGTTTTGTTCCATTCCATCTGCTGATGCTAGTCAAGTTGAGGTCAAGCTGCCCATCATCTCTTGCAGGTAACCAGCTATATCACATACATACAGTCACATTTTGAGACACATAATGCACCTGTACCTTGATTTTGAAACTTGTTGCTTGATCTTTATTTCCACCTTTATTTCCACCCAGGTCCCTCAGATCTGTTGATAAAGGTTTCCTTCATGTTGCTCGGTCCCGCCACAAAAACAAAGGGGACCGTGCTTTTGCCGTGGCAGCTCCACGTCTTTGGAATGGTTTGCCTCCAGATATTAGATCTGCACCCACGATCACAATTTTTAAATCCAGACTAAAGACTTATTTGTACTCTTTGACCTTTGCTTCTTAGTTTTTTTTAATTTTTATTTTTCATCTTGCTTTTGCTTTTTATGTATGTAATATTTTTTTTTTTTATTGTGTCATGCTATCATGTTGCACTGTGTCCACGTCTTTCTATGCAGGTAGTTCTCGTTTGTGTTTACTGTAATGCTTTTAGCATTTTATGCTTGCTGTCTTTATTTAAGTTTAGTTGAAGTTTTAGTTTGACATTGTACAGCACTTTGGTCAGTTTTCACTGTTTAAATGTGCTATATAAATGAAACTTACTTACTTACTTACTTACCTGATGCCCTGTCGAATAACACATTAAGATTTAGAAATGACACTCTATAGCAGGGGTCTCCAACTCCGGTCCTGGAGAGCTACTATCCAGTAGGTTTTCTGTCCCACTTGGCTTCTGATGAGCCACACCTGGCCCTGTTATTTACCCGAGAACAGGTGTGGCTCATCAGAAGCCAGGTAGGATAGAAAACCTACTGGATAGTAGCTCTCCAGGACCGGAGTTGGAGACCCCTGCTCTATAGGCACCACCAATATCATCCAGCACAAATGTTGAATTCCTTTCCTCCTGAATAAAGTCTGAAAACTGTATTCCCAGTTCACTTTCAGACGTGCTACTTCCTACTCTTCAGTGACAGACCAAGTAAGATACCACCACACACACACAAACACAGATCAATGTATATTCAGAGATTAGTAAAATAAATGTACTTTTTTATGTTCAGACCTGTACCCGGTTCCACTGGCTCCAACTTTTGCTGATCACCTGTTTTCCTTTAACCATCCAAACTATCATGTAAGTTGACTGTTATTTTCAATGTCTTGCTATTTGACACTTGGTCTCCGCAGACACGTAAATTCGTAAAAAAAAAATTTTAATTATTGCATGATGCATTATTTTTTTTATAAATACAATTGATATTGAATTGAACAATTTATTCCACGCAAGCTTGTCACAATGTTTTTGAATATATTTTTTACATTTTTCATTTGACTGGAGTTTTTGTAATGACAAAAAATGTTATGTGTTCTCTGGATGAGATTGAGATTCAGAAATGTAAAATAAATAAAAATAAACTGTTTTGAAGATGAGAAATGTGTGGGGATTTATTTGGGCCATGTCTGGCCCAGGTGTAGCTGAAAAAATTAATCACCAATCACAGACCAGGGCCAAATGAGCCCCAGATGTAAAGTTTGAGTCACGGATCTGAGCCAGATCCACACCAAATATCATAGCATTAATAACTGTATCGGGCCAGTACTGGCCAAGGTCTGTTCCTGATCCCCAATCCAAATCCGTGCCGGTATTGGGCCGTTGGAAAGAAAGACCCCGGCGCAAACCCGTTTTGCGGATCTGCACCAAATTCTATCCAATGTCTGGCCCAGATCTGCCACAGTTACCTTTTGCTGTCTGGGTAACGCCACACCCGCATATTTAAACATGCAATGTATAAACAGCGCTTTAACGGTAAATACTGCGTTGCGTAATACGCCACCTACATGTGAAATAATACTGCGCATCTACCTGGATCCACCACAATTAATATAAATAACTGGTACAACTATAGACGAACCACTGCAGTTCTCGATGAGTAATTAAATCGTTTCTGATCCATGGACTGGTGGAATACTGAAACTGCCACATATATAAAATAAACATACCACAATCAAATGAGTTTATTCAACACGTCCACATTTCCAAAAAATGGCAAAATATTTGTGGTAACGTTCCCATAAAAGGTGAAATGACTAAATAGTCCCGCTGTTTTGGGGCACTTTAATATAGAAATAGCAGAAGTTCCGGATAGTTTAAATCCAATGCTTCGTCAAGGGTTGGACACTTAGAGTGCACATACAAATATACGTTTTAATTAAGAAAACGAGTGAATAAACATTAGTCCTCCCCAATTTAAATGGGGAAAAAATAAAATAACATTAAACTGCCCTGGTATCTCAACACCATAATCCAAAAACTCATAATAAAAAGCCTAAACAAAATTATGAATTAATCACAGCCACTGAATATCCTACACCTTAATAATTCTGTACAGTTTTAAAAGCAGTGAATGACCTCTGTCTCACAAAACTTCATAGCATTAGGTGTCTGACAGAAGCATACAGGTATTAGGTTTCGTTTTTACAGGAATTCACGTTATACTTTTTTTTTTTTGACAATGACATTTCCTCATTTTTTTATCCCCAGATGTTTCTTTTCTGCACACTAGCTGCTTATGATTGTTATTGTTAAGCATGTGGATGTGGATGTCGAAGCGCTCCCCCAGCTCCCCCCTGCCCAGCCGCCTCGGCGTAGCTCAGTCCAGGGTCCTGTCAGCACACACCCCCTCCTCAGGCCTTCTCCTCCCCGTCGCTCCATGCCTCTGTCAGGCTGGTGGTCTGCCCGACAGGAACACACACAGAACAGGCCGCAGTGGATGAGGGAGTGGACTCTGATAGGGGCCAGTTAAGCCTGTAGACAAGGTTCTGCGGTTGTGGTTTAGAGTAGTTTCTCCCAGTCCGGTCCTATGGGACCCATAGCTGGTCCATGTTTTGCTCCTTCTGAACACTCTGCCGGACTGTAGCTGGGGGGAAGCATAAATGTGGACTGTCTGGCAGGGAGCTCGGAAGGAGCAAAAACGTGGACCGTCAGTAGGTCCCCAAGGACTGGACTGGGAGACACTGCCTTAGAACAAAGTCCCGAACCTTAGTTTCAATAAATTATCCAGCAATATCAAATGGGGAAGTCACTTTGGAGGGCTGTTGACTAAAACAACAATAACTCATTATATTAATATAAACAATCTGGTGGCTCAGTCAAAATGCATCTGTACTGCTGTGTTCTCAGTAGTTTTGATTGGTTACATGTTTCCTGTAGAACAAACAGGCAGCCTTGGAGGTTGGCTGATTAATTTGCCCCTAGTGAGAGATTGTGATGAGTGTGTGTCCTGCAAAGGACTGGCAACCCATCCAAGGACTGGCAACCCATCCAGGGTGTCCCCCTGCCTCATGCCCAGATAGGCTCTAAGCCCACTGCTGCTGTATGTTTTTACATAATTAAAATATATATATATATATAAAATTTAAGGCAGAGTTGCCAGAGTTTGTGTGGCTGTAGAGAATATATTTTACTGCTTACTCTCAGCTCATTTCCAATTTAAAGGAAACAGGAAGCAGGATAGACACCCCTGTGTGTTAGCCTGTTAGCCTAGCCACTTATATTAGCCCCCCGCGTCACTGTGGGGGCTCCCCGAGCTTCACCTTATCCACCAGCTTCTGCATGGTCTCGATGACTGTGATCATGTGACCGGCGTTCTCCTTCAGACTCCGCTCGTAGGCCGCGTTCCGCCTCTCCGCCCGCTCCAGCTGCTCCTGCAGGTCCTCCTGACCCTCCCGCAGGGCTGATAGGGTGGCAGCCCCTGCCTCCAGCTCCGCTGGTGGGGGGTGGGGTCGGAGGGGGTACATTAGCATCCAAACTTCACGAATTTCAGTTAATTGAAATACTAAATCTTAATGCACATGAGAGTCTGCGTTCTTGAAATGGATGTTTTCCTGACTGTGAAAGTGCACTGAGAGCAGAATGTAGACAAATGCAGCCACTAGAGGGCGCCTTCGTGTTTACACAAACAGCCACTGCATCAAATTATAGCAGTGAAGAGATGGGTTGCATTACTCAGTCTGGCCTGCAGGGAGGCGACACACTGCTCCAGCCCCTGGCATTTGGTTTCCCCTTTCTGCAGGGACTGCAGAAGGTTGGGGATGTTGAGCACAGTCCCCTTGTGAGTCACCACGTCCACGTTGCTGTTTCCACTGGACCGCCGGGTGGAGACGCCATACTTTGATGGGGCTGAAGGCAAGAGGGCAGCATTTCCTAGAAAAAAAGCCAAACGACTAGATCATATGAAATCCCAACTTCATGATTTTCTGTATTTTTATCATCATCGTTTTGCAAGTTCACTGAAAGTTTAAATGTTATGTTTTATGCTTTTATAAACGAGTTTATAGCTTATTATGCTCTTAAGTGGGTTTTAATTGGATAGTTTGACTGAGCAATTCAGGTTAAGTACATCTCTCAAGGTATTCAAGGTATCCAGGGCCTCTCCAGGGATATGATCCAGCAACCTTCCGGGTTACCAGTGTGCCAATGAAAGACGCATCGTGCAGGACAGTGCTCGAACCTTGCACCGTGGGGTCTGCCCTTAGCTGCTCTGGCTCCTGAGGGTCCTCCCAGCGGACAGCTAGTTTCCTGTAGTGGCACTGCCCTCCTAGGGATACCCGGCTCACCAGCTCCTTTGCCTGGCAGACAGAGATTCAGCGGATCACGACACTACAGGTGTAATGCTAACTGGAGTAGCACGCAGAAGCCGTGTGGAGCAGGACAGGACCCATCCCATCGTCACCTGGCCGGGTGTGAGATGGAGCCCCAGAGAAAGCAGAATGTCCTGAAGGTCTGCCTCCCTCAGGCTGCCAGCCAGCGGCCGGTCGAAGAAGACCCAGGCCAGCAGCACGGCCCGGGGCAAGACCACCATCCCATCCTGCAGGAGACACGATCTCAACCTCACGCTCGTACCCAGGGTGACTCTCCTACCCAGTCACACAGCAGGACGAATTTCAGCCGAAAGCTCCGTCCTGCTCTACTGCAGGGCCACGCCTGGACATTGCCATGTCAGCACAGACGAACAGGAACACGCTTACGCCGTCCTTGGTGGTGGCAGTGCCCTCCGGATGAGACGGTGCTGCTGGCTGCGCCTTCCCATCCTCCCCTGTCGTCCCTGCAGAGGTAGAAAAATTTAAGGGGAAAAAAAAATGACATACATAATACCTAATAATAGGTAATTGGGGTATCAGAATACACACGTATATCAATCTTGCCTAATAATACTTTAACAACAATAATCAGCATCATCATCCATCTTCTAACTGCTGAAATAGCACGTCTTAGAAGTGTTATTATAATAACCGATTGTTGTATTAATATTATATTAGAATAGCGGATAATGTCACAGTAAGACCCAGACTGATTATATTACAATAGCGGATAATGTCACAGTAAGACCCAGACTGATCATGGTTGCTTGCACTCTTTCCACTCACTGCTTTCCCTCTCTTTCTTCTCCTCCCTGTGGCTCTGGTCCCTCTCTTCCGCCTCCTCGTCCGTATCCTCATCGGCCTGGTCCTCCTCACTCTCGGCATCGTCTTCCCTCTGCTGGCGACCCAGTTTCCAGTTGCGGTCCTTCGAGCCACTCCTCGTCCGGGCTCTCCCAGCCCGCTTCGGCAGCTCCTCCTCCTAGCCACCAGAGGGAGACATTTCAAAAGCAGGGAGCTGAAAGAAGCGCCTCTGTTTTGCAAAGACATAACCAGGAAAAACTGTAATTTTATTTCCTGAACCGTGCCGTGCTTTTTGTTTCACTTTTGCTCAGGCGAGTTGAGGAAATTATATCAAAGCTATAAAGACAACAATCATAACAACAAGTGTATCAAAATTTAAGTAGTCAGCGTGTCCCTCACACACGGGTACAGGCCGTACCATGGAAGTTGGCCGGCCATCCTCCCCCTCAGTCCTGGCACGGGGGCTCTGGGGCAGCCGGTACAGACCTCCATGGAGCTTGAGGCCAAAGTCCCTCTGCAGTATCTCACTGAGCAGCTCCGCCATCAGGCCCACCTGGGGGGGGACGGGGGGGGGACGGAGTCAGAGGGGAGGGAGAGAGAGAGCACATGTGATGTCACGCTCTGCACACGCATGGCGCTCCTTATCGTGACTCATTATCCATTATCCGCTGATCTGCATCGCACAGCAGCTCGGAGGGGCTGCACCATGCCCTCACACCCCCTGACTGGGGGGATGGGATGGACTCCAGCACCCAGCTCTGTGTATGAAAGGCTTGCATGTTCTCTTAGAATTGCACAGGATTCCCAAGGAATTTGTGTCTCTAAATTGCTCACACTTTGTGTGTGTTTGTGTGGGGGGGGGGGGGGGGCAGGATGTGCCCTGCCTCTTTCACTGTGCCTCCTGGGATGGGCTCCAAGCTCACCATGACCCTGTACTGGATAAACAGTTACAGAAAATGGATGGATGTGTGCGTTTTATATTCATTAGCCATTGCGTAATCCATGCCTTGGCAATGCAGAGTAATTTGCTGTTGCTTCTGTTCTTACTGGAGTTCTGCATAAAGAACTCTGTTCAGCATTTGTCTGGCAACATTCCTTTGCTCCCCACCCCAAGACATGATTGGTTGCTGCAGATCACATGACACAGTGAGTGCCAATCACATGATCATGCTGCAGGCCTGACGGTTGTCCAAGGCTGCTCTGATTTTTAGTTTTGCTCTGCGGCATTCCTGAACACACACACACTCAGGAAATACCTCAAAGGCATCCGACGACTGGGAGCTTCGGGGCTCCAGCAGCGAGGAGAGGGGCTGGACTGAAAGGTTCATCCGGGGACAAGGGTGCAGAACCAGGGACGGATCCACAGGGAGAGGGGGCCGCACCTCATCCTGGGAGAGGGAGGGCGTGGAAGTGTGATAACAGCAACGCAGGAAGCCACCGCTGGGAGACA
This sequence comes from Paramormyrops kingsleyae, assembly GCF_048594095.1. NCBI lineage: Eukaryota > Metazoa > Chordata > Actinopteri > Osteoglossiformes > Mormyridae > Paramormyrops > Paramormyrops kingsleyae. The sequence goes on along the minus strand of NC_132803.1, from coordinate 3,399,125 downwards.
AACCAGCACTAAGGGCCCAAGCAGCAGGCTGGCATCAGCCAGTCACACGGGGGTTAGTATTTTGTGGGAAGACAAACCAGAGCGTGACACAGACCTCCTTCTGGCCGTCCGCCTTGGTCCTCAGCGTCTCCCACTCCTCGGACCCGGGGACGATGCGCCAAATGTCGGGCAGGAATAACACTGTGGTCTCTGCTTCTCCATCACGCAGGAACCTCACCTCTGCGAGTCTGTGCCTGTACAAGATGCCCAGGGAGTTCATACAGAAAATTACTCATTTGTTTTGTTTATATAATAAAGTAATAATTATATGTAATTATATACAATCTCTAACTTCATTTATTTGAATTGAATTCATTCGCTTCTTTGAATCACAAGTACAATAAAACAAGATTTAATTTACATCCATCCATCCATTTTCTGTACCTGCTCGTCCAGGCAGGAAATAACCCAGGATGGGGCACCAACCCATGGCAGGGGGCACACACACACACACACACACACACACACACGCACCATTCACACACACACAGCCTCAGCATGTTTTTGAACTGTGGGGGGAGACCGGAGTACATGGAGGAAACCCCACGATGACACGGGGAGATCATGCAAACACACAGGCAGCCGTGGCAGACACTCAAACCCTGGTTCCAGATGTGCCGCCCCAAATTTCATTCACAAACCCCTCCCTCTACATCTACCAGTTTAAAATTCATTCCAGGAATCAGCTCATTGACTAACACTCCACCTACTGGCTGTCATTACCAGTGCAGCAGCCAATCAGAAACCAGCCAGTGTTGCCCACCCACCATTGATTGCAGGAGCCCAGGTCCAGTCCCGCCTGCTCTTTGACGCACCGCACCGCAGTACGGATCAGGGAGAGCGGGTCTTTCGCGGGGCTGGCGCCGTCCACCTGCGACAGCCAACGCCCTCCGAGGATCCGAAACTCGCCCCCGCATTCGGCCAATAGGAACTGTGGTGCAGACGTACGCAGGATGACTCTCTAAAGCCGCACGTGAACCACACTAAACACGGAAAACACATGAACCTGGGGTGGGTAAGTATTAATGACCTCAAACCTTAATAAGTGTGGTAGGGTGCACAGCGCCCCCTTGAGTCTTCTGCTGCTCTTGTGAGAGGCCACAGCAGCGCTGGTACAACTCCTCTACGCTGGGCATGGACAGCAATATCACCTGGGGAGAAAAAGACCCACACTAAATATTCTCAAGAATTCCGACATTCATATTTATGACTAACCTTGGGGGTTTCATTCCCCCCCCCAGCACATGAACCTGCCAGAAGGACCAGCTGACTACCTTCAGGCTAAGGAGTGTGTTGGATGTGCGTTACCTTGGCAGTGTAGGCGGAGTCAGAGGTGGATGTGGGCGTGGCCTGTGCCGAAGGCTGGGCGGAGCCAATGTGGAAGCGGCAAGGACCAGACAGAATGAAGCTGTGGTCAGGGGAGAAGCTCTCAGTCCAGGAGAGCTGAAGGTGGAAGAAGTTGTCGGGGAGGGGCAGGTGGGGGTAGCGCCTACGCATCTCTAAGCTGTCACACGCAGAGCTGGGGGGGGCAGGGACACAGGCAGACGTTAATAAACGGCTCCCTTTAGCAAAAGCAATGGAAGCCATGTTAGTCTCCTGGGAAGCTACCTGTCCCTGGGGAAGCGGGAGAAGAGGGGGCAGCTCTGGGCAGCAGGGGGCGCACTCTTCTTGACAGCCCCCTCCTCCGGCATACCCCTCCAGCGACGCCTTTTCTGGTGTAGGCCGTCGCCCCCCCAGGGGCCTCCGTCCTCCCTGCGATTGGGGTTGGGTGGGAGGTGGGGGAAGGGAGGTGAGGCGTGAGGACGAGGATGCAGACGCAGGAATAGAAGATACAACCTCTCAAGCAGGAAGGTTTTCATGTGACCAAACACTGATACAGATTCTACAGGGATCAGCATGAGCCAAATCTCTCGCGTACAAATGATTCAGAATCACTGCTAGTCAGTATTATACTTTTTCGTTAAGAAAATATCTTTTTTATGGAAAAAGTTTGCATCTATCTTCTGATATATTATGAGCTCTTCAGTAACGGTTTATTTTAATGAAAAGCAATTTCCCCAGTTTCTTTTTAAATGCATCATGTGCACGGAATCGATTTACATGTCACAGTACAGCTGGTGTGTAGTGTCGTTGTGTTTAAGCGGATTCTTTATTGCATCTCCAACTAGGGGACAATTTATATCCTGCAGAGACACTAACAAGTGAATCAGAACCTAGTGAGTGCGCACACACACCCACACACGCACGCACGCACGCACGCACGCACGCACGCACGCACGCACACACGCACACACGCACACACGCACACACACACGCGCGCACACGCACACACGCACACAAACTCCATTAGATGTCCCGCCTGGACGGCCTGCAGTGACACAGCGGTCACACGCACAGCACAGGCCTGTAGCAGCGTGAGACCCGACCGCACTCACCAGCGCCCCCCACGGCGACCCCCCATCCCTTCGTTGTGTCTCTTCCTGTTAGCGCTGCCCCATCCATCGAACGGTGCCCCCCAGGGAGCCTGGAGGGGAGTCTGCAGCAAACCAGCTGCAAGAGAGAGAGAGACAGAGAGATATGAAACATATGATTGCAAGGAATAATTACTCAGTGTCATGATAGGTATGTAAAATGTTCATATAAATCACATTTTCAAAAGCATGATTAAAGCACATTAAATAATCATCACTGATAAAACTGACCGAATATTAATGTAGCAGTTTCATAGCGAGATTTTAAAAATATATTGGCTATTTATTTCATATTTTTAGCCATCCAAAACAACATACAACTCTTTGGTTCTATATACAACACTAGATTGGTCTCCTCTTCCAAGTTGGGTGGCAGAAAGTTTACTGAAATTTGTGCTTCTTTATTTTGACCCGTTTCAGAATTCTCTTCATTAAACCCTAACGCCACAGGCAGTTTGGTCACTAACACTCACGTTTCGGGGGTGTCTGTTGCATGTTGGGTATGAGTGGGGGTATTTTGGGGGATTTTAGTAGGGGTTGTGGCTTATTTCCCAGAATCCCTGGCTTCTGGCTTGGCGCCATGGACGGCAGAAGAGGGGGCGGAGATTTGAATGGCTGGAGGAAGAACAAAATTTAATCATAAGGTGGAAAAACAGTACTTTGCCTTTCTGTATACAATACATTACGATTCTATTCTAATCTTCCCAGGCCACCCAAAAAACATCAAACATACTCAAGCTAGATTGATTAATAGCATTTTTTTTTAACAGTATGGAACAAGCAAAATGCCAAAAACAGCAAGAGGGAGGAAAAACTGACAATTCTCAGTGTTTAAAAGGCTGGCTCCCCAATCCCTCCGATCAGGAACAATCATGAGCGGAATGAGGCCCAGTGACGCAGGTTCACTGTGCAGTTGTACTCCAATGTGTTCACTTTGGGGTTTTGGACTAGTAACCTACCTGGCCATTAAGGACCTGAACCCTCTGTGCTGTCCAGCTGACCGATACAGATGGATCAAGCACTGCCTTCACCAGCACCTTCTCCCCCAGCTGGGGTATCCGGCCCACAACCACGCTGGGAACAGGTGACACCACAATGGAAGGGTTAGCTTACTAGTATGGAGTACTGACGAGTATGGAGCCCGCGTCAGTAACGGAACCCCACAACGCGTATGTATCGAGATAAAATAATAAATCCAACAAGAAACATTGTATTTATACCAACAAAATGTTATTAATATCTACAGAGAGCCAAAAATGCAAGCACTGGTATATCCCAAGGCTGTAGGTTTGGTTTCAACATCGGTAGGGATCAGCCTGAATAATAATAATAAACACTCTACAAATATTAGCCTCTCTCAACCATCCACACCCAAATCTACACCCTTGGTGTATCATATATCCAACAAAAACATCAGAGAGGTTTTTGTAATTTTCCTGATGAAGACTCTTACCTCATCTGAAAGTGCACTTCCTGATCGACCATCCCAAAGTGGTCCTGCAGCTGAGTGACAACCCCGGTGAAGACACGTTGTTTCAACTGAGACAAACACAAATTTCAGTAAACCTCCTGCCACCCAACTCCTTGGAGGTGGACATCAATCTAATGTCGTAGAACTTTGGGAATTTTCTATTAATTTTCATATATTCCTGGTAATTGCCATGGAAAGTTTCCAACTTGGAATATTTTCAAAATTCCCCAGCTTAACTTCCCATGAAATGGAAAGTTTCCAGAAATGTACTGCCCCTTTGCAACCCTAGACCAATCCCAATCCTTTTTCTCCCCAGATTAATTTAATTCAGACCATAGGAACCACCTAACACCACACCTGGTCACCAACAAGTGATCAGCATAATAAAATTGCTAGCTGCTATAACAACACACGTCACCAAATGTATCCAGATGCAATACCAGCTTAATGCACCAAGCCTATGAGGCATGGTAAGCATCACCAGCCAAGTGCATTATTATCTTAACGTACAACAGGTGCAGGCCAAGTAACATCATAGGTTACCAACACGTACAACACAAACCAGTGCATCTGCAAATATTTACAGTCAAACTCAACTGGCTTTTGTTTAAATGAAATAAAATGAGCAGTACACCCTTTAGTACTGACTAATTTTACTGAGATGAGGTTTAAATTCGCTTGTAAACTGGGTTTTGTTTTTTGTAGGAGTTCTGAACGAGTGAATGGCTGGCAAGGGAAAAAAAAAAGAGAGAGAGAGAGAGAGAGACACTAACCTGCGCCTCCATGGCCACGGATTTGGCACCTACACGGGGGAGAAATTCAGGGGTCCTTGGGGGTCTCTGGAAGGTATAGAAACTGGTTTGATTCTGTACACTTGTCACATTAAACAGCTTTCCGGCACCCAAAATAAGGTATCAAATCATTAAAGAATATGTTAATTTAAGACAGTTAACAGCTTTGGGAGTGGTTTCTAACTGGAACTCCGTGTTGCCCGTGGTTAGTCACACAGCTGTTACTCAAGTCTGCTTTTCATAACTAAATCTCTCCCTTGTATAATGCCTCGCAGGGAAAGGCCCGCACACGTTCATGTGTAACATTCATTCTGGATCCCGTCCAAAAATGCCCCAAAAATGTCATGTGCCGATAAGCCTGGGTCACCAAACCCGGAGCGCCGCCAGACATGGCTGCTTTAGCCGGCACTGGGGATAAGGTCCGCTTACAGCCGCGGGATCTTTCGGCAAAACTCAGGTCTCTGTCGCAAAATAATCATTAGATCATGTATCCTTCATAACAGGCCAATTGCTTGTTATATTTGCTATTTTTTTAGATTTGCGGTTAATATTAACAATGATAAAGATCCACAGCCAAAGCAAGAGAGCTTTTGCAGGAATAGTTACCGAGTGTATAAAAATGATCGCACACCAGGAAATGCCAGCTAACTAATTGCTTCCCCCCCGCAATAATAGTAAATAAGTGACTGGCTGTAGCTGTAGAGTTTCATACGCGGTTTGAATGGAAACACGAATATGACTTTCGGTCGTATGCAAATCCGGGATTGCGGTGGCTCGTCGCTTAGCCACATTTACAGATGCAGGGAAACCTGCTGCCTTGCTAACTGAACAGTATCACAAAGAGGATCGCCAGCTGCCGGAGACCAGTCACACAGGAGAGACCCGCAAGTTACTGAGCCCGCAAGTTACTGTTCTGGATGGAAATCAGCCATTATTTCTAGAGGCTGGAAGAATGGAGCAGATGTGGTGACGACTCGGTGTAGCTAAGCACGTTCGTATTGACAGTGAGAATCTGTTCACTGTGCGATCTCTCTCAGCTAGCTAAGAAACTTACGAAAAGATCCACCCTGATTTCCAAAATTGCGGACGGTCTAAACGCCACCCTGGCTAAAAGAATACGATTTTATTTAGACGGAAAAGTTTGAAAGGCAACGCGGCGCAACTCACTTCTGGGCTGCTCAGGATCCGGTGACGCTTCCTCTTCCTCGCAGTTGCTTTTGTTTATTTAGGGACAAAGTGGATCAGGGACTGCACTAATCCACATTGTCCGCTTTGTCAAAAACACTCTACCGCCCCCTAGAGACCGATTCTTCTCTGCCCTAAAGCACAAACTCAGCTTTCGTCGACCACCTTTCCCAAATCGATCATTTCGCTTCTTTGTTTGGATAAGCGCGGCAGTCCTTTCTGCTCACATCTGAGCGACACAATTGTGAAGGAGGGACGAACATATATATTTAAATATATTTTAACCTGACAACAAGGATGTACCAGGGGATCCTTAATTGACGTAGGACCGTCTCTGTGCGTCATTTCCGCCTGACCCGGCAGTGCCGAATCACACGTGGGGGAGTGATGGCTGCTGACAGGCTGCAGTTTCATGAGATGGGTCTAGAGGATCGCCTCTTAAAGGTATGCGGATGCGCCTTCGTGGTAGTAACAGTGATTTACCCGTGTGTAAAGTTTACTGCTGGCTGCTCGACCAAATACCGCTACATAATTATAACCGGTGAGCCGAAGTTGTCGAACGATCGACTCTTGTGGTCGATATGTACCCGCGATGCAGTGATGTATTTCAGCTAAATTACTGTGTAGGCGCTGGCGGACTTGGGTTGGGCGCAACCCACGCTGATCCAAGAAAAGGCGATCCCTCTCGCTCTGGACGGGAAGGACCTCCTGGCCCGGGCGCGGACCGGCTCCGGTAAAACAGCAGCTTATGGGATTCCAGTTATCCAACGAATACTCACTTCTAAACAGGTAGGCGACGACACGCTTCTAAACACTGGGATTTCAGAAGAAAATAAGCCAGTTGACCTCTATTTGGCAAAGATAAATTTCAGTTGTATTGGATTAGTTTATGAAGAATTTCCACTTTGTGTATTGTGCATGTCCTTCAGTTGCTTGAGTGTTTTCCCTCTTGTTGACAAGTTCTAATATGTACTATTACATTTCTCAGCCTTTTACGTGTCTAAAAGTCTAGTAATAAATATGGAAAGCTTTAGCTGAATTGACTTATGCGTGCTTGTTTAGACGGTGCGCGATCAGGCGGTTCGGGCGCTGATCCTAGTTCCCACCAAGGAGCTGGGTCACCAGGTCCAGACCATGATCCGCCAGCTCATTGCCTACTGCGCCAGGGATGTGAAAGTGGCCGATATCTCCAGCAAGGCTGACCTATCAGCGCAGAGGTTAGTATAACAATGTCGTGCATAATACAGTGACATTCAAACTGGATTGTAGTTATTGTTGTTGTTCATTTTGTAGTTAAATTGAAGGTTGTATACAAATCCCAGAAATGTGGTGTTAGAAGTTACTTTGGTTATAATTTTTAAAAAGGAAATTAATCTCTTGTGTGACTGCTGAAAGAATGAAAATGTCTGAGTCCTTGGGTACATCTGTGGTATGTAATCATGTGACATTCTACAGGCCAATCCTGATGGAGAAGCCAGACATAGTAGTGGGCACACCCTCACGAGTACTGGCTCACCTAACCGCCCAGAACATGACGCTTAGCTCGTCACTGGAGACCCTGGTCATCGATGAAGCTGATTTGCTTTTCTCCTTTGGCTTTGAAAGTGACCTCAAGAGTCTGCTATGGTGAGCATGTATTACACATGGACAGTAACACAATTCCAGATACGAGGCTATTGGCACTGATGCTAACCCAACCACGGACCATTGTGGCTAACTTATCCGCAGGCCATGGACATTAGTGCTGTTCCTACCATGGCCCAGAGATGCTGTCACCCTTTCAATCACAGGATATGGATACTGAAGTTATTTCAGACATGGGCCAGCGATGCTATTGCGATCCCAGTCACGGAGCAGTCACTGCAACAGTCACGCAAAGTAGCACAGGATCGATCTAAGTGCTAAACACCTTGTGGGAGCTAATGCTAACCTTTGACAAACTGCAGACCTTTGTGCTAGCCCATGTGTGGTCCTGTGGAACCTGGCCATTTTTGTTCACCCCAATTCTTCTGATAAACCTCCTCAGCCACCTTCCCAAGATCTACCAGGCGTTCCTGATGTCTGCCACCCTGAACGAAGACGTCCAGGCTTTGAAGGACCTTGTGCTCCATAACCCAGTACGTCAGCTTTCTTGGCTAGACTCCTGCTTGGCTTCGGATATGTGAGGGGTGTGTGTGTCCTACAGGTGACGCTGATCATCAGGGGGGGTGTCTGTCCTACAGGTGACGCTGATCGTCAGGGGGGGTGTCTGTCCTACAGGTGACGCTGATCGTCAGGGGGGGTGTCTGTCCTACAAGTGACGCTGATCGTCAGGGGGGGTGTCTGTCCTACAGGTGACGCTGAAGCTTCAGGGCTCTCAGCTGCCAGATGGCACCCAACTGCAGCAGTACAGCATTCAGTGTGAAGAAGAGGACAAGTTCTTGCTCATCTACACCCTGCTGAAGCTGGGCCTGGTGCGAGGAAAGACGCTGATCTTTGTGGGCTCCATCGACCGCTGCTACCGCCTCAAGCTCTTCCTGGAGCAGTTCAGCATCCCGGCCTGCGTGCTGAACTCGGAGCTTCCCATTCAGTCCAGGTGTGGGGGCGGAGCTCGTGAGGGAGGAGCCCAGTGGAGAGTGACGGGCCATTTTGAATTGATAGGACTTTGGCTGATGCCAAAGCATCAGGCGTCACGTTCTTTCCCCATTTTCTCACGTTCCCGCCCAATCCCAGGTGCCACATCATCACCCAGTTCAATCAGGGCTTCTATGATTACATCATCGCCACAGATGAGCAGACCCTGGCTGACCCCACGGTGACCTCTCAGGCGAAGGGCAAGAAGAGGAAGAATGTGGGCAAGGGGAGGTAGGTGTGGCTAGCAGCGTGTATAGGAACATTTAGTATAATCACTCAAGAAGGTTAGCTGCTGGTCATAAAGGGTGACATCATGGGAAATGGACTTTACACTGGCATCTTAGATATGATATAACTGAGGTTGAATGTTTTAGCAGAGAATGTAATACATATGGGTGTAGAGCAATTCATCACGAGTTTGTGTGCTTTTTGGCTTCTCACAGGGGCAAAGACAGAGAGTATGGTGTGTCCAGGGGTGTCGATTTCCAGAATGTGGCCAATGTCATTAACTTCGACTTTCCCAACACCGTCGATTCCTACATCCATCGTGTTGGCAGGTGAGACAACCAAGAGCAGGAGCAAGCTGGCCTGACTTTGTCGTGGCCTTCAAATGTAGGGTCAGTGTTACAAGAGGTTGTATGTCCATGTTCTTTGTTTCTAAATAATGTCTCTCCATCAGAACTGCACGAGCCGACAACCCAGGCACTGCACTGGCCTTTATTTCACACAGAGAGCGCCCCCTGCTGGCTGAAATTCAGGACGCGCTTACAGGAGGTCAGCTAGCAATTTGTGGAAAAGTATACTTATTGTCATTTTAAAATATGAAGTTACTGTCAGGCAACACAGTGAGACACTGGGTTTCATACCTAGTTTGTAAGTGTCCCTTGTGATTGAGTAGATCCAGGGTCTGTCCTGTTTTATGCTTTACCTCAGGTGGCTTCATGACACAGGAACTGGGTGCTATTTTATAGCAGCAGATTTCATAAGTTCTATGGATCAGTTAGTGTCTGGCTTGGGGCTGAAATTTCACTGATTGCTTTTCTCCCCAGACAATGAAAGCTGTGCTTTGAAACCATATGCATTTAAGATGGAGGAAATCGAGGGATTCAGGTACAGATGTCGGGTAAGGCTGCCAACAGCTTTGTCCTTCACGAGAGTGAGCATGTGCAGAACAGACATTCTCAGTAAATGACTCGGTGAGCCCCGTCCGTGTCTATTCCGAAAGCAGACACACGTGCATATTGCACACGTCAGGACAAGCGAGGTCGCATCTGCTTGACGCCCTGTCAGATATATATGTGGAGATGCCTTTCCACCACATTTGGCTTCGTGTGCTTCTCGAACCTTTGGCTTCTGATTGGGGGCCATGTACAGAAGCCTGATCCCGTGTTGCCATCTCACTAGGATGCCATGAGGTCTGTCACGAAGCAGGCCATCAAGGAGGCCAGGCTGAAGGAGATAAAGCAGGAGCTACTCAACTCTGAGAAGCTCAAGGTAAGAGGGGTGTAGACCAAGATGTACCCTTTGATAACCGTGATGGCAGCTGGTGAGACAGTGGTTTCAATCTGGGTGTGGTCATGTGACTGACACGCGCGCTCCATGCAGACCTACTTCGAGGACAATCCCCGCGACCTGCAGCTGCTGCGTCACGATAAGGACCTGCACCCAGCCATCATCAAGCCCCACCTGAAGAACGTTCCGGAATACCTCAGTGAGCCATCGAATGTCAACTTCTTTTCTCATGGCCCTGCTGGAATGTGTTAATAATGATCACGTCTGCCTTTTTTTTTTTAAGTCCCTGCCGCACTGAAGGGCGTCATCCGTCCGGTCACCGGCAGAAAGAAGCACAAACCTCTAAGAGCCCCACCCTTGAGTGTGACAAAGACCAAGTTCAAGGTGAGGAGCTTGAGCCTTGAGCCCAAAATGGCCTGGGTGATGCTGTCAACATGCCGTCCCATTTCCCTCGACACATAATTTGGATGGCATGACCCTCACCCCTCATTCACTGGTTGTCTCGAGATCCAGATTCTGCAATGCTGCTGTCAGTGTGTGGTTTATCTAGTTAAGGGGCATTTGCTCACACTCGGGCCTTTTGCAGGGTCACCGCAAAGGTGCAAATCCACTGAAGAACTTCCGCTGTGCTACTAAAAAGGCCAAGAGAGGCGCCAGTCAGGCGAGAAAATCCTCATGACCAGCTGTACAGCCACACCAGCCAATCAGGGGAGCGATTCCATGGATCGGCTGCAGTGATCGACTTCCTTGGATCGGGACTGAAATTCCAGGATGAGCTTTTTTTGTGTTGAAGGCCTGATATCTAACATCTGCTCTGGGTAGAAGAGACTGCAGCCTTTGAAGTCGATAAATATGATTTAGCACGATGGGAATATCAATCCTTTTGCGCAGACATTTCATTTATAACTGACTGAATTACCCAATGCGAGGTGGAATTCTATGTCCCTCCAGCTACATTTGGGCTGTTACTGGCAGATGGAGTGATGCTATTGGACTGTATCTTCTAAAAGCTCAACTCAAGATTATGGGAGCAAAGCAGGAATCGGCACATGGTTTGATTTTGGACAACCTGCCGACGGCCATATGGGGCATGATATACCGTATAAAAAGAGATTTACACTGTGCCTGGAACGCTAACCCCCCCATAATTATGATGTATAACTATTTATCTATACATTCTTTTTCATTTTGGAAAACTGGCCAAAAAGTGACAGTTCAGAAGAGCCCTGAAGTTCACAGGCTGTCTGTGCAAAATCTAACAGAAATAAAAACATTTTCCTACAGCTCGTTGCCGTTTCTTCTACGTCACACAGCATAAGCATCTTAGCAGTGACTTTTCTGGATCCCGTTTAGGGTTACAGCAAACGCTCAACCTAAGAGTAATACACTCCATATCCTCACATCAACACGGTGATCAGTAGGGGTTAGGGTTGTATCCCAGGGGACTCGCTGTTCATCTCAGCTTCGAAGCAGCACGAGCACGAGTGTCTTTGTGGTGGCTGTAGGACGAGCTCTTTTGCTCACATCACCAGCAGGACACATTTAAGCAGAAAGAATGAGCTCCAACTTCTGTCCAGTTGCTATGGAGACGTATCACAGCAGGTCAGCCATATGGTAAAAGGCGCTATAAAGGACCCCTGTGCAGCACCCCCCCAGCCCACAGGACCCAGAGTCCGCTTAGAGGCTGGAGATGAACATCCACAGCAAATGCCCCCCCCCCCCCACCCCTCTCAGCACAGCTGCTCCCTCTGTTCACGAATCGTCCCCCTTTTCTTCTCTTTCCTAAAAAAAAAAGAAAAAAAGTGAAAACAAAAAGAACAAAAATGGCTAAATTTCAAGCCATTAAAAATTATAGACTCCTCATAACCCCAGTCATTGCCTTCTCTCATTATATACTGTTTTCTTTAAATTTGGGGTACCAGTGGGTGGGTGGGCTTGATCTTACTTCCTGGGAGGGGTCCCCATGCACTTCCACAGCACTGCATAGAGGGCCAGCAGGAAGCTGATGAACACGGCCGCAGCGATCCCACCTGCACCCATAAATGGCATCCCAATTAAACCCTTCTGCTCAGTATACAGCTCTAATGCAGCTCTTTAAAAGACAGAGGCCTTCAGCTATCAGGCACGGTCACCATGATCAAATTTTAGGATTGTTAAGGGAGGTATGAGTAATGGTGGGCCTCTAAAAGTCATTACGGTCCATTTTAAGAAATGCCTCTAATACCAAAGGTAAACATACTACTAATTAGAACAGTTCTACTTACACACCCATAGGTGACAGTAGAGAGACAGTCTGACAACTGGGTCAGGATTCCAAAAAAAAGGCTATATAAGGAAAATTTCAGGGAGGATCCAGACCGGCTGAGTCAAAAGCATAGAAAATCCTGCAGAAAATGGTAATAGAAGCTTTTGATAACAGAGTGCAAACTCAGTTATACAGGAATGTGGGAGTCAATGTTCACCAAGCCCACACAGCGGACCAGGGGGGGGAGGCGGCGTAAGGGGGCTCAAAGATTACAGAAGGAAGGTCTAGCATCGGATTCTCAACACACCATTCAACTGCCAGCCACTGCAAAAAGCAGTTTAAAAATATCAATATTCCATGATAAACTGTCCCTTGATTTTTAATTATGCAGCTTTAACAGTTATAAAGGTGCCATGAAGAAGATACACTGCACAGTGCTGGTAAATTTACAGTGTTTATTAGGATAACAGCTATAAAGGTGCCATGAAGAAGATACACTGCACAGTGCTGGTAAATTTACAGTGTTTATTAGGATAACAGCTATAAAGGTGCCATGAAGAAGATACACTGCACAGTGCTGGTAAATTTACAGTGTTTATTAGGATAACAGCTATAAAGGTGCCATGAAGAAGATACACTGCACAGTGCTGGTAAATTTACAGTGTTTATTAGGATAACAGCTATAAAGGTGCCATGAAGAAGATACACTGCACAGTGCTGGTAAATTTACAGTGTTTATTAGGATAACAGCTATAAAGGTGCCATGAAGAAGATACACTGCACAGTGCTGGTAAATTTACAGTGTTTATTAGGATAACAGCTATAAAGGTGCCATGAAGAAGATACACTGCACAGTGCTGGTAAATTTACAGTGTTTATTCGCTTTTTTAGGATGACTTACTTTTGTGGCACTTTGAGATTTATTTTAAATGCAAAGTGCATTAACAATAATAATAGATTTTATTTGTATTAGTATTATTATTATTATTTATTTATTTTTTTTATTAAATACCCCGCAATATCAACTTAAACTCACATGCTAACCGAAGTATTATCTGTAACATAGCCTAATGTTTCACAGCAGTGATATCGGAGGTTCAGAACAACACATTCTAAGCGACTCTACATAGTTCACAGAACGGCAGAGCCCAGTGTGAACAGACCCTACATGGGTAAAAACTAACACCAAATCTGGACATAATATTCTGCAAGTCGACTTAACCTTGAGCAGAAGTTCCAGCCTTTGTGTGATCAAGCACATGGATAAGGAACAGAATGTAACCAAAGAATGGGACTGCACACGTCAACTGAGTATAGCCCTATTAGGCAGGAAGAGGAAGAGGGGAAGAGGAACAAGAATGCAGTGTCTGCATTTACAGCCTTTGCCCTCCTAGTCTGCTGTGAACGTGTTCTCATCTTACCCCACATTGGCATCAAGCTACAGAATAAAAATGGAGAAAATGTGCAGAGCAGAGCAGGATTTACCAGGGATGATGCCACTTCCCCAGTCCACCGGGGGTGCAGTTTGAGGAGAGTCCACTGTTGCCAAGGAACCTGGAAACATATAAGAGGGCAATCGCAGGTCAAAGGTCACAGTTCACTCCTTCCTTCCATCTTATAACCTGACACCACTGAGGTGTCAACATGCCGAACATATATTCTGTTAAAAAACATATAAAATCATCACAGCTGCTACCATACCTACAGATCAGCAAGAGTTCTGCTTCAAATGGCAGGGGGACTAAGTCTGTGAGTCTCACGAATTATTTTAGTTTTAGTCCATCATCTGAAAGTCCCCCCCCATCCTAAAAAAAGCACTTGCCCTGACTTATGAGAACGCAGTGAGCACTGGAGCATTAGGAGTCTTGAAAAGATCTTGTCTAAAGCACGAGTGGAAATCGTCACAGGAACGAAGAACAGTAAACTGACTATTTGTATGTGTGTATTACTGTGCTTTAATCAGCGTCCTCTTCCAGGACAGGATGTGGAGCATATGAAAGTGCTGCAGAAAGAAATTTGCTTTTGAGGTAGTCATTTTTAATGTTACAGCCAGAAGTCTGCCGACTCTTCTGGCAAAAATACAGCCAAAAAATACAGTTCCTTTTTTAGGAACCTGGATTTATGACCGGATGATCAGCAGGTCAAAAACCACAAGGAAACCTGCTATTTTAACAGACAAATATTACAGAACAGACTGCAACACTCGTTTAAATGTCATACTCAATAAACAGACAAAGCTAAATGATGCAAGATGCTTTCCTTGAACATTCCAACCACATAACTATAAGATTCAACCAACATTTATGGGCAGAACACCACATGGAACATCATTCTGCTAACCACTTTGACACAATGGTATTACATAAATAAATCAGATCTTCTAATCCTCACCAACTTCTAAAAATAACACAAAGCTAAGCCACCGATTACAGGACACAACAGATTTCACTGTGTCATTGTTTATTCAACAAAGTTAGCAAAAATGCAGAAGTCAAGGTGCACCTAGCTGATCTATAGGAGGTGTGGCCACCTCTATGAGAGAGGGATTTGGCAGGTGTGAAGTATTCAGGAACGATCCGAGAGAAGCTACTGCTGGTGTTCATTGGCTGGAAATGAACTCCTAATACTCCTTATACTCCTAACAATCTATACTCTCATTCTACAGTGGGGGAAAACCATTTACGAATTGAGAATATTGAAGACCAGTATTTCCAGCACAGGGCATTCCAGTGCTCCACCTCAAGGTTATATGTGAGTGATGAACCCACCTGTTCGCTAAACGGCTAACTGCTCATAGAAGTGACCAACTCAGAGTAGAAGAGCGACCCATACAGATGCTCACCATTGCCATGCACTTCAAAGACAGGGCCTCCAGCCGATGGCAGGAACACCCCCTGAAATGCAGGGACAGAGATTGGGTCAAAGGTCTCACCTGCATAGCTCTCCACTGGCAGCTAAACACAGCAACTTCTCTGGAAACTTAAAGGGACCCATCTGGCAGATGAATGGACAGGACATAAAAACTGGTATTTCCTTCATTCACAAGTGCACACTTGCCGGTGACTCATATTTCCTTCTGTAGAAAAGGTCTCCAGTCGGACACAAACCAGCACAGCACATCTAGTGGAAAATGTTTTTATGTCAGGAGAGGAACAAATTTCCCACGGATTTCCAGAGCCTTTCAACAGACATTACTACAAGCCTCTGTGATGTTGACTCTGAAAAATTTTAGTAAACATTAACCAAGAATCCAATTAGCTGATGGAAAAAATGCAAATACTTTAAAGTCTGAAGATAACCTTGCTTTTGGAGCCAGTACTTCATTCTAAAAATTGCGCAATTTGTCAGTTTCCTCCGTTGCACATTAGACCATAATGGCAATGTTTGTCAGTGGACGAGGATCCCGTGTAAAGTACTTTTAACTAAAAAGCAGTCACGTGTGTGTAAACATCGCGGAGATACACGGTCCAGTGGGACATGAGCGGCTTTTCATTCGGAGATGTACGTGTCTGTTGCCTGGTCTGGATTCCGACGGCCCGGTGATGTAATGCAGCGACTGAGACCATGACCTCCGGACGTAGTAAAACTCTGTGTCTCCTCCTGTTCTGCTTGAATTTGCGCCTACGAGGCGTGCAGATAGACTTCGGCTGCGCTCTTCCCCAATTCTCATTCAGCCAATGTTAAAATTGTACGCATAACATTAATTAAACTACCCGTGTTAAGAGTTAGCCAACACAACAGCTTAATTCAGTTCTGCTCCCAATTACTAAAGAAAATGTTACGGATGCAAGTGGCACTTAAGTATGCGGATCGTTTAATTAGTATAACTTGGAATATTAGCTACGGAATAAAACGTTTCCGTACCGTCGCACGTCCAGCGTTTATCTCTCACCCACCGGCGGTCAGCGGCGGTCCTGCTTATCCGCGTTGAGCCATAAACTTTTCAAAACATGTGCGGACTGACGCTGCTGGTTTACTTACGGTCTGACATTGACAATTTGAAATAAATAAACAAATTAAAAATCGCTCATCAGAAAACGCCTTTTCAAATGCCCCCCGAATAGTTCCTTATGAAATTAAACACAGATCCTTTTAACTGGTTGATATTTTGACCAAATTTGATCAGTCTTATCCTAAGCAATATACGATTATTTTCATTCAATAACTTGCATATATCAAATAGATACAGCGACAAGGGATGAATGATTTTCCTAAATATAAGCTTTATATAGACTAATATTGATCATAAATTACAGTTTACAATATGGTTTTAATTAGTATTTTTGAAAGCAATTGCAAGAGGATACCGCACATGAAAAGATCTGAAGCAATACCATAATCTTACAAATTAAATCCATTTTTTTCTAACAAGTTTCCCCGTCACCACCTT
The DNA here is from genome assembly GCF_048594095.1 of Paramormyrops kingsleyae. Lineage (NCBI taxonomy): Eukaryota > Metazoa > Chordata > Actinopteri > Osteoglossiformes > Mormyridae > Paramormyrops > Paramormyrops kingsleyae. The sequence continues at coordinate 3,382,408 of NC_132803.1, read as the reverse complement.
ACCGGCGATGAACCTCCGTCGCTCTTGTTTTTCACGCCCGTCCACATGTTCGTGCCGCCCAGCTGCGGACCTCATGGAAAGTGCGTCTCCGTCGTCTGATCTGGCTCCCGCAGCTCTGCGCCGGTCCGATATGCCGAAGAGCCCGCACCCGCAAAGCTCGAGGAAGCCCACCGCAACCCATTGCGCAAAGTCAGGTAAACCCAGCTGATTAAAACGACTGGATATCGATGCCTTACGACCAGAAGTCTGGGATGATAGATATTCCAGCTAGATGGAGCTTATACAATATACAATTCCTGGCGTTGGTAGAAAGATAATTAACTACAACATAATTACATTTATTAGGTTACAACAGGGTCTAAGAATATTGATTGATTTAGGGCAGCGGTTCCCAAACTTTCTCTGCAGGGCCCCCCTTTTCTAGATAGGAACATTATTGAGCCCCCCCATTCAAACTACAGGTTCAGATTCAAACTTTATTTGAAATACAACTCACTTTTCTAATTGAGCGAAACAAATGCAATTACAAAATACAAATGGTGCAATTTCACCACTGTGGGAGAAAAAAGAGCAATCAATTAAAAATAAAAGTCCAGCATAAGTTTGAAATTATGCAAATGAAGATTTAACATTCCTGTTAATATTCATTGGCGTACACAAATTAAAGTTTGTCTTACGTTTACCGCATTTTGTTTTTAATGATAACCGCAGGTTTCAGCCTATGCTATAGCACAAAACAACACTAAATTATACCCATTAATTGATAGTCTCCCTGCACTTCATGTAGAAAATTTTAGACCTCGTTTTTCATGATATGGTTAGATTTTTTTGTCCGGCGCTGCAAAACGTCGTCACGCGTCACCATGTCAGAGCAAGACGACTTAAGACAGATCGTACAGCACCTCTCAGCCGGCTGAACAAACTGGAACAGCCTCCGTGGCGACACAACTTTGCCCTTATGGGCTGAAGAACGTGTCGTTTGTATGACGTTTGTATCCCAGGAAGTTCCGATGCGTTATCTGCTATTTCTCCCGAATATCACGTAAAGCAGTGAGAACTGAGCAGTTAATTTACCTGGTAAAATAAAGTTTAAATAAATTACATAAATGCTCTAATAGTACACGTAAGTTAGTGGTTCATTTATTGTTAGGTATTGTAATGTTGCGCTGCTTTATTTGTTTAATCGCCTAGTCTGTGAAGATTTTTTTTTAGGGTGGCACATGCCCCTGAGGCTATCCAAGAGCGTAACTTTGGCTGGAACATTGGGGGGGTCGAGGTCTCCACCGATTACAGGGGAAACATGATTATTGGGGGGGGGTTATATTGGCTGGATCTGATTATTGGGGGGGGGTCATGACCCCCCTAACCCCCCTGGAAATTACGCCTATATGAGGCTATCCCATTGGTGCGCCCCTCCGCAATACCTCTAGGGGGGCACGCCCCCCAGTTTGGGAACCACTGATTTATTGCAAGTGGGTTGCAGGTAGGGTTGCCACCCGTCCTTTAAAATACGGAATCGTCCCGTATTTGAGAATGAAATTGCGCGTCCCGTTTTGAATCAATACGGGACGGGTTTTGTCCCGTATTTTTTTATCATTTTTTTAAAGCAGCGTCTCATGCAAATCATCCCACACGCATTTTATGAAGATGCCTCCTTTCCTACTTTTGATTGGGTAAAACTGTCCAGTGAGGAGGGCGGGTCTTTTAAGTAGAGTCTGCAAAGTGTTGGCAGAGAGTAATATTAAAAAAATGGCAGATGCTTCTCCAGGTAACCCCCCGCGTCAGAGCTTAAACGCAAGCGGCTGCAAACATACCGCAGAGAGTGGGAGGAAACAAATACTTGGCTGCAGAGTGTTAGCGGAAATTGTTATCAAACCAACTGCACAATTTGTCGGAGAGCGTTCTCTGTGGCTCATGGTGGTCTGTCAGACGGGCGACGACATGCCTCCGGAGAGCAGCATTCCCGCAATGACAGAGCTCACAAAAATCAAAGCACAGTCAGACAGTTCTTCGTACCCCAAGTCTCTCCCGAAGCAGACATGATAATGACAGTATAATTATTATCAACAATATTCATTAATTAATTAATTGCTAAATAATGTTAAAAATGTGACCCAGTCTGTGAAAACCTAGCTGGAGTCTTTTTTTATTATTATTTTACTGTTTTCTACATGAAATAAAGAACAGTCTGTGAAAATAATAAAAATATATGTATTTAATATTAACTGAGTAAAACCATGTCAACAACTGAAATCACAGTGAAATGAATGGCTAAAATCAAACTTTATCTCAGAATTAGATTTGGCGTGGTTTTCACACACTGGGTCACAAATTGTAATTTGTAAAAATTCTGTAAATACAATGTAAGTGGATCACATTCCAATGTAATATTATGATTTGTTTGTTAAGGTTATAAGTCAGACACATAAGCATTAATTTATTACATGAAACATTACATTTAATACATTAATAAACAACATAATGCCCATGTAAAGAAAATAGGGGATGTGGCCCCCGCTGCAGTATGCGTCCCTTATTTTTTTGTATTAAAAGTGGTAACCCTAGTTGCAGGTATCTCAGGTACCTTCTAAAGTGTTATTCTAAGTCTTTGATAACTGCATAGCTGCGGTACAGTTATACAACGTGAAGATTAACAAATTCTTCATTCTTACGGTTCGACCGCTGGAACATTGCGCTAACAAGGTTCAGATGTCTGTAAATTGTAACCTTTCATTGTACTTTGGATAAAATCGTCACATTAATGAGTGTAATGTAATTCCATGGATATTTTAGCAGTCATGTTTGAGTTCAGTAGTGGGTTTTAAGATACTGCTGCGAAAAGGCTATATGGTGCTGAGGCTTATATGCTGTGTTGCTTATAATTTATATGAACATTTTGTATCGTGTGGAGGTCCTGGCTCGTCAGTCTCGCGGGAGACTATCGTGAACACTGGGCACTCCCACTGACTAAACAAGGAGCACTTTAAACAACAGATGGAGACAGCATATAACGCTATATAATGTCAATCCTACACAATACGGACAAAAGTATTGGGACACACCTCTCAAGCATTGAATTCAGGTGTTTCATTCAGACCCACGTAGTATTAACAAGGGTTAGGGAGACGGTTGGTTGAGTTTGGCGTGGAAGAACTTGTCTGGCCTGCACAGAGCCCTGACCTCAAACTCAATGAACATCTCTGGGATGAACTAGAACAGAGATTGTGAGTCAGGCCTTCATGTCCAATATCAGTGCCTGACCTCACAAATGCTCTTCTGGATGAATGGGCAAAAATTCACAGACTCCCTCTGGGAAGCTTTCAGAACAGTGGCAACTGGGGGGGGGGGGCAACTGCATATGGATGCCTATGGATTTAGAATGGAAGTTCCTGTGGGTGTAATGGGCAGAGGTGCCAATACTTTTGTCGTTATATTGTACCTTCCACCATTGGACTCAACAAGAAGTCACCCTAGGGGGCGCCAACTGTCTAAATGGATCTGAACGGGTTAGACACATTTCACATTCACAGCACATTGCTAAAACCCACCATGCAATTCTATTTATTTCTGAGCCGTTACTATGGAATTCCGTGCAACAATACTTTACCTGACATTCTTTGCACTGTTACTGCTTATTACCATTTATTTATTTGTAAATGAATGGTACTAGATTATTAAATTACTCAATACTACATTTTAAAATTAACTGTAAAATCTGAGCATCTATGCGTCTATTAAGATAACAAATACCAGGAAACTATACAATTCACCAATGTGCATTTAAACCAATGCAAAATGTAATTAGGAAAATTATTATTAAAAGATTGCATGTTTATTTCAGTTCATTCATTTAGTTCCTTTAGCAAATATATATGCAATTTTCCAACAGACAAAAAAAAAACCTTATACAAACTCAGACAACCTAAAACAGTTCATATCCTTTATTTAAACAAGATTGCAAGGTACATAAACAGCAATTAAGAAAAGGCAATACTAAAATAAAATTATCCAAAGAAGTGTTTGAAAAAAAAGAAAAAGAACTACAAGCGAACGTGTATTAATTTTATTATACAAATGATGGAGGGGAACGGTACGTCAAACCCAGGGTGCCCACTTTGTTATGGGGAGCGTATAAATAAAGTATCGCATTTGACCATAAAGTAGAATTTGGCACATCTCCACATGGACTGTCTGGGGGGGCTTTGCAGCATGGTCATCAAACAATAAGCAGGTAAGCAAATCAACAAAAGACATGGGAGGAAGAAGCAGCCAGAGAGACACAGACACATGGATGTCATCTGATACACTACAGAATGAGCAGCTTCACACTGGTACCATTACAAGACCAAAAAATTTCTGACAAGTAGTTTTAATTTTTAAGGAAATTTAATAGACACATTACATATTTAATACCAAACATTACGTCGACCCTATAAATCAATTTAGAGATGCAAGTACAAATAAGGTAGTGTGAGTCACGTCACATTTCCATACAATTCCACTTTCAATGCTGCATTGAGCACAAACCTGTAAATAAACCCAAATCGAGCTGGGAATGCCAAGTATATGCAGAAATTAGTCTGGGAAAACCACTAGATGTTATTTGAATAGGGGGGGTCAAATATTTAATAGAAGCACAGTGGGCTAAATCAAAACCACAGAAATATGAAAAGAGAAATACTGCTCAAATACTAAAATTTGAGCTTATTTATGCATTTAACTTAATCTGAATGTACATACGCATTTGCAAGCTATTTTTCAAGCCCTATGGCGGAAGCAAAACCCTTGGTATTTTGTCAAGAGGGTCAAATCCCGAAGTTAACACAAAAAACGCGAAGACACACACACACACACACACATACACACACACACAGGCCACATTGAGCGGTATGGGTCATTTTACAGCAGTGTCTTAGACAAGCCCAAGACGCATTTATTTATTTTAAACAGCATGTATAATGTGTAATGACACCAAGAAACTCACTCACACACACCAAATACCAGCACATTAAGCCAATGGAAAGATGAAACTTGTATTAAAGGCATCAGATGCACAAAACATTTCCATAATCACTCTACAGACTATTAAAAAAACAACTTGAAATGATGCATTTTCACCGTTCAAGGAGTGAATTTCAAATTGCCTTTATTTTTCCTGAAATTACCTTATTAACTTTACGCATCTCAAAAATAATGTTTTTTTCCTTACAACATCAGCACCCCAAGTTGCTCCAAGAAGCAGCAAAGAACCATCTGAAGTAAGGAAGCTGAACTGCTGCAGTCCACATGAATGCCGGTGTGTCTCTAATTTAGGAAGAATCGTGTTATATGGGAAAATATAGGTTTGTCCTTTGATAATTTTTATACGGACATGAACAATACCGCTTCCTCCTAACAGACGGATGCATATTTAGAGAATATTTGCAAAATTGCCAATGTAGATGATATTTGTCGTGTGTCCTGATTTTATCATTAACATTTGTCTACTACAATAAACTAAATCGATTGAAAATGAGGTTTAACATTCCTCCATATATAATGACAAAATTCTGTTCTTTATTTGTCAGTGGAAAAAATCCATCCATCCATCCTGGAGCAGCTTTTACGACGGCCTGGGCAAACGCATCAAAGGTTGAACATTTTGCTATAATGAAGTAATTTTCCCTTAAACTGGCACTTAAGAAACCTGATGGTTTCACTGCTGATCATTAAGCTCAACTGTGATTTTATGTGATTTTGGTGAATCATGACTGTTCTGTATTTGTCCATGTGCTGGTTATATATATAAACTAAATTAAGTTGTTTAACCATCAATAAGCAGTCTACAGTTAATCAGTAAGTACAACATTTAGATAAGCTCACTAATGTTACTTATTACAAGTTAAAAATCCTAAATTTGATTAACCACAATTTTTAGTAAATGTAATATCCGTCTGTTTCACAACAGCTCAATCAAGCATCAAGACTAGAAGTCAGACGTTCTTACGAATAATAATAATAATTGTGGGATAGGTTACTGTGCATAATGTTCTGCACTATTCCCATCTGTTTTACCGTATGCAGAAGCTTGGACTGTTGATGCCAAGTGGTGAGAAACCACAGAGTCGCCCAGCGTAGAAGACCAGCTTTTCAGATGTTTTAAAGGCCTGGTGTAAGTCATGGTTAACAGAAGCCCACTATATCTTCTCGGCGTAGAGCCCAAACGCCACCCAAGGTTGCCCCGTTTCTCAAAAAGCTCCAAGCTCTAGCCCCTTGCCTAGTTTTGGACGCCGTTAGCTATACTGATACTGAATGCCTGGTAGATGTTTAAAGCTACGACATGGTGCAGAGGTCCTAACATCAAAATATACGTGCTGGACCGCAATATAGGGACAGAACTAGGGAGACATCGCCATCTGGTGGCAAAGTCTGTCGAGGCAGCTTGCGCTTCTACAGCAGCTTGCGAACATACAGCACTGTCAGAAATGTGCCGTCTCCACATTCAGGACCAACGTTTGCATCTTAAGGAACACAGTTTCCTATGCTTGACAACAGCACCATTTTTTAAATGAATGCCTATTTAATATTCAGGATAATTAAGGCCAGAAAAACCCGAACAAGGCTAGTTTGCTTTTTCTTTTTTTATAAACCACTGAATGGCACAATGACATTAACACCCAACCCAGTCAACAGACATTGTGGAAGGAAACGAGGAGAGAGAGAAGGGGGGGGGGGGGACTCGTTCACAGCACATATTCGCTCAAGCAGCTTTGCACCAAACCAATTGTGAAGCAGAGAAAACGCATGATATACATCTCAGGCCCATCTCTACAGCTGAGCCTCGCTTATGGGTTTGACTTTGTGCCCCCTGCCCCCACCCTCTGTGCCCCACCCCCCCTCACCCTCACCCAGGACCTCAGATATAAATTTTTCCCACCAGTCCACCACTAAGTCCCAGACTGGCTGCTCCACGAGCCCCCGGAACTGGCTGCGAGTTTCCAGGACCTTCGCAGTAACAATGGTATCTGTGGGAAGGGGAGGGGGGGCAGGGCCTAGAATGACCGTCCATCTCCATCACATGACCTCGCAGCAAGAGTTCTGCTTCCGTGCCTGACGGACACACACACAAACACAGTTAAACATGAAGTTAAACCATGGTCTAACCGTAACAAGTCAAAAGCATCTGAACCTGCCGTCTAAAAATTATTTAATATATTGCTAAATATCAGGGATAAGTTTCTGATTAAATATCCATTTCCAAGGTACAAAAGAAGTATCCGGTCCTGGAACAGAAACCAACAACTCTTAACCTGCAGTAATGTATAACTGTTCAGCTGAAAAATAAAAGGCCACCCTAACCACAGCCTTCAAGAGTGCGAGCGAGACGTAAGGTGGTCCGACGCCGGCCCTCCTCACTTACAGTCTTGTAGAAGGCTTTGGACTGCGTGCCAAGGTGCTCTGACTTCTGCACTAGGTCATCCAGCTTCTCCCCTCGCTCCAGGAGTGACTCCATCGTGTTGTGCTGAGGAGAGAGACATGCAGGACTGTAAGAAAGGAGGGAATAAGGATGGGTAGGAAGGATGGAGGGGAGAGAAGTGGGTAGAAAGATAGAAATAAAGAGAGAGAGAAAAAGAAAGAAAGGTGGCAGCCAAACATTATTCAGGCACACAGAGGCGTACAATTAGTTGGAGAAACGCACCAAAATGATTTTGGTCTCATCCAGCTCCGCCTGCACTTTGGTCATAGCATCAGCCTCTCGAGGATTCTGGGACAATTGGATAATTTAACCGATTAACAACCACAAAATGGACACTGAAACAAACTGCTTGGCACTGCCGCCAAGCAACGACCACCCAGAAAGAGGCTATGAAGTCAGCTGACTGAAGGAGGCTGTGACACAGCGCAGGGTGCCCCCCCGTGCTCCGCCCTGCCCCCCCCGGTCACCTGGTACTTGGCGAGGTAGCTGTCCAAGGCCGTGTAGCTGATGGTGGCTGGAGAGCCAGACGGCCAGTCTATGCTGTCCACCTGCCTGGAGAACTCATCCAGCACCTGAGAAAGAGCACAAAGGAGCAGCACCAACAGAGTGTTACTGACCTGGTAGCAAAGGCAATTTAAAACAGCAGAATACTAATAAGATAGGCAGGCAAATGTAATAGCACATAATAAAAGAAACATTATTAATACTGTTGTGAATAATAACAATAATAATATGAAGACATTGCGATAACAATCAGTGCTACATCTAAGAATGCCATTGAGCTATGGACGCGCACCTTATCCAGCAACGTGAAGCACACCCGCGAGGGATATTCACCGTCCGCAATCACGACGCCACCGAGGGAGTCGTTCCTGACGTACACATGGCACAGGTACTCTGGCAGGAGAAAACAACTGTCAAAAGCTGGTAGGCCTATCCTCAGCAGCCTCCCCCAGAAGTGTGTCGCCTATCCTCAGCAGCCTCCCCCAGTAGTGTGTCGTAACAGCCCTAAGCAGATAAGTAAGGTTTACAGCAAAGAACAAAATATGGAGAACACAGAATATGCCATTTTCTCAGTTACGGGAGAAAGTTAACAATAATGTATCTAAAGCCGTTTAGTCTAAAGACCAGACAGAGAAACCCTGCAATCTAAATCAGAATCACTACTGCTGCAGCCCCAATTCTAAGCACTGGCAAGTGACAGCCATGGATTAATGTCACCCAAAGCATGGTACCATTCATTAAATGGGGAAACACCAAAGCCTCACGGAGACAAGCTCTAGTGAAGACCTGCAATTTAATCCCTCCTCTTCCAGTGATCATAAAGAAAAAAAACTCTGAAACCTAGATTAATGTCTCAAAGCACCGAGTACAGAGATAAAAAAGACGTCATTTTAGGCCATTTCCCATGATCCAAACATTTTCTTTGTTGAGGTAATTTCCTTTCATCTCTCACAAGAGAAAATCACCCCAAATCCTGAACAAATAAACTGATGTGTTTAGTAATAATAATAATATTAATAATAATAATAATGCAAAACAAAAATGTGTGTGTGTTTGGGGGATGTTCTCACAGCACCTGGTTTTAAGACCATGAGCATCTTTGTGGTAACATTTTCCATGAAGGAGGACGACAACCCATCCCCTACCTTGCTCCTTGATGGAGGAGCGTGTCCCGGTCGAGGAGCGTTCTACGATGAGGGCGCTTGTGAACGTCATGAACTCCTGCACACTGAACAGCACATATGAATGATGCAATCTGCTCTTGTCAGGGTACAGACTTATCAACTTAAAGCTTCATGTTTAATGGATAAGAGCAGCTGATAGAAACAGTAGGGCTGCTGTCACATACACAGCTAGTGTCTGGCTCCTATACCTGCCCATTTTCAACTACAATAACAATAGAGGGAACGCAGAATACAGAGACTTGGAAAATCACCCAACAGGCAGATCTTTATAAATGACTTAAGTTCATCAGTCCTACAACCATACAATACAGAGTCAGCATAATTATTTAAGGCTGTTTTTAAAGATAACAATACAGATAAGACAGCATGGACTGTACCACCTACCTCGACCTTTGGAAAAAGCTGAAGGAAGAAAGATCATACGCAGCTTTGAGCAAGTTGGATTTATTAATTCCTTTGTAAAGGACACTCAGGCTGTACAGCTTCATGTTGACTCTGCTCGCGCCCCCCGGGAGCCCCTGCATCAACAAAGTGATATTCAGACCAAGTGTCGCCTGTCCACATGCAGCAGAGACTCGCGATCGCTAAAATGTCCCCCAGTGGCAAAGGACCAAAATAAAATCACACTCGCAAAATCAGTTATATTAAATTGTTGATTATTTCCTGACTAGTGACTCTCAAGAAGCACTACTGAACTTCAGAGCTGGATAAATGAGGGTCCTCTACTTCCCAATCTTACCTTAACTAGCATCGCCCTTGATTATTACTACAAACTTATATGAAGGGAACAAGAGAACCGAAATGGATCAATGAACTTTTTAAATATACATCAACGATACTAATAGCTTCGTGATCATCAGTCATATGTGTCAAAAAGACTAACGAACGAAACCGAAACAAGTATTCAGGACAGATTAAGAACAGCTAAATTAGATCAAATGCAAATTACATTATGTTGGCAAGCCAACAGAACAACAGTTCTGGGAAAACGCTTAACAAGGCAGGTTTCCTTCAAAAATACAACGTTACGCCCATACTTAGTTAGATCAGTGGTCTGCCAAACACCTTGTTAAAAAGGCCAGCTAAAGCAGGTCACTAGTCCTTTGTACGGCGTGCACTAAATTTGCCTAAACTGTGTTATTTTTCTTGCTATTAAGATAGAAATGCAGCTGGTCGCCCCAAATCCTAGCTACCTTTTTCTCACGCCTTCAGCAGTCAACTCCGAAAGAGGAACAGATTAAACACTTGATATTCGTGCGAGGACACTTCAGCAATAAAAGAAGCAAAAAAACATACAGAAATAGAAATAAAAAAATAAACAATTCAACTGACAATTACTCCAATCACTCACTAAAGGTCCAAAGACAGTCAATCGGATAGGAAACAGAAACTCCCTTCTTTTCCTTTTTTGCCGGACCACGTCAAAAGCGGAAAGACGCGCCCCCGCCAAAGATTCCGACCAACAACACAGACACGCGTCAATAGTTCCGGACAGTTTGAGAGTTGTCCTTACAAACTGAATGATTAATAGTAAAATTATTCATGCTACATGAATCAGTAGTTTATATGTTTTATGTGGTAACATTATTGTCATTACTGCTGCTACTCATTTATTATTAATTTATTCCTAACGTAGACCTGTTATTAACTAAGAGTTCTTTCTAACGGCAGCTTTCAGGTTAAGTCTCGTTTAGTACATTAACAGTAAGCATTCACCAATATAAACTAATTTGAACGCGTGTGTTCATAATATATAAATTGAACTAAAAAGTTTTTAAAAGAAAAGTTGTTATAGCAATAAATACAATCACTTTATTCAATTGCCTTTATTTCTTTAAATTAACTTACATTTCGAATGGAATAACGCTTAATTAATATTGTGACAGTGGCTTAAAAAGAAATGTTGCCATTAAAGTTTGTAACTAATTCAGATCGATGGTTTGCTATCCATTTAAATTTGAATAAACTATTCTGTTTTTAATGTCATGAAAAGGATGTCAGTTCATATTTGCTTTTTTACATTTTTTGTGCAGCATCTTATCATTATTATGTCTCTTTCAAATTTTCTTTCGTTCCAGTTTACTATTTATTGCGTTATCATTATTCGAAGGCAGTGAATCCTGAGTTTCCATGCTAATGGCTTGGGCAGTTCATCCCTGACAGACCTACGTAGGTTGCTATAGTAATAGGTTGTAATGTCCAAGCAAATACTGAAACCTTTGTTTATTCGCACGACCAAAGGCTAAGGAAACAATCTTTCAAAACCAGTCAAATTGTCTTGCATCACTTGCGTGCATACACACATTTAAATGTGGGGTACTAAATAATCGAGATGAGACTAGAAACTGAAATTACACACAACATGAGACAGAATTTCGGGGTCGTTTTTCATTTCTACGTTAATAAAGTTATTCTGCACAGCATGAACCAATCGCTTTAAATATTAAATTTGTTTTAACACGCTTTGTTCCGTTTGGCATATTGGGTCATGGTATTATCTAAATTAACTAAATTAACATGGGCCGGCACGCAAACTTGCAGCTTTCACTGAGTTTGACCAACCGTGATAATCGTCCACTTAGAGGCACTTGGCAGACATCCGGGTTTCCTCAGTGTTTGGGTTTACATAAATAATGAGAGAACTTGGGATTTTCCACAAGTGTACGCGACTACCAGTAACCGATTCCCTTCCACGAGTTTCTTAAACCTTGATTTAAGTTATTAGGATTGTGAAACAAATGCAATGAGTTATACGCCAATACGTAAGCCTATTAAGTGTGAGAATTAGTGTGAATGCACACTTTATGAACGTCAAAATCCTTTTATACTTAATAAATAATTGGAGATTTTATTACGGTTTTGCATGTACAAAGCAATCTGAGACCATCTAGCCATTTGTGTAGTATTTGTAACGCTTAGTCTGCAACTTTATATCAAATTCTGTTGAGTGACCTTGTCGCTGAACATTTTTTTCTTGATAAAAGTATTAGATAATTTAAAAGTAAATAAAACAGAACAAAAGTGCATGTCAAGCAACGTGGAAAAAATTCAGGAGATGAAAATGATTATATAAAACGTTCTCACGTACTGTGCTGGGAAGAAGCGTAATAGCAGCTAATAAACTACCACAGTCTGCCATGTTGTCATATTTGTGGTTCCTAATGCGTATTTTTAAGTTGCTAATCGCGTTTTATTAGTATCATTAATGCTGAATGACACCTTCAGCCCAAGCCTAGCAAAATAAATTACACGCAGAAATTTATATTAGCACAGACGGCGTAAACAACGAAATAGTAATTATTATACTTAATAATCATCTAATTATCTTGAATATTGTAGGTGTATATTTTAACAGTGAAATGCACAAGCAGAGTTGCGTAAGTATTTTAACACACTGACCTTATCATGGCGGAGGGGTTTGTGTGCCTCTGTAATCGTAGGAGCTACAGTATGTTGTCCGGGACAGTTGGGAAGGTCTTCCAGGGCAAACTGGTCCTAGGTGAGCAGCCAGGCAAAGTGCAATTCACGTAGACCCCTATGGAAAATAACAAAAAGGACACCCCCCCCCCCCCCCCCCCCCCCTTCCAGGGAGCTTATAGGTAAACACCTGGTGACCAGGTCTCTCCCCTTGGGCCCAGCCGGACAGACCCAAAATATTCTGTGGTTCCCGCCACCTGTGGGCCCACTACCTGCAGGGGAGGCCGTGGGGGGCCAAGTGCATATAGATCGAGTGGCGTTTGAGGGCAGGGGGCCATGGCGGGCCGATCTTCAGCTACTACATCTGTTCAACGTACTGCCTGGGCACTGGAACCATGGTCCTGGAGAAGCTGGACTCCATTCTACTCTGGTATTGAACTTGGTGAGAGGCTCCATGTGGGTCTATTCATAGGCCACCAGTTGGGCCACCAGTTGGGTGCCAGAACATTGGAGGTCACACCTTTAGGGATTAGGCACTGATTGTTGTATCTATTCTATGGCTCCTCTTATTTTGATGTGGGGTGGCAACAGGGGTGCCCAGATGTTCACTTGGGATGGGCTTGGCCACCACTGGCCACCTCTTAGATCCACCCCTGGATGGAGTCCTGGAAGGTGGCCCATCTGGGGACTCATTTGGGGACTTTAACACCCAGTGAAACCTGGAAGGGTGTGATTGGGAGAAAGACGAACGAAGACAGGTAGACAATAGAAGGATGGACCAAACACAAGGAAATGTGGCAGTAACATGCAGACTCACTACAGGCTACTTATCAGGGAAGCAGCCAACAGAAGCACTAGCAAGTAACACATGCAATGACTGACACCTGGAATGAGGTCATCAGCAAGCAAGAGGAGCAGGCTATTAGTGATCACACACTCGGGGATGGAGGCTACAGGGAACAGGTTAATGAGATTTATTTTTATCTACCTGTTCAAAAGGATTGTTTCAGAAATACTTGAAGTCTGGGTGTGCATTCATGTAAATGATCAAGATAAATTACGGAAAAAAAACAAATTACGTATGACAGCATATAAAACTTGTTACTCATTTGTCTGCTTGTGCTTGTGGGGCTATTTCTGATCTCTAATGCCAGGTAATTAGCCTGGAACACATTGCCGGCCATAGCTGAGCACAGATTTTGAAATTAATATATTTTTAAATAATGAAATATACGGAGAAAATATATATTTTCACTTTTAACTTCACACCACGTCACCTCAGGATTACAGGACAGGACATTGACCAGAACAAACATTCACATAATCACTTTTGATCACGGGCAAAGACTGAAGCCACCATTGAGGAGTTTATAGAAACCTTTGATTTGAAACTGCTAAAGATGAAACACCGTTTTAACAAAAAAACAGGACAGGAAATATAAATACTCTTTTCTCTCCCACTTTGGTGTTATTCATTACTGAAGTAAATCCATAACTAACATGCACTCTACTCAAGAAGCTTTATTATGTCAATTTATTGGCTAAACCTAATCAAATATATTTTGCAACATATTTTCTTGCATATTCTGTCTGTCGAGCTTTTTTGGGATCTTTTCGATTTATATACATTAAGGGGACCTCCTTCAGAACAACTAGCATCAGCATATTTGCTATTATTGATCATGTACACAATTTTTGTATTACACACATGTATAAGCAATTGTTTTTGTATAACACAACATTTATTACTTTTCATATAATGCACTTTTTTAGCAGATGGGTGACTAATGAGTTTTAAAGGAATTTTTTTAAATGCGAGTATATTTCTGCGTTCAATGACCCATTTGGGTCATTTTTTAACACTAGAAACGTTTTCGTAACAGTGCACCAAAAATAGAATCAGGTTCGGGGTTAAGGGTCAGGAATGAATGATAAGATAAATGAACTTTCTAAAAATAACTCCTCAGCACTCTCTCTTGGCAGCATGTCCTGACTCTGTGGCAATCTGACCCGAGATCAGAGGCTTACCTAGTATGATAAGGCACGGCCTTGACCGCAGGGCTATGGTGTGTAAATCTGGGTATGGTGTGGTGAGTGGGCGTGGTTAGACGAGTGTGATGTAGGTGTGCCTGAATATTACTGGATGCCTGGCCCCTCCTCCCATCGTCCAAGCAGAATAAAATGTTGGGAACCTGCAGCCACACGGTACCGTCGGCCCTGTCAGCGCTCGAGCAGCTCTGCTTACTCTCTGGCACATTCTTCACCGCGACCATGCCTTGCGCCCGTTCCTGCCGCCCTCAGCGGATGAGGCTGGCCCGTCGACGCAGCTCCTTGGTGGAGAGAGTCCTCATGGTAAGGCGGGGTCCGTCTTTACGAAGGTCCGTCCCTCAGGCGGTCACAGGAAAACGTGCTCCTGACACAACACCGTCGAGGAGACCGATCTGAGCTAAGTAGCTAAGTCAACCTGATGGAATGTTTAGTGCAAGAACATTAGTGCTGATATATCTTTGAATTTGCTTTTTTTTTTGGAATAAGTTGGCTAATGAATGTTCATCCTTTCACCCATGTTCCATACCCACTTAATGATATAGAGATAACATAAAGGGATTCAAAGTGTATTTATAGCGGAAACAGAAGAAAAAAATGTTGTGAGGAAAGAACGTGTAATGATAACCCCTCCACCGGTGGCTGCCCCAGGTGGATCAGATACTGTCCGAGTTGAACCTGGAGAAGGCTGATCTGGAGGAGGTCATGCGTCGACTGCAGCGTGAGATGGAGCGGGGGCTGCGCTTGGAGACCCACCAGGAGGCCAGCGTCAAAATGCTTCCCACCTACGTGCGCTCCAGCCCCGAGGGCTCGGGTACGTACCACCCCCCTCCACCAGCCCCTCAGGGCCACAGTATGGCCACAGCAGGTACAGGAGTACTGAACCTGCATTATCAGTTTCACTGAAGGTGAGGTGTTCCTCACAGAGGTGGGAGATTTCCTGGCCCTGGACCTTGGGGGGACAAACTTTCGAGTGATGCTGGTGAAAGTTGGGGAGGACGAGGAGACTGGCTGGAAGCTGGAGACCAAGCAACAGATGTACTCAATCCCGGAGGACGCCATGACCGGCACAGCAGAAATGGTGCGGTTTGGGCCAGAGCCAGTCAGTCTGAAAGGCGCCGTTACTCCTCAGCGCTGGCTGTTGACCTTCCGTCTCTCTTACTCCCTCCCTGTCGCCCTGTGAAGCTCTTTGACTACATTGCTGAACGCATCTCTGACTTCTTGGCTAAACACCAGCTGAAGCACAAGAAGCTGCCCCTCGGCTTCACCTTCTCCTTCCCCGTGCGGCATGAAGACATCGACAAGGTGAGGGGTGTGGTGAGGGATGCAGTGAGGGGTGCGGTGAGGGGTGAAGTGAGGGATGCGGTGAGGGGTGTGGTGAGGGAATGCAGTGAGGGGTGAAGTGAGGGGTGCGGTGAGGGATGCGGTGAGGGGTGCGGTGAGGGGTGCGGTGAGGGGTGCGGTGTGGGGTGCGGTGAGGGGTGCGGTGAGGGGTGCGGTGTGGGGTGCAATGAGGGATGCGGTGAGGGGTGCGGTGAAGGGATGCGGTGAGGGGTGAGGTGAGGGGTGCGGTGAAGGGGTGCGGTGAGGGATGCGGTGAGGGGTGCGGTGAAGGGGTGCGGTGAGGGATGCGGTGAGTGGTGCGGTGAGGGATGCGGTGAGGGGTGCGGTGAGGGATGCGGTGAGGGAAGCGGTGAGGGGTGCGGTGTGGGGTGCGGTGAGGGGTGAAGTGAGGGATGCGGTGAGGGGTGCGGTGAAGGGATGCGGTGAGGGGTGAAGTGAGGGATGCGGTGAGGGATGCGGTGAGGGATGCGGTGAGGGGTACAGTGGCGGCTTGACGGCGCGGACACTCTGAGGAACAGGAGCTGTGGCCGTGACGTATCCCCTGCTCCCTTCTCCCAACCTTTATCCAGGGAATCTTGCTGAACTGGACCAAGGGTTTCAAAGCCTCGGGAGCAGAGGGCAACAACGTAGTGGGACTTCTCCGGGATGCCATCAAGAGGAGAGGGGTGAGTCAGCTACTGCTGGTCAGCTGATGTATGTAGTTAAACTTTAACTAGCAAAGTCAACTGGAATGTTTAAAATCCATCCATCCATCCATCCATCCTGCACCAACAGCTTATCCTATTAGATATACTGAGTGACTGAAATCTGTTTTTCTCAGGACTTCGAGATGGACGTGGTCGCCATGGTGAATGACACCGTAGCAACCATGATCTCTTGCTACTATGAGAACCGCAACTGTGAAGTTGGCATGATTGTAGGTAAGTGGCTGATCTTGGAACATGCCCTGGGGCATCATGGGAAATTGCTTCACCCAACATCTTGTTAAGTGCCGATTGGCTGGGTTCCTCCTAGGCACCGGGTGCAATGCATGCTACATGGAAGAGATGAACATGGTGGAGCTGGTGGAGGGTGACGAGGGGCGCATGTGTGTGAACACCGAGTGGGGAGCGTTTGGGGACAATGGCGAGCTGGAGGAGTTTCGCCTGGAGTACGACCGCAAGGCAGATGAAATGTCCCTCAACCCTGGCCAGCAGCTGTAAGTCACTCCCATTGCATTCCTGGGCTACTTTTTCTCTAGTTTCTTATTTTACATCTTCTGACATGTCCATGTACATTTCCATTGGTTTCTCCCAACACACAAACCCACATACATCTTCATTCTTTTCATCCAAAACACATGGACACGTCACACAAAGGACAGACTATTGGACATCTAGCACTGACAGCCTTGCGTCCTGCAAGCTCAGTGCACATTAATCCATGTTAAAACGCATGATCTCCAGTTCAACTTCACACAAACAGCCTTCAGGGTGCAATTAGGGGACAGGAAGCCATGTGTTTTGTGTTCCTAAGAAGACCAAACCTTTGTCCAGAGATGTCCATCAGGCTAACTCACCTCAGCTGATCCTTCCCTCTGTTGGCTCTCGCATTGTTTCCTGGCAGCCAGGTTGTTTTTTATGACGTCCTGTCAGTAGGCCGCCATAAAGCCCCCATCAATCTGACTCGCGGACTGCAGACCTACGGGCCGCGACGCTAATGGATGTTTGCTAAGCACCGTAATAGCGGCCAGGGTGGCATATGGCGAAGGCGGTGTGTTTGACGCATCGCTTCTCTCCTTGTGACGCAACTCCTCACCCGCAGCTTCGAGAAGATCATCAGCGGGAAGTATATGGGCGAGCTGGTGCGCCTGGTGCTCCTGAAGCTGGTCAACGAGGACCTGCTCTTTCACGGCGAGGCCTCTGAGCAGCTGAGGACCAAGGGCAGCTTCGAGACCCGATTCGTGTCACAGATCGAGAGGTAAGCCGAGACCGGGCCACCCAGCAGGCCCCCCAGGACTGAAGCGGAGCAGAGTCCTCATGACCAAACCTCCGTCCATTGTAGCTCTTCCATTTCCATTGGACTGTGTTCACCTTGATGCCTTTAAGAGAAATTTCACTCTCTGACATCATCAAGAGATCATTTTTTTTAATTTATATCGGAAGTAGAATTCATACACTTAAAAACGTTTGTGTTTTATGACCTCTCTACATTTCTGGCATGTCCTGCTTTAAAGGAAATGCAGTTGTTTTGATACCCTCTTCCATATTCCTGATTGTCTCACTCTGTTTTTTGTTATTGGTTTTATTGTTGAAGGTCTAGACCAGAGTTTCTCAACCCAGTTCCCGGGGAACCCAATACAATCCACATTTTTGCTCCCTCACAATTCCCAGCCAATCAAGAACACCAAATACCTAACACTGGTGTCTTGGGAGGTGGGAGGGTGCAAAAATGGCAGACTGTTTGGGGGTCTCCAGGGACAGAGTGGAGAAACACTGATCTAGATAATGGTGCATTAAACGTATTACTTATGAAAACAAAAAGAAAGCAAAACAATCTTTATTAATTTTGTTTATTTGTGTATTTTCCCTTTTAACAAGAAGCCTTAATTGAAAATAGTTATATAAACTATTGCACATTAAACTATAATTTATTATAGATGTACTATTACCAGGTACCATGCATCCCATAATTACGTTACAGGGCTTCATTATAAGAAGTGTTTGCTCTCTTCACAGTGACTGTGGTGACAGGAAGCAGATATACAACGTCCTGACGACGCTGGGACTGATGCCTTCTGAGCTGGACTGCGACATCGTGCGACTGGTGTGCGAGCGTGTTTCCACGCGGTCCGCTCACATGTGCGCGGCTGGGCTTGCCGGCATCATCAACCGCATGCGGGAAAGCCGCTGCCAGGAACTGCTGGAGATCACTGTGGGCATCGACGGCTCCGTCTACAAACTGCACCCCAGGTAACCAAGGCAGCAAAAAGCCACGTGTCACTGGTTTTTGATGGAGGATTGTTTGTAGCCAGACGTCATGCATTTTGGTGACAGCATCAGTAATATGGTCCTTTAAGCTCCCCCAAATGTTCTCTATTTCCGACCCTAATGTGAAATTCCCTCCCCAGTTTTCAGGAGAAGTTTCATGCGGTTGTCCAGGAACTGACACCTGGGTGCGACATCACCTTCATCCAATCAGAAGAAGCGAGCGGACGAGGGGCGGCGCTAATCTCTGCGGTGGCTTCCAAGATGGCAGCCACGTGATGCGCTGCTAAAAGGGTGCCATTCAGCCTCCTGCCACTTGGGGGTGGAAGAGGACTACGATTTTATTGACTATGAAATGGATTGTTCCTCACTGTTCTCCAGCGGGGTCGTTACTGTGCGGGAGGATTTAGGTTGTCGTGGGAAGGAATTGTCTTTGCTGACCCTCGGTTTATATAAGAAGATTCAGAAGAGGATCCTAAAAAGTGATGTTTTTCAGGCACAAAATCTTGCTACTATGTCCTTCTATGTAGCTCCAGACACAGTCCTTGTTAATGCAGCAGAACACTGTTATTTATTGTTTATTTAATTTCTTGAATGTTTTCTACATGTTTATCTGCGTATCTGCTAAAGTTGTCAGTTCTACTAATGCTTGTTAACTCTGCCTTTGCAGGAAAAGCCGGCAAGATATTGTACAGTACTGCATTTGAAGCGTAAGCCTTCTGTGTTAGATAGATTATGTAATCTTACTGGAATTCAGTAAATATGATTTGTTTATCAAACAGGAGATGGTATGTCAGCAATCTGAATCCACAAAAATGGTTGTTATATTTTGTATTATATGGTCTATGATCGTGAAGTATTGTAGGACCAGCATTTGAGAATGATGTTTTGTAAATAAGTTTGTGAAACTGGATTAAATATTGACAATAAACACATCCTGTTTCAGAATTCTTCATTCACATCCTTTCCCAAGACTCACTACTCAGTTTGGTTGCCTATGAGTTTCCCTCATATCTTTGTTTTGTTCCTCTCCTCCATTTTGTTAAACCCGTCTTCACCCCCTCAGTCCCCATTTCACCCCACCCTCCAGGCACCTTAATTTGCAGGGGGGGTGGGGGGGCTCCTTCAAATCAACTTTCCATTTACTCACAGCTGAGCTGGTTCTCTGGAAAAATCTGTCAGTGTAGACTGTTATTTTGCTCCTTTCCAGTGTCACTACAGTATAACAACTAACATTTTTTTTCAATTATTTCATGCATCCAATAAACTGTGTATGTAATAAGCAAATAATTAACACAAGAGAAGATTGCATTTCAATAACAAAAACCCATCTGTGCATTAAACACATAAATCACACATCTTTTTAACTGTTGTTTCAGATTCCAGGAAATGTGACTATAACTGGGTGGGGTGGTTTGAGTCTGCCACCCAAAAAAAGAAAAACACCAACCAACAAATCCAAAATGTTAAATTTCTCTCAGTACTTTAATGAGCATTTCAGAAAACCACCAATAAAAAGTAAGGCATGCTCATCATTGGAGTCATCTCATTTCTCCACACCGCTTTGGTGTAAAAATGACATAAGTGAGATGCCACCCTTAACCACTGTTATTTTTTACTACCACTCTGTCTGGCTTTGGAAAAGTATCAGATAAGAAGGGTTAGGCTTAGGGTTAGGCTTATTGTGAAGCAAAGAAGAAACTTCTGTTTTGGATTTGTGACAAGCTCTAGTATTGGTTGAATACAACATTTCCATTCAGGTTAGTCTCCTGTAATCAGTTTTACTGGTTTGTACATATTTTTTTGTTTTTAGGTACATTCATGGTTTGGGCCTGAAAAAACACCTTTTTGTATTTACATCCTGGAGAGGATGAGCTATTATCTATCCTCTGAAGCTGCACTGACACAGGCAGGCACATCTCTGCTCAGCAGACTGTGTTTCCTGTCGCTGGGGGGGCTTTCGAAGATGCTCCACTACATGTGTGGGTATGAAAACGGCCAAGGGAGAAGCATTATGGATATTTCTGTATTCCCAGTGGGACATTCAGCTAAGTTTATTTCACATACATAAACACACATATTATATATATGTGGTATATAGGAGTGTAGGGTTATTGACTGTTCAGGTGTGGGTCTGAGGGGCTGAATGTTTATTTTTTAAGTATTTAGGATATTGTGTCATTGGATTGTATGTTTTTTTTTTTTTTTGGTGTTTTGAGGCATTTTTAATTCATAGGGGGTCCCAGCTAACCCCGCTGTGACTGTAGCCAATCTCAGTAATCGTCTATGATGTACTCAAAGTTGTAGTCCTGTGTTGGCCATGTGTCCTGGAGCTGCTCACTAAGGGCGGTGACGGACGGGTAGGTGGTGTCGGTCAGGAGTTCGTAGGTGGTGGTGGGAGGCAGGGTGGTGGTAGGGGGCAGGGTGGTTGTTGGGGGCTGGGTGGTGCTGGGGGGGAGAGTGGTGGACATGTTTGCCCTTAACCTCTGCTGCCGCAGCTTCTGCAGCTGGAGCAACCTCAACCGGCGCAGCTGGGGGTTCCCCACACTGCCCCCAACGCCTCCCACCACACCACCCCCAACGCCTCTCCCCACACCACCCCCAACGCCTCCCCCCACACCGCCCCCAACGCCTCTCCCCACACTGCCCCCAACGCCTCCCCCCACACTGCCCCCAACGCCTCTCCCCACACTGCCCCCAACGCCTCCCCCCACACTGCCCCCAACGCCTCTCCCAATGCCATTCCCAACTCCTCTCTCAACACCATTCCCAGTGCCTCTCCTGCCATCGCCCTCAATGCTGCCCCCGGCGCCCCTCCTGATGCCGCTCCCGATCCCTCTGCCAACGCCGCCTCCCGACGGAGCCGCCGGCTTGCCTGCTCCCTGAAGCACGCGAACGGGCCGGTTCCGGTTGATTGCCATGATCTCCCGGATGCGATCCCAGTTGGATTTTCTCAACGTGAAGGTGCATGTGGTGGCACCCTGGTCGTAGCCCACCAGGCAGAGGCGCGACTGGGGAGTGTACCCCTCCGCCCTGGCGGTCACCCGGTACTCGCCGGGATTCAGCAGCCTCCAGTAGTCTCCCGTTGCCGCTGTTTGCATGAAGAGTCATTAAAATCCAAATGACAGTAAACGACAAAATTAAATGGCAAAATAAATATATTCTGAATCACAAATTCTTACAATGAGTCAAGAAAATTAATCTATGGATGACTGACATGCAGACAGATCTGGGAGATCTTCCAAATAATCAATTACCTATTTACTCTTGATTAACTAATAAACAAATGAATTAAAGTGTCTCAAACACAGAACAATATTCAGTTAAGAATCATATACACATCATGTTTGTCTTCCCTGATTTTATATTTGAATACAGGTTACAGTCCAGGGGTCTCATTCATTAATGTAAAATAAGTCCTAAAAGTGTGTTTGTGAATCGCTGGTACGTACAGGCAAATTGGTATGTATTACTGGTTTGTATGAACAGCCAGAGAAAACAAACGTTGATAAATCACATGCATTGTAAAGACTAAAGAAAGGTCCTCTATAGACCATATATGGAACACAACTTCCGCATTAATACACGTCTAACCGAAAAATAGGAGAACGTGTTGCATAATTGGAAACTGCGAAGAGGCAAATACACTTACATCCTTATTCCTCTTTGTAATATATTTTGCACTATACACTTGAATTGTTATTTTGTAACTATTTTGCTGTTAAGAGATAAAGCACAAAAAAAAACACACACACACATGGAGAGGAGGAACAACTGAATTTACTGAGAATGAGATGGAAGTTTTGCTGGACTTAATAGCAAAAATCAAATAGGTTTTGTTTGGCAACTTTACCAGTGGTTTTGTTTGGTAAAGTTCTTTGGCAACTTTACCAGTGGCCTGTCAAAGAGCCCAGACGGACCCAGCATGGGGAATGGTGACACATGCAGCTAATGCTGTGTCACCTGTAACGTGAAAAGTGGCACAGGTGAGGAAGAAGTGGTTTGATCTGAAAATGACCACAAAAAAAAAGGATCGCAGCCCACAGGGGCGGCCCAAACACCCCATCAGTGTCAGCTTTGGGTACAAAAGCTGCCATTCAGGAACAAAACATCCCTGACAGCAGGTGGGCAGGGTTCCGCTGATCCGCTAACTGCTAATTAGCGAAGCTAACTTTCCCGTTAGAGGATTAGTGTCTCTGGTAACTTTGAAAACTGTTAGTGGACCAGTTAGCTTCCACTAAATATAGTTCTGCTAACTGTATATCTGGAACCTTTTCTTTGCAGGTAAATAAAGTTTAACGGTCAAAAACGTTTATGTGTAAAATGACACATATTGGTTATCGTTAGCTTCTGCTAATATTTTTAGAATTAGAATTTTATTATCGAATTAGACTTTGGAGTTACCAGTTATAGAAGCTAACTTTTTGGTTAGTTGTGCCCACCACTGCTTGGCAGGCGGTGCAGCTCCGTCACCCATGGAAGAGGCCGGGCTCACAGAAATAGGTGAGGTACTTTTGTGGTTGTGTTTAACTGGCTGTGGCAAGTAATGTGTGTCATACACTATAGTAGACCAAAGAGTGAATGTTGCCATAAATGAATTGCGCCAGACACGTTAGTTGTTTTGTACTGCATATATTTAGTAACAGTGATATATTATTTCTTTGAGCATGGACCTTATATGACATTGGAATGACTCCTGTTCATTAGCATGACCTGCCTGCACGTACTTTGTACGAACATAACTATATCATTCTATTTGTCACGGTTGAATGTTAAGTGGGAGTCTGTGCGTATCCTATGTGCCGATCGGTTTGCTTCAGTTATGCTTCTCTGTCATTAGGGGTTTGTGCGTATGTATGGTTGGGAGTTTTCGTAAATATACGCACATTTCTACACACAGGAAGAAACTGATTAATACTATCCCATGCGTAAAAATGTGCGATGCATGGTTTATGCACAAAACTGTTTGTACGCACGGTTGATGAATGAGAGCCCGGTAATCCAACCTTGGATCAATGCCGATAAGCTACAAACAGAACAGACGCTCACGTCACCTGCTTTGACGTCATGTTTGATCCCCTCCACGGATATGGTAGCGTTGCCGATGGGGTTTCCGTCCATGTCCCTTACCAGACCCTTGATGCCACGGTGCACCTGGCAACACATGGAGATGTTTATCTGCTTAGGGCAAATAATTTCTATATAGTAAATATACTGATGGCTGCACAACCTTGAATAATCATCGGCCAGTAAACATCTGTAACATCTGGTTCCTTTAAACTGTGCATTTACAGAACATAATTCTTCAAAGAAAAATAGCTCTACTGTGATAGTTCACAGGAATGAAAGGTCGTCATAGAGCTGCATAGTTTTTGGGAAATCCTTGTAACAGCAGCGATTTACGTCAGATTTTATCAGACCCAGTCAGCAATAAAAAGTAGCCATCCCTGCAGGGATTAGCCCAACGCTATCACTGCAGCCTTCCTAACTTGTTCGATGAAGACCAGCAGGGACTCGCGGTTGTTCTCCCACTCGTGGGCCAGCTCGCCCTCATGGGGGAATTTGTCACAGCCCACGAAGACGGACAGCTCAAGGCAGTTGGTGTGCAGGTAACTGAAGTCATTCATGCCTGAGAGATGAAAGGGATTGTTTTAGCCAAGTGCTGCGTGGTGTAGTCCTGGACAGACCATAAGGCACTCCCTTAGGGGGGGCAATTTATTGTGTTTACTCTGCAGCTACGAGCTAAAGTATCAAAGGGTCATATAATGTGGGCAAAGACACTCCTCACTTAATGACCTACCTGTTTAACGACCGCCTGGACTTACAATCAGCTCTCCGACCACTCAGCATCGTATGCTGTAGGAGAACTTTGGTCGTGGAGACGACAGCACGGCTCAGCATCAAGCATCTCATCTCGCATTAACTTTTCTAAGTCTCAGTCTCAATCCTGCAGTCACTCAGTCTTCACTACACTAGCGTTTGCGATCTCCAAGACTGCGTATTTCGTTTATAAATTAGCACTTTTTTTTTTTTCGTATATATACTAAAAATATACTAAAAATGTTATAAATGGTGCAAAAAGTGACATTAAAACAATACCTAAAGATGGTTGATACAAACCCACTACCAGTAAGTATCGGTAAGGGGTGGCTCCTCGCCTATCGACCAGTTTGCTTAACAGCATAGTCATAGGAATGGAACTCAAGTGTTAAATTGCGTCTGAAATAATGTCACTACAGGAAGTTCAAGTGAGGCAGAGATTGTAAGTGTGTTGTATTGTATTGGAGCCCCCAAACATACATCATGAAGGCTAATGCCTGTGCAATGTTGTGGTCTAGTCTAGTAATCTATGTATTTTCCCAGAACATGTGGCCCATCCATGACCACTTATCCAGTACAGGGTTGTTGTAATACTGGAGAACATCCAAGGAAACATGGTGCAGGGCATGGGACAGTCCAAATGGGAGTCCAGTAGATTGCACACTATGGGCAATATCAGATCTACCCACATAGACCATGTATGGGCAACGTCAGATCTACCAACATAGACCATGACATATACACTCTACACATACAGCACCTAGACTGGGAACAACACCCAACCTTGGGGTATGAGGCCACAGTGCCGCCTGAACGCTGCAGCATGACACCGCATGTATAAAATGATATGTAATTAATGTAGGGAGGGGTTCTATGCTTACACGTTTGGTTTTCAGCTGCTTTCATCGTGTCGAGGTTGCAAAGGTGAGTTGTACATTTAGCTAATTTCTCATACTTACTGCCCACGACAGGCTTCCAGCTGGCACGGTTGATGATGCCCTGGCCAGTAGTGAGATCATCAGTGTGACAGGAGCCGCGGTAGGTCTCCGTCATGGTGAGGTGGCTGGAAGAGTAGGACGTGGCCAACCACCTGAACATAGCGTCGTCTGGGGTCTCCCTCAGCCCCTCCTCTCGCTGCCAGTGTGCCCGGGCCCAGGCGTCCTCATTCATCTCCTCCTCTGCCTCCTGACCCCCCCTGCCCCTCCCGTCAAGGCTCCTCGTTGTCATCTTGGGAGGGCGCTGCATGTCGAACGGGTAGGTTATAAGCTTCTCTCCTCCTTGAATGTTGGCCCCCAGCACAAATGGGTGCTTCTCCATCCAGGCGATGATGGCTCGCGTTTCCACGGCAACCTGAGAAGCACACAGTTGCACGCACACAACAGACATTGAGATCTGTGATCAAAACGAATAAATAAAAAGAGCATTTCAAAAATGACCAATCACTGTAGGTCTATAACTGCAGCTTCTGAAATGATTGGTGAAGAACCATTTAGGCCCATGCTGTCAGCCCCAGATCAGAGCTATAAACTCTTTGATTCCCATTTGCTCCCCTGTTCCATACCCACACCCACCGAGCCATTGTCTGATTGGTAGTTTTCTGGGATGGGGATGTGGTGGTTAGGGACATAACGGGGGACCCAGCCCCTGTCTTCTGCCCCCCACAGGATGCTGTTGAGGTCCGGGAAGTTCACAAAGATGTCGTAGCCCTCTTCTGTCCAGTGCCCCAAAGCCCAGTTGCCCATCTCAGAGCCCTGGGCCACAGAAACGACGAAGAGGGTCTAACTTAGCTGACACACTGCAGCAGAAACTGAGCTGAAAATGACATTGAGGATGAACGTGCAGAGAGCCGCTTCCTGACCATCTCATAGGCCAGCTCATAGGCGTCAGGGTTGAGCGAGGGCACTAGGTGGATGCGCACTCCGTCCACCAGGCGGCGCACTCGAGGGTTGTCGTCGTTGTACTCCCTGCACAGGAACTGCATAAGTAGCAGCAGCAGCTCCCGGCCCAGCACCTCGTTCCCATGGAGACCAGCCGTGTACCGGAACTCGGGTTCACCTGCCAGAGAGCAATCAGCCTCACTTCAGCACTGTCTATATCCTCACCTGTTTCACTCAGTATAACAGACATGGCATGTCGTGATTATGTGGAATGGTGACAGCTACTCGGGTGACAGCTATGTCAGTGTTGTTCTGTAAAGGGAGGTGATCTCCACAGATGCAGGAATCCAGAGAGATCTGTGCAGATGACGTGTGTGGGATTCTGAGCTGCTGCCACTGTGCGTTTCCCCGTCAGGTGTCCCTGTAGCATGGTACCTGTCTCGTGTTCCCCGGGGTTGTCGGAGATCTCCATTGCATACATCTTCAGCCCCTGGGAGCTCTTTCCGATGTTGTAGATCCTGGTGATGTTGGGGCACTCCTCATTCACCACTTTCATTAACTGGGGTGGGGTGGGGGGCAACAGAGGCAGTGGTGGAGTTGCAGGAAATGAAGGAAGGTGAGACTTCAGGTGAGATGTTAAGCTCTACAGACCATGGTACATGGTAGTAACCCATTTACATTCTACATGCACACAGTCGTTGGTATTATACCAAGCAGAACCCTTTCATGAGATCCAAAGTTGGGTCAGTGAGAAGGATGACTGGTGGTCTTCCAAGGTTTTGAATGCTCTTGTATAAATAGCCCTGCCACCACAAAATATCTGGTATTTTCATGCGTCTTAGTCTTTACCCAACTCAGTCTCCCATAATTTCTGTTACCCTCAGTAAAGATCCAGATCCCTGCCCAGTCCAATGTCACTTGCTTCTGTTCTTGATTGCATGGGGGTCATACCTGTCTCATCTCCTTGTAGTTGTGGTGCTTGAATTCCAAGTAATCTACGGGTGTGACCTCATTCTCACTGAAGTAGTAGGTGTCTGTTGGGAGATAAGAGAACCAGAATGTTCACAGGTGAGCTCACAGACTTGTTAGTCCCAGCATCTTACACACTCAAATGTCAGGAGCATTTTGATTGGACCCAAGGACCCAGGCTTCTCTAGCCAAAATGCTTCACAGAAGTCAAATACGCTACCCTGCCAAAAAAAAAAGTCGCCATTTGAATTTTTCATTGGACCACCTTTAGCTTTGATTATGGCGCACATTTGTCATGACATTGTTTCCACAAGCTTATACAACATCTCATGTTTTATGTTCATCCAGATTTGCATTAATTTCTCACTGAGATCCTGTATTGACAAGTGAGTTGAACCACTTCATAAAGCCTCCTTCATCACATCCCAAAGACCAGTGAGGTTAAGGTCACAACTCTGTGGTGACCAAGTCATGCGTGAAAATGATTCCTCATGCTCCCTGAACCACTCTTTGACAATTTGAACCCAATGAATCTTGGCATTCTTGTCCTGGAATATGCCCATGCCAACAGGGAAGAAAAAATGGATGGATGGAGGTGTAACCTGGCCAGTAGATTCAGGTTCTCAGCTGACTTCACTTTATTGCTGCATAACGTTGCTGAGCTGTAATAATGATCCAGTTATTGGCTCTGAAGTATTTGCTGATATAAATTCAAATGGCGACTTTTTTTGGCCAGTCAGTGTATAAATTAGTAACAAAAATATGTATCTCCAACAATACATTATTTCAGAAGCATGAATAAAATGCATTTTGTCAGAAAATACTTGTAAACGAAAACAATGTAATGAGACACCCTTAGTACTACAATCGGAAGTTTATTTTACACAGTCATCACTGAGCAACATGCTTAAATGGACTTGCGTGAATTGTTGTCAGCGAGGCAAATATGTCAGTGTCAACAAGATACAAACTAGTCTCACTTTATATTCACAATTATCAATCATGTTAGTTAGTCTGATATCTAACTATCAGTGGTAAATTGTTAAAATGAGTGGTATAGGTAAGAAATCTATACAAACAACAGAGGTGAATAGTTCAGGTCCAGAAAGTAAAAATCCAGACCAAGATTTTGTTTCAACCAACCAGTTGAGTATTCTGTGACTGTGACTCTTTATACTGAATGGGTTGGTTGAAACAAAATTTTAGTCTGGATTTTTACTTTCTGGACCTGAACTATCCACGTCTGATAAATGACCAGCATAAATACAAATGTTACCTAGTCCAAACATAAATCTTCTTATACAGATGACTTCATAAAACATCTTTTCATTGGTCAATTAGATATGAAATGCTAGTAGTAGACAGAGGAAAATGGGCGTATTCCAAAGTCGCAATCGTCATAAGGTGGGTATACATATTTCCCATCAAACAGGGACAATACAGATGCTCCTCTACTTAGGAACTTTCAACTTACAAACTTTCAGACATAAGAACGAAGAGGACTGTAAGTCCAAATTGTGTTCCTTGGGCTCCCGTTTCCTGTCCGCAACATCAATTTTTTTTTCTGCACGCCAATCCCGCCTAGTATGACTTCTGGCCGCTACTCCCGTCGCGCAGCAGTATAGCGTGCGTACTCCCAGCATCCTAGCTCTTTGTACTTGCGTATTACCCTTAAGATGATGTTGAATAACGAGTTACGAACATTTCAAGTTACGTCTGTTTATCATGATGGAAAGCAGGGAACATTGTGGTTAAGAGAAGAGCAACTTGAGAGGACTCTTGCTGTTGTATGTTTTTGTGGGATATTACACATGGTTTGTGGGACTTATCGATGTCAGTCAGAGAACATGAAGATAGACCAAAAAATGTTCAGTTGAGTTTAGCATCTGTCCTAACAGGTGTTCAGCAACCTAAAGGGTGATTTTATTTAGGTGTAATTCTATGTATGTAAGCAGTTGATTGTTCAGATGTTAATTTCTGTCTATTTTACCATATAAGTCTAGAGTAGGGTGCCTAAGTATCACCGCGGTGCCGCTGAGGGCGGGTCGTCACTCACTGGGCAGCGGGCAGGCCAGCACCTCCAGTCGCATGCAGAGGCTCCCATTCCAGCTCTGCGGCAGGATGCGGATGTAGCGCGCCACCACAGGCTCTGCGAATTGCGCTTGCACCGGTGTGTCCTTGTCGACATTCCCGAAGAACAGCTTGGGGTAGTTTGAGTGGAAGGAGGGACAAAGGAAGTACGTCTGTCAGCCGCGATCGTTTGATAGCCCACAGGATGGAGCTCAGCCTTTTCATACTGTACTCGTTATTACTTCTGAATTCTTGACTTTTAATTAATATTACTTCTGTAATAGTACTTCACAGAAGAGGGTCTTATTGGTTATGGAGCAGCTTCGAAGCCGTAAAGGAGACTCACCCATTCTGCATATCCATCATGAAGCACAGTCCAGTCTCGGCTATCATTGCTGAAGGCCACATGGTAAGAGGTGACGAAGTCTTCACTATAGCCAAGGGAGAAATGGCAAACACAGGCCTGATTTCCTGTACTAGCCGTGACCAGACTTTTTCATTGAAGGAAACAGCACCCTGCTTACTGGATTGGAGAATCCCTGCCCTGGAGGATGATCCCGCTGAACTGGACCTCTCGGCGGGCGTCCACCTCCAGCCAGTGGTCCCGTTCCTCTGGGTCGGCGCACCAGGCCCCGCCGTACATGTTGTCTTTGTCATCCAGACCCTGCAGACATAAGACTTTACATAATATTCCCATGTAACAATACTGTGAGATTTGGGGGCATAATCTTCGGCGGGGGTGAGGTCAGGTGACAAGCCCATTCATTCCCTTCCCCTGTGCCTCATTGCCAGATCGGCTTATTGTGTCTTTCCAGCAGAACACACACCCAGACCCTGAAGCCTAGTCCCACATGCAGCTGTAGCCTAACCCAACACCCAACACTGTTCCCTGTGTCTTTGCTCTTTGATTCTGTTTTCATTCCTCTCCACAATTTGGATAAATCCCTTCTCCACACACGATGTTTAATCTTCATTAAAACTACTCCTCATTTCTCTGCTAAACTTTAATAAAAGTAAAGGTACTTGTGATTGACACCTCCATGTGTGAGATGAGCACCACATGAAGGTCAGTACCTCCCTCCCGCGATGGGCCCCGTGATTGTTACTGGTACATATGGGAGCCAGCGGGGCTGTTATACGTGGCAGAGACTATGCTGGGATGGGGCCGTGGATCAGACCGCAGTCACCCATGACCTGGGGGAGGGGAAGGTTGCAGGTGACGTCCCACCTGCATGTTTAGGCGTCCCCGATGAGGGCCAAAGCCATGGTCAGACATGGAGGAGGCCAGCAGCTGGTCACTGTCCACGCGGTGAGACTCCAGCCCCAAAGGCGGGCAGACTGTGGGGGAGGGTGGCAGAAGGAAACATCACTCTACCTTACGTTTCAACTGGCAAGCACATGTTGACACACGCAGTGAGCCAAAATGGCCGCTCATCCAAAAAGTCTCACCACTTAAACAAGTTGTAAATAAATCCATTTTAAAGGAAATAACATAAATTCTGGTGCTCCTTTGTGTCCAACCCTGACTAAAACTGTCCAGAACAGCTAAGCTACAGTGAAAAGAGTTGATTTGTGCGATACTACATCGAAAAATGCAACACTGTTCTAGAACCAAGTGAATGGGTTTAAGATGGGTGTATGTAAGTCTCTACTTATTGTGTTAAAGATAAAGTAAATTTTGCACTGGTTGCTAATGAACCTTATTTGGCGCAACACATTAGTAAAATATTGGGATCCTTCACAAGAATACACAGACACACTTTAGAAATGACCTGAAATCCTGAGGACATGAAAGATATCAGCTGTCCTGGGTTACCTGGTGATGCCACCATTCTGTGGGGGGGGGGGGGGTGAACACCCCTCCTCAGGGACCAGTGCACAGAGGCTGGTGAGGTTACTCACAGCCACGGTGCTGTTTATTTGGGAGAGAATAAATTTGGGGTGTGCTTTGATTTACACCCCAAAACTCAGCTTTTATTTTACTCAGATAGTAGGGGTGAGCAGCTGAAGACACATAATCTTCCTGCACCTACAGCAGCGGGGGTTTCCATGATTGACAGCGCCCACAGAGTCCAGATTTTCAGAAGTGAATTTGTGTTTCAGAGTTACAAAGTGCAGATTTAATCAGGTGCGATTACCACAGCTCACAAGCAGCGCACAGCCTGCGATCCTCACAGCTCACAAGCAGCGCACAGCCTGCGATCCTCACAGCTCACAAGCAGCGCACAGCCTGCGATCCTCACAGCTCACAAGCAGCGCACAGCCTGCGATCCTCACAGCTCACAAGCAGCGCACAGCCTGCGATCCTCACAGCTCACAAGCAGCGCACAGCCTGCGATCCTCACAGCTCACAAGCAGCGCACAGCCTGCGATCCTCACAGCTCACAAGCAGTGCACAGCCTGCGATTCCTACAGCTCACAAGCAGTGCACAGCCTGCGATCCTCACAGCTCACAAGCAGCGCACAGCCTGCGATTCCCACAGCTCACAAGCAGCGCACAGCCTGCGATTCCCACAGCTTACAAGCAGCGCACAGCCTGCGATCCACACAGCTCACAAGGAGTATATGTTTTTCTGAGAGGTGGACAAGGGCTTGGCCTAACGCTGAGGCTCAGTCAGCCCAGCCTGTGCCGCCTGTGTTTTTCCATGCACATTAGTTTGGGCTGCAGGCACGTGGGGTCTGGCAGGAGGCTCTTCCCCGTCGCTGGGCATCGGAAACGTCTGGTCGAGTTGCACAGACGGCTCTGTTTCACATTAAAAGCCACGTCCGAAATTACCCCCCCCCCGCCCCCCCAAATGGTCTGTGTCACAACTGTGAGGAATGAGCAGTGAGTTGATTCACACTGAGGGCCATGTTATACCTTCTCAGCATCCAACATCTCCAGGAGTTTTAGTGTATGAAACATGTTACTACTTGCTGGCATTAAAGTGATCTTTGCCGACACAGTTTATCATTTTAAGTGGTTTAAAGCAGTTTCGCAGTGCAAACAAAAGTATCTGAATCCAGTGTCCATTCAGCTGTATCGGCAGATTAACAATTGGGTTGATCAGTTAAAGTCATGATACATTAAGAAAGTCACATTACTCTCCTGTTGCATGAAAAATAAAATCCTATTTGGAAAATAAGGAAAATCAGCGTTGCAGTCATTCAGATAATGGCTATACCAGTTAAGCCTATCATGTTTCACCAAGCCCTTTATGAATCACTGAATGCTGGGACACTGAGGACCTACAGAACCTGAGCTGTGCAGGACTGGACATCCTTGTAGTACCAGCTACTGGTGGAGGGATTTGTGTGGGGCTGTTAGGGGTGGAGGGGTGATGCCCTCTTACTCTTTGGTCCGGCGTAAACAGGTGGTGGCTTCACATAGGCTTCCTCTTCCTCCTCCCATTTCTTCCTCTGTTTTTCTGTGGCATAAATCAACAGAGCGAACAGTGAGTCAAAACTTCACCATTTCGGTGTGTGTCGACCCATTCAGACATCCACTGACACCCTGAACTTCAGTTGTAGCGGACATTAAACAGACGTCACCCTGCTAGGTCCCTAGTAGGAAGTCGGGGTAATTTCAGATTGACCCACATGTGTGAATGGAGCAGGAAGTCGTCCAGAGAACAAACGAGTGGGCGTGTTGATGACGTTTCTGTCATGCAGCTGGCACGAAAGCAGAAGAACATCCAATGGCGAAGAAGAAGGGCCATTTACACAAAGAAGACCCCAATGAGAATGGCTGACTGGAGAGACAACGAGATTCGGGAACTTCTGCCAGAGGTGCTGTAAACAAAACACCACGATTTCCGCAGTGTGCTATTCGCATCATTTCCTGTCTAACTGGAGCTCCAGAATAGAGAGGGACAGGGAGAGGAAGAGTGGAAAGTCCATTATGGGCTCCTCTCCTCTTCCTCACTGAAGACTTGGGATATTTCATTTTCTGAGCCTCTGTAGAGGAGGCAACACGCGGCGCCAGCTGCTGATTTTATGAAGACCCGTCCCCCCCCCGCAGTGGCACACATGCTTCTGCTTCTCTCCCGTTGCCTGTCCTTCGCTCTTCATCTCTCTCCCTCCCTAATGCACCAGGGCAGCAGCCCGTCTACCCGCCTACATTCCAATCCTGACCTCTGACCTTCTCCACTATCTTTACCAGTACAGTAATAATGCCTGCTTATTTACAATGTTATTGCTGTTCTACATCAAAGCCCAACTCTTACTGCCCCATAATGTATAACCAGCTTGACTAGAAACTCTTGGATCCAGATTATACACAAATTCCAGGAAACTGTCAAATTGCACAAACATTTTTCTCACATATTGCCTGGATCACTGGTCGGTTTGTGAGAAAACCTTGCACGACAATCCACCTTGAAAATGGCCCCTGAATTTAAGGTGAAGCTAGTTAGCTTAAGCATCGCTGGCTGATTATATTTACCTTTCTCCTCTTTCTCTTTTCGCGCCTTCTCTCGTTCCTCCTCAAGCTTCTTCTGTCCTGCTATGGGCACAGAATATATCAGGAATCAGGGACGTTTGCTATGGTGTAGTGCAGCACCCTCAAAGCAATCAGCACTAATGTTTAACCTAAGAAGAGGACAGACACCCTACCACAAATGTTCATTGTCATTACGAATGTAGGATAGCTACCTGTCCCATTCCACTAGGTATAACCTGAAAATGATGTCATAGCTATATTGTCATGGTAACAAGTTTACTATACATCCATAGTGCCATGGTCTTCGGATCCACTGGAGCAGCATAGTCATGTATAGCCCACTCTGTAGTGATATATCCAGCTGCAATGCCCTGGGTACATTACACATATGAGAAAATGGCCGCGTCACACACCATTCAGCTCATAGTCGTACTCTTCGTACCATTCAATCTCGAAGGGTGGAGGGGAGGTCTCCTCTAATGCAGAAAAACCACAGGCAAAGCATTAGAACCCTTGTAAAAAAAATCAGTCAAATTACTAAGATTAAAATATATGATCTTATCCAGGGTGCACTTCTGCTTTGTGCCCAGTGCTGCCTGAAATAGGTTAGAGGTTCCTTCATGACCCTAACTGTAAGATTGATAGATGGATTTTATGGAGGCAACTAAAGCTTTATCTTCAGGTATTATACATATAAGTTATGTCCAATATTGTCACCTTGTCTGGAATCTGAAGTTACTATCAGACATGGCTGTCGCATTGTTTGATGTAGACCTGTACAGTAGAGCCCTGCATTGGGAGCGGGATCCCGCGGGTCCCGCGGGACCCAATGCAAATCTCACGGGATTGGGCGGGTTTTAGATTGTCGTGGGCGGGAGCGGGCGGGAGCAACAGAGATAGCGGGCGGGATAAAAATAGACAGCGGGTCCCAAAATTGTTAGCTTAGCAGGATGGAGGATGCAGCTGATGTTGTTAATAAAATTGCAAAGGGAGAATATAAAACAAAACTAAAACTGGGGAAATCGGAGATATGGAAAAACTTTAAAATTGTAACAAACAAAGAGGGTAAAGAGCTGAACTTTGTGTGTTGTGTGAAGTGCGGCAAAGCAATAGTGTACAACGGGCACAAATCTGGCACTTCAGGATTGAGGCGGCACACTGCCCCGTTGCTGTACTCCCAGGTAGAGCCCTGCATTGGGAGCGGGATCCCACGGGTCCCGTGGGACCCAACGCAAATCTCACGGGATTGGGCGGGTTTTAGATTGTCGTGGGTGGGAGCGGGCGGGAGTGACAGAGACAGCGGGCGGGATTGGGCGGGAATCGTCAGAAATTCAGCGGGAGTGGGCGGTAATGGTCAGAAATTCAGCGGGAGTGGGCGGGAGCGGGATTAAAAAAATAGTCCCGCGCAGGGCTCTACTGTACAGTAGTAAACCTGTCTTCATTAGAAGGGTCCTGTCTGTACTCGCAAGTTCCTGGGCTATTAGTTTGTAATTTAGACAGATCCGTCTTTGATTGTTCACAGGTGACTAGAGAAAAACGGGACTGACTGAGACATTAACAAACGACGAATCACAGAGTTTCATGTGCTGATGTCATCAGAGCCCTCACCCGATAATGCAGTTACCTGGGATAAATGGGTGCCACTCCTCTGTCGGAAGGACCTCCTTGGCATCGGGGAAGATCTCTATCTCGCCATCTGTCGGGGAACGAATAGGACGCGTATTCATAGAGGAGAAGTCAATATCAAAAGGATCCAGATGTAAAGTTAAGACCGGAGCATCTCATCAAGAGCACATGGATCGCTGACAATAAACTCAATGCCAGAAGACATTAAGTAAGCAGACTCAAGCTTGGCTGAATGCCACTGTTACAGACGCACAGAGAATAACTCAAGCAACACACACACTTTCAGAAGAGCTAAACAAGGGAATTAAATAGCTTAGTCATGGTTCCTACTTACGTTTGGGATCCCAGTCTCGATCCTCGAATTGATTTAAGCTCTTGGTCACAGTGCTTGGTGCTGTAGGTGCCCCTGGTTTCACAAACACCAAAAAATAAGAAAATTCCAGTCATCATGACATGTCACCATGTTTCCTTAAAACCACAATGCTTTTGGGCCCAAACAAAACAAGGTACCACAGGGCTGAAAGCATGACGTAATGGTTAGTAACTGGCTTATATATTTAATTCTGCTTTCTCACCGTGTTTAGACCATATAGTTCCCTCCTCTTGTGAGCCCTTATGGTCTGTGGTGCCGATTGCTGTGGGGGAAAAGTGATCGGGGTCATGAATCCACAACAAATTCAGGATGATGCTGTCTAAATCTGTAACCATTTTCAAAATCAGTGTTCCACTACCTCATTGTGTTGAGTTTCACTGATCAAGCATAAATGATGATTAGATGATTCATTCACTTAGTGAGTTGATGCTAGTAGTTACAAATTGAACTAATATATCTGGAAAGTTAAAATCTCAAGTATATGTACTTATATCATATGAACTGACAGGTTGAGGTTAAATCTGCATCCCAGTCTAACCAGTAAGCCATGTAAGATGCCGCTGTGCTTCAGACTGTTAACCACATTCTGAGTACTATGAAATCAATCTCAGGATATCTCCCAAACAGAACTGAGCCGGCTTTAGGGCTGGTATGGCCCCGCAGTGGGTAGGGGGGCATACGTACCCTTGCTAGTTGGATGGCTCTTCTGCTCCTCTTCCTTCTCCTCAAGGTCTGTCTTCTTGGTCAGTCGTTCCTCTGTCTCTTTGGGCTCCTTGCTGGCTGTCGGTTTCTTGGTGGGTTTCGGCTTCTTGGTGGGCTTGGGGGGCTTTGGCTTCTTGGTGGGCTTGGGGGGCTTTGGCTTCTTGGTGGGCCTGGGGGGCTTTGGCTTCTTGGTGGGCTTGGGGGCTTTCAGCTTCTTAGCTTTTGCCTCCCTTTCTTCTTCTTTCTTGGCCTTAGCTGGAAAGAGTTGGAAGGAAAAAAAACAGACACATTAATCACTCAAATACTCCTGCTTACCTCTCTGCGGTGGGAGTAACAGCTCTGTAGTTTTCTGATTAAAAGCTACGGTGCTCTGATTAATATTCAAAGCTTGGGGCATCATGGCTTTAAGATGCCTGAAAACTCTGGCACCCATTTCAAAAGTGACGTCTGCATTAACTGCTGCTCAAGCTTCATGGACAGGGAGATGTTTTCTGAGGGTGACAGGCAATACATAGTTGAATCTTCTGGAGTAGGGTAGTGCCACTATGTTGTCCTGCATTGGGTTCTACAGTACAAAATCATGGGATCATGCATGAGATGAGGACAGACATGGGTTCTGGGTTTCTGAGGGCCTTGCAGGCTGCGAGATCTTTTACTGCCCTGCTTCACTGGGACTTGGGTTCTTCATTCAAATTCACACTTGCTCCAATAAAACCACGAGCTTGGCACGGCTCGCCGAGCACATCCTGTCATCGGGGAGCAGTCTTTCCTGCACTCAAATGATTCCGTTGTGTTTTTTGCTGTAAGTGGACCTGGGCAGAGTGCAGAGACATAACCCCAAAAGGCCAAAGAGAGGCCCAAGTCTGTCAACCATTAACTCCATTTTCCTTGTCCTTCTGCCATTTTTTTCCATTACTTGAACAAGGTCTGCTCTTTAACTTTCAGCCTAGTAAATCTGCAAAACATATAGTGTAGACCCTCATTGCAAGAAGCATCCAAATGTACCTTTGAAATACAAGCTCAGGTATTCCAAGAAATACTTGCTTCAGGGTTCCAAACTCTTTTTTGGATAGAAAATTCCATAGCTGGCACAGATTTCAGACTAAACAGATCACCATGAAAGCTTTTGGCTAGTCATGATGGGTTATGTTGGGGACGTTACAGTCTTGATTCCAGGAACGCTGGCGACGTTTGCGTCTGGCTGTGTGGATGGTCCAGGATGGGGTGACTAGAACATGGAGAGAGGTTCCAGCACGGGTTTGCCAGACTGTCCATTAATCGCCACAGAAGGTGGCCTTAACTGGCGCTGGGACACAAGGCACCTTCTTCAAATCCTACTAGTGTAAATAATCCCACATAATGACTCAGTTTGGCCAGGACTTATAACACCAGTCCTCACTAAGAACTTTCTTCTCTATGCACCAAGTCTGTAAGTCTTTATAAATCAAACCAGTAAAACTAACACGGCATTTATATTAATCAAGTTGCACACAGTCAGTCATTCTGCAGATCACACTTGGCCATCTTGGCAAACTTCCTTCAGAAGGATATTATATTTTTCTTTCTCCTCTGCCATGAGACTGCTGATTCAGCCTTTTCCTTTGCTATCGGTAAGTTCTGACAGAGGCGATCAGCTTACAGAAAAGCGAGCTCTACTCCATCCAAGCCTACTCTTTGTTAGCTGAGCAAATTAGTAGAACATTTTTGTACGATGCTAGTTTAATTTTGTCTTATAAGCAGTTTATTGGTGGTGTGACCTGATGGTAAACTGTGCAGTGGGGGTTTGCTAACAAAACCACAAAAAAGCATTTCAAAAATAACAGGCAAGACGTGGACCACCATCCTCATGGAGGTATTCAAACGTCAACAAATCATTTAAAAACCACCATAAACAAATGCTGCCCTGCTGTCAGGTCACAGACATTTTTCCATCCCGATAAAAACATCCCACTAATGAACCTACCTCTGTAAAAGAGAAAAACACCAAAATCGCATGGTGTACTTCCAAAACGCCCTGTAAATCAAAGGCTTAGCCTCATGCGGATGGCTGTGGGTGTCTGAGCCAGTGTGCAGTGAGCAGTACTTTTTTTTCCCCTCATACAGAGAGAGCGAGACCTCTGCTCACGCCTGGGGCCACAGCTCTGTTACTCTCATCTGCAAAGAAACGTTATGCTTTTCTAGCTCCAGTGACTAGATTAATTTAAACAGTAAATTTAAAAAAATCCACAGCTACATTCAATATGTAAACAATCAAAATGGAAATCTGCACAATAATGCTACTGCTGTACAACCTGGTGATGAATTCAGTGCTTTGGAATGACAGAGACGTTACCCTGGGCCACGCATTTCTCACAAAGCTTTGTTTTCAGGTTTTTTATAAAAAAAAATTATTTTACCTGCTAGTACTTCCTCTGGCGATTTCTTGACTTTTGGTTTGGTTTTCTCAGCATCTCCTTTTGCGATTGGATCATCCATCAGGACATCTTCTCTGATCTCAGCCTGTCTCTCCTCCTTCCGCCGATCAGCATGTCTCCCGCCTTGTCGCACCTGGGCCACCGAGGCCACAGTGTCAGCTGATTCAGCGAATGCCAACACATAGCCCATGACCAGTAGGGCGGCGCAACAGAGCACCATCCCAGTGCCTCTCATCTTAAATCCGGCTGTGTTTTTCTACCCGTCCAGGGGGGTCCCAGGCTGGTCCTGGAAGAGCTGGAGGGAGAACTCTAGTTCCAAAATCCTGATGTTTCCTGCAACTGCCGTGGAAAATAAAACAACCAGAGCTGGCCAGACGCGAAATGACTCAACAGCAAAATCTGAACGGTTCAGGTTTCCAAGAGATGAGAATCCTTAGAGGAGAGCTGTGTGAGGAACTGTGAGGGTGAGATGTGGAGAACTGGCGCAGAATTAGAGCAAAGGTTGTAATCTCCAGCACCCAAATAGATGCAGGTGCAAAGGAACATCTGGGACTGGTCCCAATTAGGCTGGATGACTTGCTGTGGACTGAGGGAAAAGTGAAGAATGTTCTGGTCTGAAGTGCTGCAACAGAAAACAAACAAACAAAAAAACTGGATCACATGGAGTTGGACTCCCAGCAGAGGAGAAGCAGTGAAGTGTTTCCGTAGAGCAGGACCTCAGCGCTGCCCTCGTTCCTGTTCCCTCGGCCTCTCTCTTCCAGTGGAATCCCTCCAGTAATGCTCCCCCCGGTCTGTCATACTGGGATGTAGTGGGGGCAGGCTTGCGGGTAGGGGTGAACACCTCCCAAGATGTGAAATTCCAGAGGCGGAGACTTGGAGGAGATGTGGGGGGGGGGGGGGGAGAGAGAAAGAAAGAGAAAAAGTGAGAGAGAGAGACTTGACTTGACTTTTAATCTCTGCTGTATACATGCGGTGTGTGAACCACACATGAAAACAGAAAATCATGTGACTGCATACCTTCTATATCAGTTCTTCCATGACTGGGGAATGCTCATCTTTTTAGGAGAAGAGAAGAGAAGAGATGGACAGTACAAGCTTGTTTAAAGCAGCTACCAGCATGAATGAATGGAGTGAATTCAACACAAGCACCCTGGATGGAAAAATCATCATTTTAATAAGAGCCAAGGGGCCTGTATGTCTGTAAACTGCATGTTATTGCCAAGCTTTAAAGGATGTCCTTTTGTTTAACTTACCCCCCCCCCCCCACACACACACACACACACACAGGCCTCCAGCCCAGTACACACACAAAAACACTCTGAAGACTCACAGCTTGTCCCGGCTGCCACGCTCTAGAAAAGATTCCAGAAGTGGTCACCTTTTCAGACGAAGGCTGGATGTCAGACACAGTCACCCCACCCCCAGCGTCCTGTTTGTCAGTGGGGCTGGATTTTCTACGTCAGCATTTGAAACTTTTGAGCTTTAAAGGCCTTTCTGTGGGAGGACTGGTGGGATGTGCAGGGATCTCTGTTTCAAACAGAACACTGAATCCAGCAGAGAGATTTGTGCCAGCAAAGCAGATCACCTCAAAATGGGGGAGAAAAGTATCAACGGTAATAATTAGGAGCAGATGGGGGAGGGTTCGTACCACATATCTATTATGAAAAACTTTATCTCCCTTACAATACCCTGTTAACCCTGTGAACTGGGAGATGGGGTTTGGCTGGAAATATGGTGCAGTAGGCTTGGCAAAATAAAGGAAAAAGGCAAAATACAGGAAAATGGTGAAAAAAATGGCGAAAAAAAACGACTGGAAGGTCCAAGGCCAACTGGCTGCCGAAAGGCATGGAGCAAGTTAGCTACCATGCTGCTGGTTTATCTCCTTAGACTGCAGTCTGGTCTTTGTGCTCGTGCACGTATTTACGTACTGATACAGTCACTCACTGAGTCAGCAGTTTGTCTGAATGGGGCGCCTTTGGTCTTACTGTTAGAGTTAGTGTTAGAGTTAGAGTTAGGATTAGGGTTAGTGTTAGAGTTAGGTTTAGTGTTAGTCTTAGAGTTAGGGTTAGTGTTAGTGTTAGCGTTAGAGTTAGTGTCAGAGTTAGTGTTAGAGTTAGGGGTAGTGTTAGGGTTAGTGTTAATGTTAGTCTTAGAGTTATAATCAGTGTTTGAGTTAGGGTTAGCTTGGCTTTTGAAGTTAAATTAGTCATTTATTATGGGCATTTTTACAAGAGCGCTTCTCACATTTGAAAGGGGTCAGAGAATAATTTTCACTTTTCACCAGTATTCCTGTTTTGGGCAAAGCTACATCACTTACATTAGTCAAGGGAGCAAGGGCCCAGGAAAATCCCAGACAAACATGGAGATCGTGCAGAGCCCTCAGCCCCAGATCTGTAGTCGGAGACCTTTTAGTGGCATTTCCTCTTCAGAAGCGGCATGTTTACATTTCTGGGAGAGCAACTTGGAGGCTCTTCCACAGTTGGCCGGTGTTGGTTAAAAGCTGGTTGCAGCGCAGTCGATGACTTCTGCTGGTCGGTGGATTTTTATTTTACAAGAGCTCTAGCTGAAATCTCCAAGCACGTCTGAGCAATGAGGTCAGAGGAGAAATCTGGCCATGTGGCACATATCTAGAGCAGGCTGTGCCGAGCGTGATCTTTTTGATCCCCTGCAAGAGGGGTCTCACAGGAAGTGGGAGGGTGGAGCCAGATACAATCCAGAGTAATAATACTGTAGCTTCATAAATCGGCAGTATACTTTACTGGGCAGAGCAATACTGCAGGTTGTACTTTTCAGCTGGTCTCTTTATTTCATATTTATTCATTATTTATTGTATCTCGGCAGTTCCTACTTATATCTTTCTTGTTTTGTGAGTGCCTTTTTGTGCTATTTTGCTTTCTAATTCAGGGTTACCTACTTCGTTCAGCTGGTTGGCGTGAGATGATCAATTCAAGACAAGTCTGCACACACATGCACACGTATTTACATGCATGTAACTGTTCTGTTACTTTGTAAATAGTCCGTTGGGTTTGCGAAATACCCCAAAGCTTTTGATGCAGCTCATTTTAGGTTTGTAATGGAATAATATAGATTTGCCGTAAGATTTCTTGCATGACCATGAGAGTCTGAAAATGTGTCACACCAGATGCGTGAGAGCTGGCAGCCCTGCTGATTCTGTTACATGTTACATATTACTGAATGCACAGACAAAGAATTCATAAGTTCTGAAGTACAGAAAGCAAATAAAAAATCTTGAATCTTGAAATGGGAGAAGAGCTGAAAATACAGGCTGCATCTGATTGAGAAGTAAAACTGCCTACATGACTGTGTCAGAAGTCTTGGTACGA
Source organism: Paramormyrops kingsleyae (assembly GCF_048594095.1). Taxonomy (NCBI): domain Eukaryota; kingdom Metazoa; phylum Chordata; class Actinopteri; order Osteoglossiformes; family Mormyridae; genus Paramormyrops; species Paramormyrops kingsleyae. The sequence continues at coordinate 3,339,876 of NC_132803.1, read as the reverse complement.
AGATTGACTTAAAAGTCTTTTGAATCTCAGTCAACACTGAAAGCAGAAGTACATTATCACAAGGTCTGTGTTCTCAGGACTGAGCTATCATCATACCGGGTGTGTCCACAATCTGAATCAGTGGTAAGATCTGCCCACTCGCTCCCCTAAGGAGGAGTCATTTGGAACCAAGAGAGCTGAAGCCACTTATCTGATATGGATAAGGACACAAGTTTGTGCTTAAAAAAAGCAAACAAACAAGCAATGGATATCATTTCATAACACCTCTCTGACAACTGCAATGTATGATTTTCTACTGAGATGTGAATGTGTTACTTTTGGCTGCATATTCCCACTGATGTCCCACTTATTTGAATCAACATCTCACTTTTTCCGCTCTGGTCAAGCATCCATGTCCAGCACTGGAACGGCAGCAACTATGTACCGAAAATTCATTGAAGTCTCAGTACACCAGAAACATCCTGGAGAGTGGAGTGAATGAAAGAGAGAGGGGTGCAAAAGAGCACCTTTAGCCACGCCCAGAGATCCATTGACAGCACTGCAAATCAGAATCTAATCTTTATCACCACAGAAGCACCTAAAGGTGCTAGAAGACACAGAGCTTCCAGGGAGGAATGAAACAAAGAGTAGAGTTCCTACCAAACCAATGGTATTATTCTCCTGCCTAAAATTGTAGGATCTGGGAATAAAGGGTCCGGGAATACCATCAGTCCCTCCCAAGCTGTTCTTTATGGTACATACTGTCGGCCTTTCACTGTCCATTGGGAAAAGTGTTCTTTGCTGTTTACGTTATCAGTCTAAGGCAGCTGAAATGGAGCAGAGAAGTAATTGCCCCTATGTTCATCTACTGATCCACAGACACAAGAAGAAAAGCCATCTTATACGTTTGCTGAATGTTTTATCATGTGTGGCAGACTTCCTCTTGGGATGAAAAAATGATGTTTTGCGGTTAGACTCCGACTGTCATTACTATCCTGTTCATTCTTAACACGTCCAATCATAAACAGGGATGACCAAATAAAACATTTGAATATACGCAAGGTCATAACGTAACTTCACACAGAGCTGATAGGACAGGGGCTACCTCTCCCTGTCACCCAATGAAAACATGTACATTACCCCCATTTTTAAATAGTATTTACAAAGCTGCCAGGCTGAAATAAGCAATTATAGGAAACAATAATTCTTTGTACTTAAAAGAGCTGCCTGGCTACAATTAAATGCTGGCTGGCCAAACATTTCCCAATGGTAATTTCATTGTGCGTTCAAAAACAAGTATTTGAGAGAATTTGCAGCAGCAGCTGACTTTGTCTCCAATTTTACCATCAATGTAAATTAACAGTACCCTGACTTTAAAACTCAGTAATACTCACCCATACTCAGTTATACTTATGTATAACACACTGTTGTAGGGGCAACATTTTAGCTAGTGGCACCCTTCATTTAATGCAGGTGTGAAACAGGGAAAACGTTAAGTCCTCTGGCTTCTGAATGGAAGGAATGAAGGGTTAAGGGTTTGAGGCATGTCAGGACTTGTGCCCAAATGGGGAGGGGCCCTTTCCTTTAAAAGTACCTAAGGAAATGCCTACAGAATTGTGTAGCAAAGGATTTATAATGCTGATTGAATTGTAGTCTTAATAGGTTCTTGCTTTGTTTGGAATATGTTCTTGGTCCAATTCTGCTCAGACTTGTACCTGTACATTCACTGAAAGCTCAACATAATTGCACTTATGCCTAATTGACTCCCTTGACAGCAGGAATGTTACTAATGTGCTATTTCCTTCACTTGTACATCATTTTGGACAAATGCATCTGTGAAATAAATGTAAAGGTTATGTGATGTTTGTAGAACTTTGTGGGACAGACCTAATGAGCTAATAGTCCCTCACTTCAGCAACCTACTAATGCATCTTAAGTCTGGGAACTCCATACCCTTTACTGCTGTACAGCTTTAAAGTGTCTCTCTGTTATCATTCTCTCACCGTTTCTCTTCTCCTTCTCTCTGTCCTTGGTCTCTCATCTTCTCCTCCTTTTTCAGAAAATATGGGATCTAAGGAATAAAAAGGTTCCAACAGTGCTGAACCAGACGCCTTGATGGAAGATATATGATTTTTTTCCCCAATACAATTCATAAATATCAATTCATCAACGCAAGTTGAATATTTCTGGTTTGTGCTGGAGAAAAGTTACTGGATAAATAAGTTGTGAGCCTGTGATGAAGAAACTGGAGCATAGGATAGGAAAACAAAATATTTAACAGCCGTGTTTAAGAGCCTGATCAGGAGCCAAATGCTGCATCGAGCAGGAATAGTGAGTCACAGGGTCACACTCCAGCACTGGGTTCAGTTAAGTCCTGTACACATGTTGGCCAAATCACGGGGACCCTGATTTCACAGAGATCCTCCACAGCTGGTCACTCGGCCAGAGTGTCACTGATCCCTTTGTAATAGTGCTTCTCAGTCCAGGGCTCAGGGACCCACAGACAGTCCACATTTTTGCTCCCTTCCAGCTAGAGGGAGCAAAAATGTGGACTGTATGGCAGGGATCTTGGAGGGAGCAAAAATTGAGGACCAGATTGGGAAACACTGCTTTAAATCCCATTTTACATAATAAGGCTACTTACCGAGATATGCCTACAGATATGCCTACAGCAGGCAATGTGGTTAAAGAACTGGACTTTTACCCAAAAGGCTGTCAGATAAACTTCCAACAAACCAGCTGTTGTGCCCATAAGCAAAGCCATCAAGCCAACACTACATCAGGGAATCCAGCTGTATGCCAGGGTAATATGTATAACTCTTAGCTATGTATCCTGATGCTTTAATGAAATGTGTAGTGCAAAGGAACAAAGGAAACCCACACAATCACAACACATAGTGATAACATTTTAGGAGCTAGAAATTCTTTGAGGTGCAGCAGAACTGTCTAGAGGCAATCTTCTCAGAACTCAATCAAAGGCTTCAACTCATAAAGCCCTGAAGTTAGGTAGCCTCAGGAGAGTGATGTCATTCAAATGGATTCTAGAGCCCTCACGCACTTTGCTTCCTACATGTGATTTGCATATGGGACTAATATAATCATACACAGCTGTCATTATGGAAACAAAGACATTCCTTCCTTCCATGCACTTTGAAGTCCTGACACATTACAATGCATATAATATCCACTGTGTCCCAGTTCAAAGTGACTACTAAAATTGTTCAGGAACACTCTATCGCCATCATTTTTTTATTTGCCTGAACATTTCCTTCAATATGATTTGCAGTCTAGTATTTCTATTTCTATGCAGGTCTTCGCACGACTGTCCCTCATCATAATGAAACAATTAAAAGTGCCTTAAAGCTAACAGGCATTTAAAAATGTGGATTATTTCCACACGGTTACTTTCAGCAAGAGCACACACGCACACACAAAGGTGAAGTTATGAAGCCTTCCGAGGTTTGCATTACAATCAGGAGACGATTACTACAATTAGACATTCATTCTTGCTCCCACATGCACAGAAGTATGAACATGACCTTTAGCATGACCTCTTGCTTGATTGAATCACTGTCCGTCACAGGTTTGTGGGAGAAAGAAGAAGAAACTTAATACTATGGGGGGGGGGGGGGGGGGCAGCGTGACATATGAGTGATGGATAAAGATGAAAAAGGATCCAAGGTCTCACAAAAAGCCAAACCAGTATGCAGCACACACTGGTCCATGTCAGTCAAGCAGGATCATCACGAAAAAAAAACAAAGAAACACTCTCCTTGTTGAAGTGAAAGGTCCTAGCTTAGCTGTTCAGGTAAATGTGAAAGAACTTGCTCAGTAAATACATGCACAGCTTTCCAGAAGGCTGTGTAAGTCAGATGTGGTGTGCGTATTTCACAGCATGTCTGATTATGGGGAAATGGCTTCACACCCAAGAGATAAGAACAACAGTAAAATTATTCACATGACTTAATTATTTAAATGGCTTAAAGGCAAACCAGAGTAGAAACAGTTTCTTTTCCATCCTCTTCAGTACTTTGAAAATTTATTATTTTGGGGGAAAAAAATTATTTTATGGTGTCTAAACCGGACATCACATATAAAATTAGGAAGATTTTTGAGGGGGACAGTAAATTATCTGCCCTGTTCCCCTAATAATTTATTTGTGAAGGTGATTTTCAGTGCTTTTTATGACGAGAATGACTTGGAAATCCCTGTTAGGTTTAATATAACATGTGCTTCCATACCTCCAGCCCAGAGGCATGAAGAGCCTCATCACATGCCTGGTTGTTATTCTTCTCTTGCTTGATTCTTCTCACATGTTTTCCAGTGTTTTTTTATCTTGCTGATCAATGATCGGACTCTTCACTTCATCTGGCTGTCAGTATATCTCATGTGGAGTTTGGGTCCAGTCAGATTCCCAGCCAAAAATAAGGGCCAAATGTTCAATGCTGAGAAGAACAGGCCCCGCAGCCATGTCAAGGGACGGAACACAGGGACTTAGAAACGTTTTCTCGCTTATTACCAAGCAAAGGAAGTTCAGTACTTTTCACATCCAAATCAAAACCAGACCTAGTATTTTGCCTAGAAAATGATTTTACTTACAGCTGTAATAATTTTGCTCATGTATTAGTTAACAGCAGATAAAGTCTTTGAATACAATACAGAGTGACCAAGGTTATGTAGCTTAACTTGAAATATCTTACCTTCACAAAATGTTGACTTCACTGCAACTTTCCTACTGTTCAACACATTTATTGTAAATACAGATCTGTTTCGTTTCTCTCCTTCAGGCAATAATCATCATCAGAAAATCCCCATAGCAGTCATACGGTATTAGATTTCCATGGTTGGCATTGTAAAGCAGTTAACTCTTACCGGACGCGAAAGACAATACTCACACCATAATCTGTTCATTTGTCTCCTTTTAATTTTTAACAATATGCTCCAGGATCTGTTTACAGATTCAGTATGTTAAGGATTATCAAGATCCAGAGCAACATCCAGGCTGCATGTCAGGCAGGCCCACTGTGCTCCCAGCTCCTGCATACTGGGAGCGCTATGGCCTGGCTGCACATCTCCCTCATCTCCACTCATTGTGATCAAGCTGGATATGCAGGGATACTCTATACACATCAGCCCCGTGTCTTTGCTACACGCAAAGCACTTCTGTTACGACAGATGTCCACCCTTCCATTTAATACACAACAGACACCCCACCAGTCATAGTTACGATGAAATCTGGAGATATAGCAAATATGGGATGGCAATCACAGGATACCAGAGCTCCACGGCAATATCACTTGTTTACCATGTACTGTAAATATAAAATATAGGAAATTGGATGAATGGATCTATACTACAGTTAAGCAACTTTTAACAGAATTTGCTAATTTCCTAAATTATATCCCCAAATAAAATAAAGCAGCTTAACTAGCTATAAAGGTGATGCTGTGGATGGCACAGAGACGCAGTGGGTAGCTTAACTAGCTGTAAAGGTGATGCTGTGGATGGCACAGAGACGCAGTGGGTAGCTTAACTAGCTGTAAAGGTGATGCTGTGGATGGCACAGAGACGCAGTGGGTAGCTTAACTAGCTGTAAAGGTGATGCTGTGGATGGCACAGAGACGCAGTGGGTAGCTTAACTAGCTGTAAAGGTGATGCTGTGGATGGCACAGAGACGCAGTGGGTAGCTTAACTAGCTGTAAAGGTGATGCTGTGGATGGCACAGAGACGCAGTGGGTAGCTTAACTAGCTATAAAGGTGATGCTGTGGATGGCACAGAGACGCAGTGGGTAGCTTAACTAGCTGTAAAGGTGATGCTGTGGATGGCACAGAGACACAGTGGGTAGCTTAACTAGCTGTAAAGGTGATGCTGTGGATGGCACAGAGACGCAGTGGGTAGCTTAACTAGCTGTAAAGGTGATGCTGTGGATGGCACAGAGACGCAGTGGGTAGCTTAACTAGCTATAAAGGTGATGCTGTGGATGGCACAGAGACGCAGTGGGTAGCTTAACTAGCTGTAAAGGTGATGCTGTGGATGGCACAGAGACGCAGTGGGTAGCTTAACTAGCTGTAAAGGTGATGCTGTGGATGGCACAGAGACGCAGTGGGTAGCTTAACTAGCTGTAAAGGTGATGCTGTGGATGGCACAGAGACGCAGTGGGTAGCTTAACTAGCTATAAAGGTGATGCTGTGGATGGCACAGAGACGCAGTGGGTAGCTTAACTAGCTGTAAAGGTGATGCTGTGGATGGCACAGAGACGCAGTGGGTAGCTTAACTAGCTGTAAAGGTGATGCTGTGGATGGCACAGAGACGCAGTGGGTAGCTTAACTAGCTGTAAAGGTGATGCTGTGGATGGCACAGAGACGCAGTGGGTAGCACCGTGACCTCATATCTATAAGGTTGTGGCTTTTATTCTGATACTGTGATTTTTTGCAGACTGCAGATTCCCTGGTTTTCACCCACAGTTCAAATGCATATAGTTTTGGGTACCTGACATATCTGAATTGCCCTTATTGAATCTCATAATGGGCAGGCAGCCAGTCTTACCTCATGTTTGTGGCTCAGAATATCTTTGAGAAGGAAAAAGCAGTTACAACATGAAAGGGAACTGCGGATCTATATTTTTGGGACATTTATTTAATAAAATAATTTCAGTTAATCAAAAACACACACACACACACACACACACACAAGAGCTCAATACAAAAATATCTTTTTAAAGTATTACTTTTTTGAGAAGTCGTTCGCAGAATGCTTTGTATTCATTTTTTTTTTTTTTTGCAAAATCCACAAATTAAAAGTTATATAACATATTCAAGGAAATAGTCAAGTATCAGAGGTAGGCCTAGAAATAAACCGTTTTAAATAACACAATTATTAGTCATATATTTATATTAACATTTTATACAAAATCTCAAGAATTTACCCAAAGGGGAAAAACATGATTAGTTTAACAGTTTAGCACCTTAAAATAATTTACTTACACGTTTTCGCTTCTAACATTTTGCAATGGACGCATTCAAATCTCCTGCTTTCTGATTTAGGTAATAGTGAACCAGGAATGCAACACAGCAAGTCTCAATCATTTTAAAATACATGACGAAGATGATGATGGTGATGAGTCGAAGGCATCAGAGCCGGCTGCGAGCACATGGGGACCGTGTGGTAATAAGGCGTGGGCGGGCCATGCGAACTCGCGGGGTCCGTGTGCGGTAGGCCATAGTAGGATACGGCTCTCTCTTGGTCATCGGCCACATTGTCCTTATTTTCCTTTTTCCACTTGGTGCGCCGATTCTGGAACCAGATCTTCACCTGCGTCTCGGACAGCTGGAGCGCGGTGGCGATGCCGTAGCGCTCAAAGACGGACAGGTAATGGCTGGCCCGGAAGCTATGCTCCAGCACACGCAGCTGCTCCAGCGAGAAGGCTGTCCGGATGCGCCTCGTCTTGCACCTCGGCTCCTCAGTAACGCGAAGCTGATCTGCGGTGGATTCAGGAGGACTCTGCCCCTCCACGATGCTACAGTCAGGAATCCCTACGGCCTCTGCTTGTTTGCCTAAAAAAAATAATACATTTAGAATTATTTACATTTTCTTTCGGTTGCAGATTTCTCTCTTTCCCCTCAAATCATGCCGATTATTGAAATCCATGTTTTACCACAATAACAGGCTTAAAAACACACCAAAAACACACAAGTCTATAAACTAAAGTATATTATTGGGGGGATTGACAGAGGTTATAAATAAAATAATTTCACCATGATTAGAAAATTTAACCAAATGTCGTCCTCTGGTGGTCAAAATATTCTGGAAAATAATTTTGAGGAAAAAAAATGAACACTCACTTGTTACGAACATAACTTTTACAGTTTACTTTGCTGACTGTTAATTTTTTCCCCTTCTAATTCCATTATATTTTAAACATACAATTTATCAGAGTGCGTGCCTGATGAATACTTTAATTAACGCGCCACTTACCATTATTTTTCTGCACCGTGACACCTCCCCGAGGAACCGTACGACTTCCGTTAAACTTAGTAGGATCCAGAATATCTACTATGGAAAAAGACGTTTTTATAACTTCTGGCATTTTTTCTGGTTGCATTACTGCTTTTATCTGTTAAATACTGTAAAAAACTGAATTTAAAGGAACAAAACGAATAAGACAGGAGCGCAGCTTTTGACGCACCTCGACACGGCAGTGGCTCGCTGGCCTCGCATGGCTCAATTTATACGCAGCCAGCACACGACGCTCACACTTACAAAATTAGCATTTTAAAAGCTCTTCGACGACATATGAACCGTGGTGATTACACACAAAACAGGCATTTCAAACGCTTACCCCATGTCAGGTAATCCATTCCGAAGATGCAAAACCTGGGGTAGATTATGCGCTTCAAGTTTGGAGGATCAGCCCCCGCCACTTTAAAATGCTAATGTCAGGGGACAATTGGTGATGTAAACGCTCGGTTATTTATTGCAGGGCATCTGGTTAAAATGTGCCCTTTTTCTTTAGAATCGTGTACTTTTTTGTTGAGAGCCGTGTCATTATTTGCAATTCTGTGATTTTACGCCGGTAGGACACGTGAATGCTGTTTTTCATGTAAATTCATCGACTCGTTACAATTGACATTCCCTAGAAGAGAAAGTGCTGCTATTTCAAAGGGGATTTTTATTGATTTAGCTTTAGCTAAACATCACACAAGTGTTTGACGTAATTGAATGGCCGATTTAGTTGTAACGAGAAAATTACGCATCTTTTGACCTCCACATCTATTCAGGATATGGGTGCAATAACCCCTAAGGACAGTTAAAGCAGGATATTAAAGTAGGGCATCTGGTGCATTTTAACTTTTCATGTTGTATTCCTATAACCCCCATGAACACTTTAATTATATGTTCTTATTGAAGCCTATGTTTAGACTATGCACACCATTAGCTTGGAAGGAATACCAAAGTTACGGTGATATTCCTTAACCTGAAAATTACTTTCACCAACTTCTGTTTCATTATTTACCTTTTCTTTATTTTTCAAATATGAGTCTCAAGAAGATAAGGAAACAATGGGAAGTTGTGCAAAATTGTACATTGAATCCGCTATTTTTTATCTTTTCCAACTATGAAAAAGGAACCTTAATTTCGTGTGGTTGCATTGTCATCAGTTGTAATAGTTCTACAGACATTCCTCGGGACACAATAAAAAGCATTTTCATGAGTTAACCAATGTTCAGATGCTCATTGATCTATACGCCACAATGCATGCTGTTGTTCTGCGTTTAATTAACTAGGATTCAATACCCAAGCAGCATTCGCTGGCAGACTGATGGCGAATATGTCAACTGACAGGACTCCCCAAGACAGCCACACGGCCATTATTCTTTGGCTGGGGGGGAAAGGTGAAGCCCGCCCTCCAGGACAATTAGCAGATGCTGTGGGTGACACTGACCCCTCCTGACCTGTGGATCTGTTGAAGGGGGGTGTCACAGGAGTGAGGTGACTTTGCCAGTGAGGGTCCAACTGGCTGAAGTGTGCCTGCAGACTCGTGGTTTACTGCCCCCCCAGTGAGGTATATAGTGGGTATATTGCAGCCTGCTCCCTACTGGGGGAAATAAATTAATTTGGGTTGGGGGGTAATAGGTCTTAAAAGTGCACTTAGACATCCAGTGACTGAGGCACCATCATTAGTTCTAAGAAGCACACTTCCCTCAGCTCAGTATGCAAATGCTGGCTGTGTAACTAGGTAATAAATGTTTATTTAAACGTTTATTTCAAAACCACATTCATCCTGTTCGAGGTACAGACCGAGCAAACGTCGGGCAGGGTGGCGATTCCATGCACACGCATTATCACTACAAACTCATCTGACCTGCCAGATCGTGGTAACTGTATGGTGCTGGATATAATGGATAACCTCAAGGAACCTCCATGCCCAACTAAAATAAGCGAATTTTTCAAAATCATGTATAAAGAGTTCCGTGTCTAGCCAGTATAGTAAGTGTAAAAGACTGGAAATGCTGGAAAAGCAGAACTGTGGTGGACTGGCATCCTTTCTACGGATAGACTCTCTACTGTGACTGCATTAAATAAGCATTTATCGAAGTGTCACATGACGTTGATGTTCCCTAAGCATTTTAAGTAGGTCCGAATGTGAAAATTGAGCCAAGAATAATAGTTATGTGCCAGCCAATCGCTTTGACCAACGTTAAGCTCTTGTCAAAAAAAAAAAAGTGAAATATATGAGTGTTTTCTCTACTTTCAGGGCTACAATTTGTCACAGTAAAGTGGTTAGGGGGCTGAACACCAGTTCTAAACTGTTTGTAAAAGAATAGGGAGGGGGTTTGTATTTGTGTCAGACATCTCCTCTTCTCTTTGCAGATGGGCTATGACACAACAGAGAGTAGACAATGCCTGTCTCTGAACAGCACTCCAAGGCACTGTTGAAATTCCACTCAGGGGCAATTCCTTTGGCTGGCTATCGGCGGACAGAACTTAACAACGCTCAATAAAATAGTTTAAGCCACGTTTTCTTTCAGACTACCTGAAAAAAAACGGGGGGATAGTCAACAGTGAGCTGAATAGCATTCCTATCCGTGGTGCTGCTGGTGATGTTTACAGCTCTTGTTTTATCACATTATGAGGGTCTTGAATGTAAATATAGGCCTCAGATCTCCTGGGAGGTTAATGGTTCCCCAGTTTAAGGAGATTTTTATTAAAGTACCCCAGGACAGTGCTGAAAGAGAAGCTAGCAAAAAAGATTCAGGTGAATCAAACATCAATACATATATATGCAGGGGCGAATTGTCAAACAAACATGGAAGAAAATGACTGACTAAATGGGTCATCATCTGTGCTTTGTTGGGTTTATACCAGGAACTCATGAAGGAACCGATAAGGATCAACAAGAGACCTTTTGAACTGAGATGTGCACCTCTATTTAACTAGCATAAGACAAAAACAATAATTACTGGTTTGAAGTTAATGAGGGAAAAACTATGTAGCTATTTAAAAAGCATCACCATGAATTGTAATGTAATGAATTGCATGGTTCTGACAAAGAAATCAAGCAAAAATAAAATCCTTGGTAAAACCTTTGGAGAATTTTGCCTGACCGTGTGCACTGTAATTCTTCGCGTTGCTTGACTTTGCATTACTGGTCTAAACTTCTCCATAATTCTTTACCTTCATAAAGATCTCAGAAGTTCAGGTTTTTGGCATTCGGCTTATTATACATTCAACAGATCATATTCTTCGTGCATAGCCATGCCACGTCTTGGTTTTGCATAGACAGATTTCAATAAAGAAGACCATAAATATGAAGTTATCATAAGGCATAATATTGTAATACACGTAGCTGTAAATTTCTTTAGCTGACGCAAGAAGTAGGCTATAGGCAGTGTTGGGCCTTCTTATTGATGGTGGTGATATCCCACTTGAGGTAGCAATCTTGCCAGCTGGACCAGTCACCCTTTCTAGGTATTCACAGTTGGGGGGAAAATGTTCTACAATCCAGAAATATTACACATTTGATCAACTTCAATTTTTGTTGGGTAATACATATTGGCCTATAATATAAAGCAGTCGTCGCCAGCGCTTTACGTTGAAAAAACAGTGCCAGTACTCCACTTGTTATTCAGTACCGACAAATTATGTGAGGTGCCAGTATGCAATAAACATTCCCAGTACTCTGCACTGGTGAGTACTGGGCCGCCTAAAGCAATGCTTGTCTCTTAACGATTCGTGATTCTTCGGCAGCAGCTCCATTCCATCGCGTTCTATTTTACTCAATTTCCCAGCCAGCCACCGCTGGCTTGTAAGCACCATCTCGCGAGATTTGCGTTTCACGAGATTTTATTTAGAGCGATAGTTTTTGAAAAATGGCGACCGAAGGAGAAGCGAGTGGTGCAGCCTTAGAGGCGGCGTCCGGGGAAGGGTAGGCTGTGTGACTGCAAATAATGTGTTGAAGTTGTATTCATATATATATATATATATATATATATATATATATTTTTTTTAACATAAGCGTTTGGTCGATCCTTAAAGTAACAACTGCACTAATTATGAAGCTTAGTTGTAACTGCACTAAGCTTCAATGAATAACGTCTTCAAGTTCCTGTATTAAGGGAAGCTTCTGGGTTGCAGCAGTATGGTTTACTTTTACAACTGAATGCTAGTGTTTTTTCATTACTATTTTTCAAGTATAATGTTCCCTCCGTTGAAATATATTATTACTGGTTACTTTCTTGATGAATTGACGAGACATCGGTCCCCGCCGACACCAAACGACCTGGCCAACCTTTGTCATTTTTCTGGCTTTGGAAAACCGATAAATGTGTTTCAAACGCATAATTTGTATGATAGCAGGTACAGCGATCAGGTACAGTTTCGGCATCTTCTACCGGTGTATTTTGTTACAGGGACGCTCCGTTTGGAGATCTGGCAACGAATATGGAAACTGAATCGACGAATGGGAAAGAAACGATGGTAAATGGAAATAAGAGATGAATATGTGAATGAATGATTATCGCAAATAATACGTGTTGAGGTACTTATGGTTTGCTAGCTTGCAATGTTCGTAGCACGTAACACGTCCATGGACTGCCTGTCACTTGTCTAACACCTATGATGAGGTCGTGTGCGATTCTGTGCCCGCAGTGTTAAATGTAATTACAGAGGCTCCCTTCCTCCTTTGTCAGGATCCCACGGGAGAGGGATCGGAGGCGGCCGACACGCAGACGGGCTCCGGGGACGAGGAAAACGGCCGTCAGCTGGGCGAGGTGGAGCTGCAGTGTGCCCTCTGCATGAAGTGGTTCACGGCGGACACCTTCGGCATAGACACGGCGTGAGTAGCCTGTACCTATTGCTCAGTTCGCTGTCTGTGCATGTAATCTTCCTTTTAAATCGTTTTTCTTACTTATTACTTATATGTAGTGATTTTTAAAACTTAATTTCAATAAAATATTAATTTAGGATTAATCCCCTTAGTCAGTTATACTACCAGAGGGCTCCTGGAAGCTGAAATAGCAATCAACAGATCACTTCCGGACTGTTCCACTACCTTCCATGCATGTTTTGGTAATATTTTCCTTTTCTCTGCTGCAGGACCTCCCTCCCTTTCATGACCAACTATGTCTTTCATTGCAATGTGTGTCACCATAGTGGCAACACGTACTTCCTGCGGAAGCAGGCCAGTAAGTATGAAGTTACCTGAGCCGGGGGGATGCTCTGGATGCATGACTGCTTGGAGGCCTGTGGGGGTTGTATGGCCGGGTATTATATCACACTGTTACCTTGAGTCCCCTGGACCACAAGAGCTTCCATTTGGTTTGACCCCATAGATCTTCGGGAGATGTGCCTCACTGCCTTGGCCAACTTGACATGGCGGTCAAGGACTCAAGATGAACACCCAAAGACCATGTTCTCCAAGGATAAGGTTGGTATCGGGCACAGCACCAGGAGCTGAGGAGACTCGCCCCAAAACCGTTAACGCTTTGCTGCCCTTTTGCGCAGGACATCATTCCGTTTATCGATAAGCACTGGGAGTGCATGACCACCCGGCAGAGGCCTGGCAAGCTGACGTGGCCGAACAATATCGTGAAGGCCATGGTGAGATCATGTGACCGTTGGGAGTTTGGCTGATTGGTTGGTCAGGAGACAAAAAGCTGCAGGCAAAATCAGGCAATATATTGTTCATGTCTGAGGAATAAAAGCACAACTTTGTACAGAGGGACGGTAAATGTGCTTATATACCAATGCACATTGTCTTTGAGACCCTTTGTGTCTGTTCTCTTTTGAAAAACCCCTGATTTTGATCACACACTTATATTTTGTCGAGTAATTCAGGGTGTATTTTCTTATTAGAAATGTTAGTGGATAAAATTAAATATTCCAGAGGTTGTACTGTTTCATTCAAGGTGGATTCTGATTTTGTCATTTTATTATGTTTTTTTCTTTCTCTTCTTAGAGCAAAGAGCGAGATGTCTTTCTGGTCAAAGAGCACCCAGATCCAGGAAGCAAAGATCCAGAAGAGGACTACCCCAAATTCGGACTACTGGACCAGGTACTCCCCATAGCTGCTGGGTGCTGCTTGTTGATGTTGAATATCTAATAGATTATTATTATAGCGCCAGCCTGCAGATAACAGCCTTTGCTAGGAAGGTTTAGAGCAGCAGCTAGTGGTGGAATGCAAGGTCACGTAGGCCGTTGCAGTATGTTTAGGCTAGAATTCAGGCATGTAAGCATGTATTAATAATGTGCTTAGTGTTTGTTTAGTGTAGTGCTGGTAATACTGTGTGTGCTCTGTTCTGTCCAGGACCTGGCGAACATCGGCCCTTCTTATGATAGCCAGAAACAGCCTACATCCGTCTCCACTGGGACTGGACTTAATGGTAAGAACGCTGCCCGCTTCTGCGGATGCAAAACCTGCAGTTGGAGTAGCGCATTCTTGTGTCAAGGTGCATAGGGTTTTGTTGCCAATGAAGAAACGATTCTCTGGGTTAGTAGGCTAGAAGTCGTCAGAGGACTAAATAAGGTACTATAGCTGTAGTTTTGCCATTGTTTTAGCTATCGGAATGAGTGAAAGGGCAGCACTGTGATGAAGAACACGATAGCCTGCATAATTTTGTAGCTGTTCTGCATCGAGTATCTGGATAGTAGCTCCTGTTATAACACCAGAGTTGGTAATCCAGGTCAAGAGAGTAAAAGTCCAGACTGGGATTTTGTTTCAACCACCAGTTGAGCATAAAGTGTCTGAGTATTCAACTGGTTGGTTGAAACAAAATCCCGGTCTGGACTTTTACTCTCTCGACCTGGATTACCAACTCTGTATAACACTTAGTCTTAGCTTAAAACTATCAGGAATTTTTAGTGTTACATTGACTTCAGCGCTTAGCGCGTCTCTTTAAATAGTAAGTAAGGATACCTGTGGCTGAAGTCGCGGGGGTGGAGGGTGACACTAAACGACTGTGCGTTGTGTTACAGGTGGATCAGCGTTCACAGGTGACTATGAGACCTTAGCCCCTTGGTGTAATGCTTTGGCTGTTTAACGGGTCGATGAATCGACACCGTGCCACTGCTTGCTTTTTCCTAGGCCTGCATCCCGCTCCCCCCCCCCCCCAAGCCCCGTTTGCATTTGTTAATTCTTTGGCTTTGTTTTAAACTGCTGCTCCTCCCTCCTTATGCTCGCGCTCAGTGCGCATCTCCACGCATCGCGCCAGCTTGTGGTCCAGGCCTTCGCCATGCTTCCTGTGGGGCTTCCTGTGGTCACGATGATACTGGTTTAAGGCGTTCTGCCCTCTGATTTGCTGGGAGCAGTGCTCGCGTTTTGCTCTTTGGAGTTGTTTTTGAGGGGGGGGTTGGAAGGCTGGCTCCCAGCAAATATTTGTCATATTCGTTGATACTATTTAATATTGGAAGCGGAAAATAATTCTACTTGGCAAGCACTCTGAGAGTTATAGCTTTGAAGTTTTTACTTTCACTTTCTTTTCTAAAAAAAATATTGCCGTGAAATTTGCCAACATACAGCCCTGCTAATTTTAAACGCTGACAGCTCTTGAGATGCTGCTCTTGGATGTATGCTGACTCTGTATGTGCATTAACAGTGAAAATGATTGTGACAGCCATGAGGCCTGTGTGCTTTCATTAGTGTCCCTCAAGGACTGTTACAATGCACAGAGACGCTTCAGCATTTTGCTAAAGAGCTGTGCTTCTGTTTAGGTGCTTATTGTTTTGGATCCTAGTATCACTTATGGCACAAAAGATCAGTATGAATTGCAATCTTATACAAATATTTTATATATTCATGTATGAATACAAGTTATGCATTCTTTGTCACAATGCTTTTACTGATGACTTAGTTTTAGTTTGTAGCAAAACTTTTTTTAATTAACAATTTTAAGTTTCTTTTTTTGTATGTATTCTATTTTTTTTTCTTTCTCCCCATCAAGAGCTTACGGGGTCGGCCAGCAGTTGGGGTAGGAAACAGTGTGGGTGGGGGTGTGTGTGTGTGAAGACACCTGCACCTGGCTTTGTTCCCCATGTGGCTGAGTGCTGTGTGTGTGCCATTGTGTGCTGGGCAACCTGTAGGGCGGCGCTGTATAGTAACACTGTTTGTACGGAAGGTGGACTGGCACCTGGAGGCACTGGGAAAGGGCGAGGAGCAAAGCGCAAGCAGCAGGAGGGTGGCACGACTGGCACTGCCAAGCGAACTCGCAGGTGGGCAAGCCTCCCTCCTACACACACACTCCACTCCTGTGTCACTCTTAACACAAACCAGAAGCCATCATATTTAAGCTGTGTAATTCAACTACGCATAACTTCATTATATTATACCAGAATTTCTCTAGGAAGCTCGCTGGCGTGATGTGTATTCATATCCACCCTGATTCACGCAGCACCCCACTCATCATTTCTTCATTAAAGACCTATTCTGTTGTGTTGCAGTAGCACCAAACCCAGGCCCGGCTGCTTCGGCTTGTGGTTTTCATTAAGGCCGTTAAGCCTCTGCTCTCATCTTGTGAGCAGAGTGAGCAAAAAATGCAAACTGATTTATTTTTATTTTTTTTTAAACAAACGCAACTTTTCTTTCCATTAATTACTTAATGAACTTAAAGCACAATTAAAGCAAGGAAGTTTTAACCTGCCCTGTTAACGTGAACACAGCTGCTTTGTCTGTATCGTTTCACTGCAGCTCTGCATCTGGAAGTCCACAGAGCACATCCATCTTTAACTTTTGTTTTTCTTTTGTCGATCACTCCTTTTTTCCCCCGTGATCTCAGCATAGCCAAAGCTATTTTCTCGAGATTAAAGTTATATTCTTGATCACAAAATTCACTCTATGACGGTTAAACTTTGCAAGTAATCTGTGGTTCACATGCCTGTCGAACCGTGGTGGGGGTGGGGGGATCCATATGGATCACAGATCAACTACCGTCTGTTACACCACTACTGCCAACAGATGTTTCTTGTTGCAAATCCTCCCCCCATAGCGACCCCCTCTTTTCAGCTCAGCGCCTGCCTCCCCATGGATACCCCCTAGAGCACCCCTTCAACAAGGACGGCTACCGCTACATCCTGGCAGAGCCAGACCCCCACGCGCCCGACCCCGAGAAGCTGGAGCTGGACTGTTGGGCGGGGAAGCCCATCCCTGGGGATCTGTACCGGGCCTGCCTGTATGAGCGCGTGCTGCTCACACTGCACGACCGAGGTGAGCTCCCTGCCTGTATGAGTGCAGCCCTTCCATACTCTACAGTTGGGCCTCGGAACCATGGGAATGAAACATGACGTTCAGTAGCACACAGATTCGAACCTGATCACGGCCAAATTTAGTGAAGGGTACCCCCCTCTCAGTCACTGAAATTTAGAGAGGGAGAACCTTCACCAGGTTGGTGAAATGTAGTGTGGGGGACGTTATGAACAGCTGCGCCCTGTAAAGATTGAGAAACCATGATTTGGCTGGTATTCCTGCAGTTTCCTGCTTAACAATGGGTGTCATCTTTTCCCGCTTTATCCAAAATATTTGATAAATCTTATATTTATTTGATGCATTTATCCAAAGCACAATAAGCCTGTGTACCTGTGATCAGAAGGTCGCCAGTTCGAACCCGGCCTCGGGACGTCTGCGGGTCCTTGAGCAAGGCCCTTAACCCCCAGCTCCGGGTGAGCTCATGATCAGCACCCTCAGTGTCTGGCGCTCTTTCCCTAATCCGCCCATCTGGTCCATCATGCCGTTTAGCCCCGCAGCTGAAGATTTCCGACGACCGTCTGACGGTGACGGGGGAGAAGGGCTACTCCATGGTGCGCGCGTCCCACGGCATCAGGAAGGGCTCCTGGTATTTCGAGGCGTCCATCGATGACATGCCCCCTGACACAGCTGCTCGCCTTGGCTGGTCCCAGCCCTTGGGTGAGTTCTCTCAGCCATGTTGTTTCTAAATGAGTGATTCTCACGAAATCTTGATGTCAAAGATGTCAAACATGAAGTATTTAAAAAGACTTGCATCAACAAATTTCTTTTTTAGCCATTAATAATCAGTTCTGAAGTGTTTGTAAGGGTGAATTTAAAATCATTTACAGAAAATTTAACTTAACATTTCCCAAAACAAGTCTTTTAAAATCTCATTACCGCAACAGTCTGAAAACATCAAGACCAGAAAGCCAGTACATTTCCACATTTTTAAATTGCTTATTGTCATGCTCCTAAAGTCATGCTCAGTTACTTGAAACTATATAATATTTTCATTTAAACATTTTTATTTGATTTTGACTGATTTCTGTCATTACTGCAGCACCTTCTGGAATCTACAACCTAATATTTTTCGTATTTCACTGAAACTTGATATATTATTGAAATAATGTGGCAAACCTTAAGGAACACAACATACAGATTCTGCACATGCGTTTAAAAGCAAACTACTATTTTTTGATTTATTAAATTAACATGAAATGGACACCTTTGCAGTTTTGGAAATGAGGTCGATGGTTTCGTGACAATCACCCACGTGCTGTTTTTCCTACTTTTCTTTCGAATCACACTGAATATGATTGACTAGTTTTAAAATAATTCCGTCCCCTGCGACTCCCATCCCAGGCAACCTTCAAGCCCCGTTGGGCTATGATAAGTTCAGCTACTCATGGCGGAGCAAGAAAGGCACCCGCTTCCACCAGTCCATCGGGAAGCACTACTCAAACAGCTATGGCCAGGGAGACATTCTGGGCTTCTACATCGAGCTGCCGGACAGC
Source organism: Paramormyrops kingsleyae (assembly GCF_048594095.1). Lineage (NCBI taxonomy): Eukaryota > Metazoa > Chordata > Actinopteri > Osteoglossiformes > Mormyridae > Paramormyrops > Paramormyrops kingsleyae. The sequence goes on along the minus strand of NC_132803.1, from coordinate 3,321,167 downwards.
ACTGAGACCGCCAAGGCCTTGCCGGACACCTATAAGGACAAGGTACTGCAGTTTTTCCTGGATTCACTGGGCACTTCATGATGTTTCTTTCACCCTCCCATTCTCGGTCTTGCACAGCGATGTGTAACTCCTCTAATGTGTTTTGGAGGTTGCAGTTTGCGGAGCTATTTTTCAGCTTGGACTCCTCAGACCCCATAGAGAAACAAGTATCGAGTTGAAAGGACTGCAAAAGAATGACATGTTAACTGGGGGTTAATGATCGCCAAGTTGTGAAGAGACCAAAAGATCTGTTAAAGATGCTTATAGGGCTGGGCGAGATCAGCAAAATATCGTATCCTGATTATGAACATTCATATCATCATCAGTTCAAATATCATGAGTATCGTAATATAGCCTAAATACGTTTTCTTGCATAATTTGCCGTTGTTATGCACTATTTTTACATGAATTCCAGCCTGTTGTTGGCGTAATTTTTCATTATACCTGTCACATGCTCTGTTAGCAAAACCAGTTTGGCCATCATAATCACATTTTACTGTTTTCTGCATATGAATTTTATAATCTCATGATAAATATCGATACTGTGAAAATATTATATTTTTAGGGCCTATTGCCCAGGCCCCGATACTTAGCAAGTCTTAATTTGAGCTTCATGCTTATGTGGCAAATGGAGTTTTGGTATTTGTGTTTGGTTTTATGTGTCCTTGCATAATGAGAAATGGGTCAGAAATTATATAAAGTTATCCCATCATTGCATTGTTATATTTGGGTGTCTTCACAGGCATTGATCAAGTTCAAAAGCTACCTGTATTTTGAGGAGAAGGACTACCTGGATAAAGCAGAGAAGAGCTTGAAACCAGTGACCCCAAGCAAGGTGAATGCTTTTCCTACCCTGCCCTCCTGCCAGGAATGTTGGAGGAGAAAACGGTGACATGAGTCACAACACGCTTAAATGTTTTTACACCTTAATTGGCTGTTGACCCTTTATCTGTCGCCCAAGGGCAGCGCAGGATAACGTGCCCTTGGAATGAAGTGCTCTGCTGTAGTCAAAATAACATGCAAATATGTCCTGTTTGGAGATTTATTTTTTTCAACCACTCAAGTATATGAGAAATTTAGGGATCCAAAGTGGCTCACTTAAATGACTGTGTTCAATCATTTAAGGAATTTAAAATGTCATTCTTAGTGCTGATGAATAATGAATCAATGGCCCCTGATAGACCAGCAGGTCCACACACAGAGGTTCTGTAACACTCTGATGTATGAGTACCAGTGCAGGTTGGTTCTGCTGAGCTTTCTGGTGCGTTTCTCCTACCTCAGTGTTTCCCAACCCGGTCCTCGTGGACCACCAGACAGTCCATGTTCTTGCTTCCTCCCACACACTGCCCTACCTGATTCCCTTGTCTTTCCCATACAGATGATCTTCTACAAGAATGGCATCAATCAGGGGGTGGCTTTTGAAAACCTGTTTGAAGGGATGTACTTTCCCGCCATCTCCCTCTACAAAAATTGCACAGTAAGTACCTGTATTACCTCGTGTGTGTGTGTGTGTGTGTGTGTGTGTGTGTGTGTGAGGAACAATGAATGAGTTTTTCTCTTAAAAGATCTTAAAGATGATGTCAAGAACATCCTTGCAGAACTGACAGCCTATTGTTTGGTTATTTGTATGTAATTCTCCTGTTCTTCTGTTCTAGGTATCTGTTAACTTTGGGCCTCATTTCAAATACGCTCCCAAGGACATTAAATACCAACCCGTAAGTACTGCCATGTAGGTCTCGCCCAAATCCCAGAGACCTTTTAATTTATTTTTACATCTTGTTTGTTTACATCCTTGCAGATGAGTGACATGGGTTGGGGAGCTGTAATTGAGCACACTCTGGCAGATATCCTGTACCATGTGGAGACCGACGTGGATGGCCGTCGCAGCCCCCCTTGGGAAGGCTGACCCCCCCAATCCCTCCAGTGTGTCACATCCTCCCTGCTGGACACTCATTCCTGCAGTAGACTTCACTTCATGCCAAGCACTGACCCATAAGCCCAATGTGAACTCCATCCATCTTAAGGAAGGATCGAACTGGACCGGACCAGGTAGCACGGTTACCTAATCCTTGTTTTACAAGATACTTGCGATTTTGCGTCAACAAGAAGACCCTGGATCTTCATTTTCCTAAGTGTGTTCTGCTGATTTCCATCAAAGACCTCTGTCATAGTGCTCGTTAAAATCAGGGGTCTGCAAGCATGGCCGCTGAATGGGACAAAATAAAATTTCATTGGAAAGTGCTCAGAACTTTCTAGATTTCCTGCTTTCATGATGGAACCACTATGGTCAGAATATCAGCAGGAGTCAGTCCTTCTCAGAAAACGTTTAAAAGCATTTCAGAGTGTTTATGGTACAACCAGACCTGTGGTGTCGGTCAGATGTGAGCAGGTTAACTCTTCGTGCATTGTGTATCCACATCCGAGTCTGGAAGGCAGAATATACACATACTGTAGGAGACAGCCTTCCTAAATGCTAAGCTAAACAGCCTGGAATTCTGGGTAGCTTTACTGTTTGCTGACCCTCGTCAGAATCACCAAACTCCTCTAGCATAGGAAGCATGGAGTTGGTCTCCAAATATCTCTGGTTGTGCCTCTAATCTCAATCAAACCATCGTAAGTACGAAGTCCCCCCTATTCACTTAGGCTGCCAGTCTGATTTCCTTGGTTTCACTTCTTCCTTCCTTCGGCTTGGTGTGTTTTATTGTGGTTCCCTGCCATGCTAGTCCCCTAAATAACATTTACCAGGGTTGGTGTTTTGTTTTATAATGAAACTGGTTTTAAATAAAATATTTAAAAGTGCACTCCCTGAAGTTCTTGGTCTGAACTACTTTCACATGAAGTTACTGAGGGGAAAAAATGCGGTTCTTGCTTTTTATTTGCTTGACAGACCCCTTTATTGTGGGTGACAGGCAGTTCTATTGGTTCACAATAAATACAAGACATCTTACACCAAGTGCAGTAATTACAATGAATGTACAGATTCAAAATTTATACAGCAATAAAATTCATGCTGAGACTGGTACAGCTGGTACGGAAAATGGAGGATCTTGTACGCTGCTGGTCTGAACTGGGGCTGATGGGGAAAACAGTCATTTGAGGATGGCAGTGACCAGTGATGAGTGCCCTCTAGTGGTCCAGTGTAGGAGCGCAAAGTCAGCAAGTGATCAAATCAGGACATACCTCTATAGGACTGTATTTACTTAAAGTGGTTGTGTTTTGTTCAAATGCCCTCAGAGTAATGACTTTGATAATCATAATCTTTTACAGTTTTCTGGATTGCTAATACACATTTCCTAAGATCTCTCATTTTCTCAAAACACTAAACACAAACTCTAAAATTCAAGCTACACACACAAAACCTTTGACTTGTCTTGGAAAATCACAAGCAAAACTGCTTTCAGATCACGCATGAAACCAGTCAGTTAAACTACTAAGTCACTACACACTACAACAAAAAACTGAAAACACTACCAGTCAACACAGTAACTGGCCTTTAGAGAAACGTTTACTGTGGATGTGGTCTTTTGCATCTTGAGCCACAAAATTGGAAAGCACAAGACTATAGGGGAAAAAAAATGTCAACCAAAGATGTTTGCACACAATTATACTAAACCGATATGTAATGTTTGCAGTATTCAGTACTCTGAGAAGGTTACTGTAAACAACATAGTTAAAAAATCCAAATGAGAGGGATATTACAGTAAAATGTTGTGCAACTGCCAAGCTACAGTCAAGGAAGAATATCCATTCTGCCTCATCTCCATGTCTTAAGGCTGGATAAGGACAGAGAACTTTGTCTACATCACAGGAAATGCTCTCCCTTGCTGAGTGATGTGGGAAGATTCCTTTGTGTGAGCCATTTGTACCTTGACGTCGAAGTTCAGCTCACCTATGTCACTTGCACCCTCATCCGGCATTTATTCTATGTTCTAGTCACTCTTTGGCTTCTACACGTTTAGAAACGTATGAACAGTTTTGAGTCATTGTGTTTAAATGATGACTACTGTGTGCTGGCTTTTGCAGACTATTTTCTATTTTCCATCAAAGTTTGCCATGGTGCAAAATGTGTTTTAATGAATGAGAATGTGTTTAGAGTTTTGCAGAAAAGGTGACTTAGACCTGCAAATTGTGTCTAACTAGGTGAGCACTGTCTAAAGTTTCGCCAAACGGGCGACTGATTCAATAAATGAGTTTTGGTAATTGGCAGTTTTGCTCCAAGGATGAGGTTTAGTGTTGTAGCAATTCAGAAAAGCTGTAAGAGCTTCTATGTCTCCCTGTCACACGTACAACGTATCATACTGACATTGTTCTAAGGTAAGTAGCAGCAAAAGTCTGCAAGCAATGCTAATGTGATCAGCTTCCCTGTGATACCTAAGTTTGAAGAAGCAGAATTCTGTTTTCTAAGTGTGGGAAAGGTCCCTTTGGATGAGAGTCGCCCCCCCCCAGCAGTGGTGTGATTGGTGTGGGTGGTGTGGGGTAGGACAGGCGGTGCGTGGGGGTGTCAGCAGGCTAGGACAGCCCCCATAGTGCTGGCAGCCATCCGTTGTCTCAGGTGATGGGCGAAGTCCAGCTGAGTCTGGGAAAGCACTTGGTTGACGATGGCTTTCGGGATCCAACCCTAAAAATGTACAGGGAGAACAGGAGCCACAGGCAGACTAGTTCTCATTGCCTTTCATTTGACAGCGGTAAAAAGGGTGTGTTTACGTAACTGGGGAAGTGAAGCTGGAAGCTAACTTCTTCATGAACATCATAGACTTCCACACGAATTTGTCGACAAACCCGATCACCTCTGATGGCAGCGTATTGACTAGGTGATTGAGTTGAGACCTTCTCACCTTCAAATCTATGCTGAGCAGCCAGGTGAACTTCGTTCTGGTGGGGTCCTCGGTGCTGGGTCGCATGACAATGCACGTCGGCCCGTTCTCTGCCCTGTGACATGGGAGTACACACACTCAAGCTGAGAAATGACCCAAGATGGCAACACACTCGGGAACTGCAGGAAGAGGACCATCCAATACGATGCTGTGAGGTCAGATGAGAGGATAGGAGACGAATATCCTATCATTTCAAGTCTATCACTATTTCAGCCATCCTGCATAACTTTATCTAGTAGAGGGTCACAATGAGCCTGGAGGTCATCCAAAGATGTACAGGGCACGAGGCAGGGGAGACCCTGGATGTGCTGCCTGTCCATCACAGGGCACGAGGCAGGGGAGACCCTGGATGTGATGCCTGTCCATCACAGGGCTCACCTGGAATGCCTGCAGAAAACCTACATGCAAACTCCACACAAAGAGTTGGGGCAGACTTGAAAACTCCAACCCGAGGTGGAAAATGGCCAAAATCTCGATCTGGAGGCCACAGTCTCACTCACTCTTTCAATTTACCTTATTATTTTGTCTTATATTTTATCTAAATGGTACATGACAACAGAAATCCAGTACTTAATGGAGAGAGAAGGCAGTGGGCAGGATTATCACATGCTGTCAGTCACCACAGGTTTTAACCAAGGGGTAAGTGTCCTGCATCTTCTCCACCTTTCCCTTGCTCGTGGACATTTGACAAAAAGCCCACCTGACAAAGCCCTTTTGCTCAGGCATCCCCAGATGGCTTGTGGACATTCCTGCCAGGAAGCACGTGGAGCCACGGCGCTTGGCACAGCGCACGCTCACAAAGTCCCGGGGTCCCACCACATTGCCAGGCGTCTCTGCCGCCATCTCATGAGTCACTAAGGTGTCCTGACCAATCTTCTGAAGGATCTGTAGAGGGAACAACCAATAGGAAGCTGTAACCTTGCAGAGTAGCTACTTAAAGAAAACAAGAGTCCCAAATGGTCTTGGATATTTAAATAATTTGATATATCTAGTACATTTTGATACTTTTCTCAGTGGTGGACCAGCAAATCCTCATAACAGAAGAACTGAAAATTCAGTAGCATAGGTAGTCAGTAGACTACCTGCTATCCATTCATACTGCCCAGGTTTGTAATAATTGCATCAGCGAAAAGCTCTAATTTGACCCTCATACCTTAACCTGCTTCACATTGGGGTTCCAGTCGGCCATTTGTTCCATGTTGCCAACCAGCTCTCCATACAGATCATCAGGCTGCTGGTCCAACATCACCTCCAGTTTGAACACCTTGCCAACATCTGGGAGCATCTTGCTCAGGACTTTGTCACCATTCTCCTACCAAAAAAAGAAAAAAAAACAGTTTAACAAACTACACAAGAATCACATAAAAGCTATTTTCAACCTAGTGCAGCTGGGAGTGCAGTGGCACTCACAGTATGGTATTTTCTGACAGATCAGACACTAACCGTCACAATCTCAGTCTTCCAGCCATCCTGGTCACTGAGGATCCTAATAGACTTCTGGAGAGCCTCCTCTCCTTGCTTTACGTAGGACATCTCTGCTTCACTGTAAGGCATCTCTTCAGTCCTGCCGCCTGCAAAAGATGCTGTGCAATGTGCAGAGGAATTCCGTCTGTAGTTTTATAACCTCCTAGGTAAGACACGTATAGTTATACAAGACTATCATACATACTTACTACTCAGAGAACTTCTTCTGCGGACCTGACTGATCCAGCGATTGGGACTAGGACCTGCTATCCTCTTCATTTCATGGCTCAACGCGACAATCGCCGTTTTCCTTAGTCCTGTAAACCAGTACAAAATGTCATTCAGAGTAAATGCATTAATCCCTGTAGCTAAAGACCATGAGAATGTGTTAGAAAGATACTGAAGTGAACACATACCTTTGCGCAATCACATTTGCCATCAGTGCAACTCTGTTCATGTATTTATTTATAAAGTTTAGTTATTTAAAATACCCATCTCACATTTAACATACTGAGACGTCAACATTATTATTTAGGTTGAGAGTTTAAAAAATTACTAAAAGCTAGCCCCAAAAGTATGGCTTTTCATTTATGGCTATATGATATTTACACCTGGGATAGGTAAGTACTTTTGCTATTATACAAAAATTTTAGAAATGTCAAATGTAATGGCAAATACTATTCTATCGAGCCATGTATACCTATTTCTGTAAAACGTTCCACATTGTTTGTCAAGTTAAGCAACGTTTTAATGATGCTCCAAAGGAAGAACAGTTAAAGTACTTGCTATATCCAACTTAATATTTTTAAATTGATAACTGATTTAATGATGTTAAAAACAAAACGAGGGCTGATGCATGGTTCCTTACCCGTCATGTTCCGCATGTGTCCGTAAGAGATACCTGCACAAAGCTTAAAAGTTGCAGGCAACATAGTTTCGGTTGTAAGTAAAAATGGAAAAGATTTCCTTCGTCAGAGGAGAGAGTTTAGATTCTGCTGGAGTAGAAAGATCCTGCCTGTATATACTGTGACCAGAAAGCTGTCAATGTCACTAGACAGATAAAAACAGCATCACTCAAGAGTGGGCTGGACCCTGACCAAGGATGCCCCGCTTACACAACCAGCGTATCTGATTCTCATAAACAATTTGTCAAGATAACATCCAGTGCTCATACATGGCGCACGCTGTGACTGGACATGGCATGCCTGCAATCTTCACTCAGAGGTAAAGGAACATCTCACTATACAAATGAGACAGACTTTCCCAAGTTGGGGCATTTGAAAGTTACGATGCCACAGTAAGATCGGACATGACATAGTGTATCTTTTGAGAAATGCTGCCGTCATTTAGGGCTGGCCAAAGTAAACCACCTAACAATATATTAATAAAGCATGTAAATATGGAGTAAGGCTACCCTTTGCCTTCAAAACAGCTTCAGTCCTTCACGGAGTACTCTCAAGTCCCAAACAGAATGTAGTTGTATTTTGGAGCGTTCTTCAGGAAAGGCAGGGCATTCCCATAAAGATTCAGTGATGTTTAGATTGGGTGACTGAGGTCATGACATTTCACTTCTGTCATGAGTTCCTGAAAACACCATTGAATTAAATGCTCATCTAAACATTTCTGTAAGGTTTTACCACAGTTCCTCTTTGGTAGAGCAGCTTTTTTTTGTATGTGACATATGCTGTCAAAGGTAGCAAGGCTGTTCCCCGTGACACGCTAAATAATTCTGCAGTCATCTTGACCCATGCACCTGCAATGTCGGCATCACCTGACACTTCTGGAGGTACTTCTGAGGTCTGTCAGCTGCCACACGCTGTTATGAAAACTCACATATCAAAGTGTTGGAAAGATCTGAATCCCTGCGGAGCAAATACAGAACTTTCAGGCTTACGCTTGTAAATACTTTTCACAATATTATTTTAATGACAACATGTTCGTGTTAGAGGGATTTGTGACATTGCGTTTTGCCGGAAGAGTCTGACTTGCGGAAAGGAATTTAAGCCGTAAATTTTGCACAAGGACTAAACTTATGGCATGATTTATTTCTTTGTCCTTAAACTCTCGCTGAGTCCCTGGCTTATTAATAGGAATCTGAGAACCTTTTGCGTCATTCACATATGCGTCCATTCCCCACGTTATAGTTACTATCAGGCTCGACGTGCATCTTCAGTGATCTTTTCATTCGTGAGTCGTGAATTTTGCAGCGCTTCATATTAATTTCCAGTAATGAAATCGCGATTCGATGCAAGAGTTGTTCAGTGTTACAGGGACATCTGTGTGCCCCATTGTCCATGTATAACACAGATGAGAAAAACAGAAAATGAAAATCGTGGAGGGAACTGTTACACCAGTTCCGGTGTTCCGGGCAATTCGGTTTCCCCATGTTTCCCCTGTCGCGCGCTGATTTGTACACGGTTTCGCTGTTGTTTTCATGTCTTTTTACAAAGCTCTTGAGGTAAACAAGCCATATATTTTAAAACATCACATGTTTTTTGTTTTTACAGATAATAAATTAAAGTATTTCATTCGCTGGATAGAGATATTTCTTGATGAAAACGGTATAGTATTGCTTATAAGACTATATTATGCGTGACGATCTACTGTATTCACATGTAATAATGTACCTGAGTGATTTTCAGACATCTCACATACATATTTGCCTAAATATTAGGAGAAACATTATTTCCTGACATCCAGGATATTTGGTTCCCCCCTGTTAAAACAGGTATACAGCAACTCTGGGCCTCGGAACTAATAACAATACAGTATTCACATGTAATAATGTACTTGAGTGATTTTCAGACATTTCACATACCTCTTTGCTTTAATATTAGGGGAAACATTATTTCCTGATAGACAGGGGAAACATAGGGAAACCGAATTGCCCGGAACACCGGACATGCAAGGACGTTGTGATAAATCGGCTCCTCATTCTCAGTACGTTCAGAAGGTACGGATTATAGTGATTACTCTGTACAATATAAGAGCACAGAGTTTATTCAAAGTTTTAGACGCCCCTCCTTTATACTGAAAGGTCGCTAGACGTCCAGCGTCTAAAGTTAGCATTAAAATAGTTAAATCCCTCTATAAAAACACTGAAGCGGTCTCTATTTTTTCAAGCGAGAATTAAAAAGAAGAAGCTGTTTTATTCCTTTATTTGCATTATTTTAATCCGATAGAAATTCGGATGAAATTTTCTGATCTGATTTATAAGTTTCATAGCAATTAAAAGTCCATTGACAAACAGTGTTTAACATATCTGGACATACTGTAGAGTTTTTCTTTTTATGAAGTACACACACACACGCACACACACACTGTCAGTTCTGTTCTTGCCATTTTGCTATCAATTGCAATAGTAGTCATTGGCTCCCAAAGCGATAATGAACATAGATGTTTGATGTTCTATGTTACTGCAGAGGTTTTAATAATTTAATAGGCATCCAATGAGACTGCTTGTTAATGAACGTTTTGACTCAGAACAGCTCTTTTAGAATTATAATTTGGGTTTCAGTTTTAATACCACTTGAAATTAATCAACTATGGGTTATTTCCTCTATGTGATATATATATATATGTGTGTGTGTGTGTGTGTATAAACAAATGAATAATTTGACGAAAATGAATGATTTTCGTTGAAAACTAATAAATGTGCAATATTTTTCCTAACTATAGCAGGCCTCCAAAGACGTTCTGTGAACACTTTACATGTCTTATATCCTGTATACACATAAGGATAATAATGCATACATATGATAATACAACAATAATCTACACATACACACAAAATTCTATCTGTATTGTTTTCAGGTTTGTAATCCTGTATTTTTTTCATGACAATTAACATTTTAAATCACACATTTATTTCTGGGCAATTAAAGAATTTCAGTCAGGGTTGAAGGCCACAATAAAGTCACTGTCTTAATACTGTATCATCCTTGTCTCAGGAAGGTCAGTAGTGTTATCGTTCTTGGCCATCGCGTGTTATAGTTCTTGGATCAGGAACTGATTGATGATGATCGGGGGGACAATCAGGGATAACTACTGCTACGTCACATATGGGCAGAGGACTCATTTCGTTGTTGCGCACTGTGTGCTGTGGTGTGTCAACAATGACCACTAATTCTATCAGATTCTGAATCTGGGACTTGGTGTCACCAAGTGAGGCTATTCAAGAGGGTGTTTGATGAACTAACTCGCTCTTTCTCCTCTTTTTTCCAGATCTTGCATGATGTTAATCCAGAAAAAAATAACCCGAGTTGAGGTGAGCAGTGTTGGGAGCTCTTTAGTCTGAATGAGAAGCACTGCATTTAGCAAAGGAAGGGAGGCAGTGCTAGCATCTAATCATCATCATCATCATCATCATCATCATCATCATCATCATCATCATGAGACTGGGAGGCTTTTTAAGAGTGAAAGAAAATGAGAGGCTGCCCTAACAGAACATGGAAGCTTTTAACCTTGAAATTGATATTCTTATATGGGGGGCACAGCCCCACCCTGTTTTGGATGGATGGATGGCTCTCACTCAGACTCCAATTTGAACATCCAGGTTTTAAATATTGCACCTGAAATGTATGAAATAGAAAGGGCATAAAGACCATTACAAGGTAATCATATGTATGTGTGTAGGTATTGTATATGTGATTGTTGTATTAGTGCACAGTTTGTATGTCTGTGGTGTAGCGTATCTGACTAACAGACCTACATCATCACAAAGCCTCAGCCTAGCAACCGTAAGCAGACACTTGTGGCCAAGATCAACACACTACTGGTAGTACAGAGGCTCCTCTACTTACGAACGAGATACGTTCCGAACGGCCGTCCGTAACTTGAAATGTTCGTAAGTCGTTATTCAACATCATTTTAAGGGTATATGCAAGTACAAAGAACTATTATTGTTATTATTATTATTATTATGGTGGGAATCAACACAAAAAATATTTGGTGCAATATTTAAAACAATTTTGAAATGTAATACTTCGTAATATTTTGTAGTCAAACTATGCTGTTGAGGTGTGCATTTAGCGATAAAAGCATGTTTGTGGAATAACTACTGCAGTGCATGATGGGTATAATATTTGGAGGCTACTCAGATTTCATCATCTGCAACTACTGCAACTGCATAGGCAGGCCCTAGGTATGACTTTGGAAGGTGAGGGGCATGGTCCATTCCTGCCCCAGGGCCCAGTGAACAGTTGTCTGTCTCTCCACTGACAATGAACATGTGTTGTGAAGAGTGACGGTGGAACTCATAGAATGACTTGAGTCATTAAATCAGTCAAAAGTGTTTATTTTCACTCAAGTCTGGAGTCTTTATTTTGGCTGACATCTTCCATTTGGCTCGTCTCTCTCCCCCTCGCAGGTAGCTTATAGCCCAGAGGGTTCCGGGTCTCAGCCAGAGGGACACTGTTACTTCACGCTGATCCATCTGCCAGTTCCTCCAGTACTGTCTGTCAGTCTCTCCAGTTCTCGCCTCGTCCTAAAACTGCCCTAGCACCCCTAAATCTCAGGTGGCGTCTCGCCTGTGCACATTTCCCCCATTCCCCAGACTTCCCACTCTTTCCCCTCTATGACATCATCATAAACAAACAGCTGACCTGCTCCCACGACGACCTGTTAAGAGTCACAATTTTTTTGAAAGCATATGCAGTGTTTAAAAAAATGTACATGATACGGAGCCACAACACCAATGACAATAATAACAAAAAAATAAAAATCTCTGGCCTGAGATTATGCAAGGCGAAACTAGCCTTTGTTAAGCGAGTGTGTGCGCGCTTTGATTTAAACGTCTTAAAATATTTAAAAAAACAGTATGAACCATATTAATAATAACAACAATAATAAAAAATATAATAATATTAAGGACACAGACTTTATTCCCTGCAGTGGTCTTTTTTTAAATCAATGCCCTGATATTCTTCCTCTCTTTAAACATCGGCGACCTTTTTTTCCATTTCGGCAGTCCTGAGGGTACACGAGTTACGTCTGTCGTTTGCGTCTTTCTTGGGCGCATATCTAGTCCGTTCCCTTGCTGCCGCTCCGCAGTCCCACGGGCTCGCACCTCCTCTCGGCTCCGACAACCTGTCCCGTCGGGGTCTTCCTGGAGCACTTGCCTTCATTTCCGGACCGTGGTTCGTCACTAGGGGACAGAGTTCGATATCGAGTCTACTGAGTTCACGCTGGAAGATGTGGCCTTGCTCTGGACCATGGAAACATCCAGATGCTGAAAGAGCAGAAACATACATTCTGGTGTATGCGTTTGTGCATCATGGACAGGAGTGTAAGAGGTGTGTTGAAAAATGCAATTAACCAATCATATGTGTATTTAAAAGGGGGTGGGAAGATGACTGAGCAAAGCCATTGGCTGATACACTAAAGCACTGGTCACAACCCCAGTGCCAGCTGAGGTGTCTGTCTGGCTTGAATCATTTAATCTTCTGAAAGCTTACAAAGGAAGAAGTTCAGTGGTTTCAGGGTGAAGTGATTAAGCAGCAGCCTACAAGAGGCATTTACATAATTCTGTACCATGAACACAGCCCATGCCAAGAAGAGCTTATACAGCTCGGGAAAAAATTAGGGGACCACTCCATATTTTTTAAGAATCTGCATTGTTAAATCCTGGTTCTGCTGGCAGAAGGCTACACTTGTCACGCCCAGCAGGGCAGGTCTCACTACTTAGACCACAATCACCTGCTTCCTCCTATATAACCACGGTTAACTTCCAATATTTTTGCCATTCCCATGAGCCGTACTGAGCATTACAAATCCCCTGTCTTCCCCTGTGTTCTGTCTCCTGTGTTTTGCTCCAGCCCTGTCTGCTCCCATCCTGCCCGCTCCTGTCCTACCCGCTCCCTCCCGTCCTGCCCGCTCCCATCCTGTCCGCTCCTGTCCTGCCCGCTCCCTCCTGTCCTGCCTGCTCCCATCCTGTCCACTCCTGTGCTGCCCGCTACCTCCCGTCCTGCCCGCTCCTGTCCTGCCTGCTCCCTCCCGTCCTGCCCGCTACCTCCCATCCTGCCCACTCCTGTGCTGCCCGCTACCTCCCGTCCTGCCCGCTCCCGTCCTGCCTGCTCCTGTCCTACCTGCTCCCTCCAATCCAGCCCGCTCATGTCCTGCCCGCTCCTGTCCTGCCCACTCCTGTCCTGCCCGCTCCCATCTGGCCCGCTCCTGTCCTGCCCGCTCCCATCCTGCCCACTCCTGTCCTGCCCACTCCCTCCCGTCCTGCCCGCTCCCATCCTGCCCGCTCCTGTCCTACCCACTCCCTCCCGTCCTGCCCGCTCCCATCCTGCCCGCTCCTGTCCTACCTGCTCCCTCCAATCCAGCCCGCTCATGTCCTGCCCGCTCCTGTCCTGCCCACTCCTGTCCTGCCCGCTCCCATCTGGCCCGCTCCTGTCCTGCCCGCTCCCATCCTGCCCACTCCTGTCCTGCCCACTCCCTCCCGTCCTGCCCGCTCCCATCCTGCCCGCTCCTGTCCTACCCGCTCCCTCCTGTCCTGCCCACTCCTGTCCTGCCCGCTCCCATCCTGCCCGCTCCTGTCCTGCCCGCTCCTGTCCTGCCCATTCCCTCCCGTCCTGCCCGCTCCTGTCCTGCCCGCTCCCATCCTGCCCGCTCCCGTCCTGCCCGCTCCTGTCCTGCCCGCTCCCGTCCTGCCCGCTCCTGTCCTGCCTGCTCCCTCCCGTCCTGCCCGCTCCCATCCTGCCCGCTCCCATACTGACTGCTCCTGTCCTGCCCACTCCACCCCTGCTTGTGCCTGCCTACTTGCCCTGCCTCGTGTTCCTCTACTTCCTCTCCCGTGCCTCTGCAGGACTGATCTCCCCGGCTTTTGACTTCATTGGACCCGTGACCCCGATCTTGATGATTGCCTGCTGTTTCCAGTTCAGTTTGCCTGTTCCCTCTAATAAAATTCCCAGTAGAGGGCGGAAGCGACATTCTAATGCCAGAGATGACCGCCAACTTATCCGAGAGTTTCTCATGAATCGGAGGATGACATAAAATGACCATCGAAAGGAATGGGGAACATTAAGTGGTTTGAAGTGCACTGCTAGGACAGTGTGTATCAGGTTCTTTGAAGCAGGACAGAAGACCCATAAAGCAAGGAAGAAGTCCTTCATCAATGAGAAGCAGGGAAGAACCAGGCTACAGTTTTCACATAGGCCCATGCCAATTTTAGCCTCTTAATTTTTTTCCAGAGCTCTATGTGCACATGCTGGATGGCTTCTTGGGGCTTATTGCTGTTGTATAGCTGCTGATCAAAGTCCCCCATACATGTCTGTAAAAGGTTCCATATATAGCTGTTTATTGTGGATAAAAGTAATCTAGATAGAAAAAAAGCCTGCCTGGTAATATCTATAAAATTTTGAATGTTTAATATCATTCAGTCTTTTACAAAAGAGACTATCCTGTGTGAAGCATGCTGGAGGAAAGGGGTGCGTCCTCACATTTCGCCTCAAGATCCTATCCAAGAAGCTGCGTCGGGGGGGCTCGGGGGGGAGGTTCCAGTCGAGGTCGGGGGGGCGGGACCCCTGCGGGCCGAACACGTTCAGGTCTTTGAAACACTCCGTCTCGATCATCTGCTGGGGAGACACCCTGTTATTACTGTCACCATAATTCTGGTGACACTTTTACACAAGACAACACACAACCACACTCATCATCGCAGCTATGAACATGCCATTGGGAAGCCTGGAGACCCAGGCAGAAGAGAACATTTTCTGGATAAATGCCATCCACTGGTTCCCAAGAACTGAAATTGACTAGGCAGCATAATCCAGAGCAACTAAAATCTACAGATAAACAGATTTCCTTGGTGTAGCTCTGGTTAGGTGGACTGGTTGGGCAGTGTGGACCACCACAGCCTCACACCTCCAAGCCTGTGGGTTTGACTCCCAATCCCAGCTCTGCCAGGAACTCCCCAGATGTTGTCATATTCCTTAGATGTTTGCAAGGACTTCCTCTGGGCACTCCAGTTTCCTCATGCAGTCCAAAGACATGTGGGTCATTCTGGCATCGTCCATGCTTGACCATCTCAGAGGTGAACCATTTTGCGGCATTTTATTTAAAATATCTTTGGCTTTCAAGAGCTTCAAATAGTCAAAAAAGTAAACTCAATAAAACCCTTAAAACAGAAAACACCACTCAGATGTTATATGTTAACATAGATGAATATATATATATATATATATATATATAGATAGATATAGAACTGGGAACTGTCACATGATATAATGAAAGTGGCAATATTTTTACCACCCTTTGACGTTTGGAATTAGACGTGTATATCCACACTTTTTTCAGGTCCTTTGGTGTTACTGCAAAGACAGGCATCTGAAAATGGTCAACAAAGCATTTTTGCGAACGAAGGAAAAATCTCATTGGATTTCAAGACAGTGTAATTCCTAAACTATACCAGCTAAGCCAGAGAATTTTTGAATTTTGTCATATTGGCCCAGGGGCAACCACAATGGTTCAAAATGGTTCAGTTCTGCAATGGCCAAGCGTGGACCATGTGTTGAGTAGATTCAGAATGACCCATGTGTCTCTATAAAGGGTGTTGATGAGCCATGTTCCTCCTGAGAGAGGCTCCAGGAGCACTTGGTCTTTGGTAATTGCCTTTGGAAAGCAGATGCATGGAGCTCAGGTCTTCTAAATGGTGCTACTGCTGACTCTGTCCTAGGATTTGAGTCAAACACTTTCAAGTTAGAAGTTCATGATCTTACCTGTCATGCCACCTGATTGCTTGCTTGTTTTTTGATTTTATTACTCACTCTAAAGAGTTCTGTGCATGTGTGTGCATTTGATTGAGGAACCTTGGGAGGAAAACAGAACCTGCTCTCCTGACATCAACTCTTTGGTCCCCGTACCTCATTCTGCCATGGGATAGAGACGCTTCCGGTGCTGAATTTGACGTAGAAGTCATTGTCAGTCTGGTCCAAGTTGACACCCTTGACGGTGGAGAATTGCTCAATGTCCAGGACGTCTTTGCAGTAGACGGCTCTGGGCTGGGGGAACAGAGGCGTGCCTGGTTAGGTCACAGGGTGTGGTAGGGAGGAAATATGACAACACTGAGCTCTGTGCCACAGAATAAGGCTTCTACGTTCTGACTCAAAGCATCTTCCTCTTTGTTCAACATCTTTGTTTAATATTAATACTAATATAATAATGTACAAATGACTGCATTCACTCTGAGGCTTATATCCAACCATCCATTTTCTGTACCCACTTATGCTGTTCAGGGCTACAGGGCGTCCAGAGTCTATCCTGGAAGCTATGGGCGCAAGGCAGGGAATAAGCCAGGAGGGGGCGCCAACCCATCACAGGGCTGAAACTTATATGTCTTTTCAGTGTTGTTTTCCTTGTAAGTCATTACAACATCTTCTAACTGAAAGTCACCAGTGCTGTGAACTGACTAACCAGATTGTTTACTGTAATTCTAACAATTTGTGTCATATTTGGATATTAGGTTACATGTAAATATATAGCAGTAGTTGAAGCAGCGCCCTCTTGTGGGCAGTTACACAGTCTGCGACTCCATTCCTTACATCTGGCACAAAAGAAGGTTCCAGCATCCCAGCCTCCAGCCTCTTGAAGTTGATGTTCTTAAAGAAGGGTTGGGCCTTCACGTCCGCTGCCCCACCTGACCCCAACCTCTGCTTTGGCTCTTTAGTCAACAGCTGGGGGAGGGTGGGGGGGCACAGGGAGGAGGAGCTTATTGTACAGAGCAGGGTTTGCCTCAGCAAGGTTGGGCACTGAGATAAGGGTGTGATATCTCATGTGAAAAAAATGCAACGCGCCTGCAGCCAGACTGGGTTGTCAGCAGAGACAAACAGTTTTTCTGCCTTAAATGGATGACAGATGAAGACGGATAAGAAGCTTAGGTCTTTTCTGGTGCTCCTCACTGCTTTATTACGTCAGTGAATCATTTGATTTGTCTGACTGGATGAATTTCCATATCCGAGTGGTGAGAAAAGACTTACAGACACAAGAGCATTTCTGAAATTGCTCTAAAGCAGGGGTGGGCAATCTTACCCAGAAAGGGCCGCTGCGTATGCAGGTTTTCGCTGCAACACCCTCATTAGATTACTAATTTGTAGACTGATTGGCTGAAGAGTCCTCACACCTGGGTTGGAACAGCTGACCTAAAGGTTACCCCAAAAACCTGCGCACACACCGGCCCTTTGCAGATATGATTGCCCACCCCTGCTCTAAAGGGTGTGTCTAGCACCACGTTTTCCTGTTTTAACCCCGTCGCCCCCCACCTCTCCCACCGCACCCTGATGTTCCGGATGCCTCTGTGACCTCACCATCCTGCAGAAGGCCTCTGTGTCCTCAGTGAACTTGTCGTTGTACTCCTCCTGCTCCTCCAGCACCCGGTGCTCCACCTCCTCCCTCTTGACGCGCTCCTTACGCGCGCGGAAGGGCGAGCGGCCGGCCGTCATCTCGTACACCAGGCAGCCGAGGCCCCACCAGTCGGGGCTCATGGCGTAGCGCTCGTTCTTGATGACCTCCGGGGCTGTCCGACGCGGGGACCGTGACAGAGGCACACAGGCTTCAGCGTGGCAGCGTTTGAGGTTTGACACCAACAGCCGTCTCAAAGTCCCACAATCAAAAGTTATTTTAAGAAATGTACGTAGGAAATGAAGAAGAAATGTGTATTTTTGGCACCTAAGCGACTCCTACGTGGGAAAGTGCGCATGAAGGGCAGCCCGTCCCACAGATGGATTTTTTAATCCGTCCCGTCCGGATAGAGGGTCACATACCCATGTATCCCACGGTCCCGACTCGGCCCCGAATCAGCTCGCTGTCAGGCACCTTGATAGCCAGCCCCAGATCCGATATCCGGATGTGTCCTGAGCATTAATGGAAGACCATCCCATATTACCATGTATACCACGGTCGTAGCGCTGCATTTCGGAATAAGTCCATCCTATCCCGGTACAAATAAGAGGTTTCTTCCTAAAATCATCTGGAAATGGCTCTTGGTTTGGTGTTTACCATGGACAGGGTGTTTATGAGCTACAGTACACCATGGTAAATAACGTATACCACTATGTTTCATGGACCACCACCAACCTTGGTGCAATTCTCTAATGTACAAATAGTACCATAGTAAAATAACGAAAAAAGGTAGGAATTACTGCATGTCAAAGAGCTATTTTATATTATTATTATATTAGAATATTTCATTATCAGGATATTCAGGCACAAACTCTCATCCCAGAGCAATACGGGTTATAGATTGAGTTTTATGATCCATAAGGTGCAATTCAGACACCACATTATCCGTAGTATAAAAACTACTTACATTGAGAAACATAACCAGATGAACATACATTTTCATGGAAATTAAATGCTTCATTGACCTCATAAAGGTTCCACCTTTAGGTTCCACCTTAATTGCACTAAGGAAACTTCAATAAGGGAAGTTTGGCTGAGGTGGTTCCTTTTATTTTATGACGGCACCTGAGGAAGCTGACTGAACTTATGATAAAAGCGATATCTGTCCTTAACTAATTCTACCATCCACTGTAAATACTTACCATTGTCATCTAACAGGATATTCTCAGGCTTCAGGTCCCTGTAAGAAAATATTTGGTCAGTCTGGAGGGAAGCATGTTTGCTTAACATCTATTGATTTGCACAAAATTAAATTGTCCACCTTTTCTCACTATTGCTGCGGATTTTACCTTCCACTGCAGCAATGACTCCTGTTGGTTGGGCATGTTCCTTTGTGATCCCAGAGTGCAGAGAACATCTCACCTGTAGACGATGTTCTCCCTATGCAGGTGCTCCAGGCCACAGCAGATCTCAGCAGCATAGAACTGCACCCTCTCCTTCTCGAAGCCTGGAGTGCCCATGTTGTAGATGTGGAACTTGAGGTCCCCACCGTTCATAATGGTCAGCACCAGACAGAGGGCGTCTTTGGTCTCATAAGCATACGCCAGGCTGACCTGGAAAATGAGGTTAGGATCCTTCAGTTATGCCTGACCTCCCTCTCTCTCTCTCTCTCGGGGTCAGTGTCACACTTGCAACTCTGGCATATCTACGAGTCAGCATTTCATGAATGCTGCCAGGTCTGCTGCTGCATGTGGGTTAGCTATGTGCTCCCCAGTATCAATATCGATAGAGATGTGATGTTGCAAAGCATGAAATGCAAACAGTCTGCATCCAAATGGAGAGTTTGACTGGCTGACTCTGTGAATGTCAATAAACAAACCTGCCTGAAATGAGTCCAAACTTTGCTATACGTAGAGGTCCTTCAGCTGTCCTGATGAAACAAGTGTGAGTTCACTGTATGATTTAGGGTTAGATTTTCTCTAGGTTTGGTCCAGTCTCAACACTTCCAGCTTAATCTCTCCTAGACTGATCTTCTTGTCTTCCGTGCCAGCTCTATCATGCACCATGACATCACTGTTCAGCTTGGATCAACCACACTGTCTCCATCGAGGTCTGCCAAGATCCTAGGGTAATGATAGATGACCAGCTGTCCTTTGCTAACCATATAACAGCCATCTCCCAATCCTGCAGATTTACCTTGTATAACATCAAGAAGATCTGAGCTGTTCTGCCTGAGTATGCAGTTCACCTTCTAGTGCAGGCACTTGCTACCTCATGACTAGACACCTGCAACTCTCCACTAACAGACCTACCAGCTTGTGCTGACAGACCACTACAGATAATTCAAAACACAGCAGCACATCTAATATTCATTCAATCTAAACATTCTCATGTCACGTCCCTCCTTGTTCCTCTTCACTGACTCCCTATTGGTGCTTGCATCATGTCCTTGGTGCTGGCTTACAGGCCCATCAATGGCCAATCAAAAGGCTCCTCGAGACCTACGTCCTACGTCGCCCCTGTCAGTCAGCAAACCGTCGCCGCTGGGAGCTCCCCTCACCACATGAGAAGGGTCACTCCAAATGGTTCTCTTGTATGGTTTCCTGGTGGTGGAATGAGCTCATCACACTCCCTCTCTACCTTCAAGAAACGTCTTAAGATCCATCTCTTCTAGGAAGTCCTCTACTAAACTGATGCCTCTTTATGTTCCCTGAATGTTGCACTTCTGGTCCTTGAATACTCTTACTAGGTTCTTGCTTTGTTAGAAATTGCGTAGCTCCTGGTCCAAACCTGCTTACACTTACACCTGGGCGTTCACTGGAAGCTCAGCCTAGTTGCACTTATGTCTAGCTGAATGCTTAACAGCATGCATGTTTGTAATGTGCTTTGGATTAAAGTGTCTGCTAAACGTGAACAATGTAAATGTAATTCTTCTGATGGCTACGATTGAAGCATCTCCGTTACTGTTAGCTACAGTGTGGGTGAATGTATATAAATCTTGATTTTCCCGAGGGGAGGAGATTATCCTGGAGACATCATGGAGACAAGAGAGGGCCACTCACCACGAATCTGCTGTTCACCTGCTCCAGGATCCGCTTCTCGTTGAGGGCCATGGCCTCGCCCTTCCTCTTCTTGATGCGCTTCTTCTCCAGCTTTTTGCAGGCGTACATCTTTCCTGTGGCGCGTACCTGACAGGCACAGACCTGCACAGGAGGCCGGAGTGTCGAGTCCGCGTCAAAACAACAAGAAAACAACGCTACAGGCGGGTTTCACTGCGAATGCCAGAGGAACATAAAGATGCATTGTAACTAAAAGAAAATGATGAACTTTACCTCCCCGAATCCACCTTTTCCTAGAACCCGGTACTGTCGAAATGTGTCTTTCGTGATTGGCTGCCTGTAGACAGGAAAAGGCCACAGAAGTGAGCAATAACCGGCGTCCCGGGTTACAGGACTGCAAACGCAAATGCAGCTGCGTGAGAGGGAAGGCAAACCGACCGTTCTAGCATCTTCCACTGCAGGAAACGGTCAAAATACATGCTGTCCTGATAGTCGGTGAAGGGGACGCCGCTCAGGTAGTCATGGAGAGTCCTGGAAGGGAGAGCAGGCGGGCAGTGAGGAGGCCGCGGCACGGGGGGGTGCACGGGGGGCAGGGGGGGTCGGAGAGCGGCGGGGGGGGTCACCTGCGGCAGTCGCTGAAGATCTCCTTGCTGGCGCTGAGATCCAGGTTATGCTGGCAGAGCCGCCCGTGAGGCTGGGCCACCTCTGGCACACACTCCGGGGACTGCGAGTGCACACACACAGACACACACACACACACACACAGACACACACACACACAGACACACACACACACACACACACACACACACACACACACAAGGTGACATCAGGAGCCAAGACCATCAAAATATGAAAATAAGGCTGTTGGATCCTCTGCATGTCAAAATCCTGACTCTGAAAGCTAAACCTGGATCATTCCTGGTTAAAGTTGTACTTATGAATATTCATTAGGGCATAGTGATGTCATCACTTTATGTTGGCCTTAGGGTTTAGTGTTGCCATGGTAGCAATAAAGTATTATTGAGAACTTAGCTAATTAGATAGACAAAGTTTCTCTTCTTTTGTTGCATATTTTTATTGTAACCAAAAGCGAGAGGCTTGATTCTCAGCACCGAATTCACTATGACACACCTCCCCCCCACCGAGACGCGTGACTTCGGGGAGCAGGTCCCGTGTAGCACATAGGCGAACAGATACCTGCATGGTGAGGAACCGCCGGACAATCTCCTCCCCATGGGCCCTCCTCTTCTCGTCCGGCGTCACCTCGTACTCGTCCTGTGACAGTGAAGGCACCAATCATCATCAAGCAATAAATTTATTGACCAATAACGTGGCTGCTGTGCTCCAATCACATCCATGAGGCATAGGAGAATCAGTTAATCCCATCGTGGTTCTCGCAACCTTGATGGACAATACCCATATCGACACAGGAACCAACACGACCCCCCCGCACGTGTGCCGTCAGACGCACACCTTCTATTGTGTGTAGGCTTCTTAAGTAGCAACACAATCAGGTCTAATCCTCAATGTAGCACATTTCCGCAACCAAGCTCCTGTTTCTCTTCCTTGTTTGTTTTCCATGTGTTTTCTTCAGGTACTTAATGTTAAAATTGCCATCTTTTGTTTTCATTCCTCCCGACCCTGTCCCCAAACTCACCCCCAATCTGTTCCCAAACTCATCCCCACTCTGTCCCCAAACTCACCCCCACTCTGTCCCCAAACTCATCCCACTCTGTCCCCAAACTCATCCCACTCTGTCCCCAAACTCACCCCCTCTCTGTCCCCAAACTCACCCCCACTCTGTCCCCAAACTCACCCCCACTCTGTCCCCAAACTCATCCCCACTCGCGCCCCCAAACAAATTCCCTGCTCGTCCCTCCCTTCCCCGTGCCGCATGGTTCTGTCCACCGTCCCTCCCAGAGTAAATCTTACATACGTTCCCATCTTATGTAGCCGTTCCTGACTGTAGGGGCTGGATAAGCTGGAATAAACTGGTAACTTTAAAAGAACAGCTGGATCTCACTGCCAGCAGCTGGACCTCAGATTTACTGTCTGATGCCGACTGCAGTTAATCAGGAATGTGAAGAATGCAAGGACTTCACCCTTCAGGGTCTTTGCACTGGGGCTGTGTGTGTGTGCATGTGTGTGTGTGTGTGTGTGTGTGTGTGTGTGTGTGTGTGTGTGTGTGTGTGAGTGCCTGCAGCTAGCCTGCTTTGCTCTGTGTGCCATCGTGTGCTCAGACCACCTGCATGGGGCGCTACAGAGTAATACTGAGGGTGTCCATACCATGGCGTCCAGCAGACGGATACATCGCCTCAGCCTGGGTCTGGTCTCACAGTAAAGACGGAAGAGCTGTCTGCCAATGGGCTGCTTCTCACACAGGTTGGAGTAGTCTCTCTCTGTAACACACACACAGGCTGAAGTAGTCTCTCTCTGTAACACACACACACACACACAGGTTGGAGTAGTCTCTCTCTGTAACACACACACAGGCTGGAGTAGTCTCTCTCTGTAACACACACACACCGGAGTAGTCTCTCTCTGTAACACACACACAGGTTGGAGTAGTCTCTCTCTGTAACACACACACAGGTTGGAGTAGTCTCTCTCTGTAACAAACACACAGGCTGGAGTAGTCTCTCTCTGTAACACACACACAGGTTGGAGGAGTCTCTCTCTGTAACACACACGCAGGTTGGAGTAGTCTCTCTCTGTAACACACACACAGGCTGGAGGAGTCTCTCTCTGTAACACACACACAGGTTGGAGTAGTCTCTCTCTGTAACACACACGCAGGTTGGAGGAGTCTCTCTCTGTAACACACACACAGGTTGGAGTAGTCTCTCTCTGTAACATACACACAGGCTGGAGTAGTCTCCCACTGTAACACA